>NC_052471.1:27370442-27457069 GCF_009730915.1 Dioscorea cayenensis subsp. rotundata | reverse complement strand
AAGCGGATTAAGTATTTTGATTCCCTACTCCCTGTGGATTCGATACCTGTTCATCCGGGATTATTATTTTGACAAACCAGTGCACTTGCGGGATATACGCAACGGGACCTTGTTAAGTTTTTGGCGCCGTTGCTGGGGAGTAGGCGTGTAGAGATACTTTGCACTTTGTTTTCTTAGCTATTTACCCTTTATTCTATTTCACATCTCTTCTCTATCACTGTTCTTATTTATTCTAAAAAAAAAAAAATTATTTCACACTTTCTTATTCTTCCATCATTCTCATTTTTTTTTTGTCATGTCTTACTTTTTCTTGCAAGGATTTTAAATGATGATTGACGCCGTCGTTGCTCTATATTTGCAGGTCGAAGCTCTTAGTAAAAAAATTGATAGAATTGTTACTTCGTGACAACAAAACATTCCATGTTATAACGCATATCATCCAATTGAAGTGGGCTACCCAAACGTATTATGGGATAATGGTGAACAACATTGGGAGGCACCTCAAGAGGAATGTCAAACGGGTGAGATACTCGGAGAGGATGCATTTCAGTTACAAAGAGTATTAGCTAACTTTATTGAAGCATCCGATGTCTGCATCCAAAATATGGAGACCACACGAAGATGTCATGAAGCCTCCTATAAAAACCTTAAGCATCAACTAGGAGGGATACTTGACACACTCTCCAAGGAACAACAAGTTTTTGAGCAAGTAAGTCAAGTTCCTTATAGAGAAGATGTGGTAGTGAATGATAATGAAGAAGTGGGGCGGAACGAGTATGATGTTGTCGAGATTGAGAGGATACAAGAAGAACCGTTCATTCAATGTGATAATTGTTTGAGTGGACAGTATGTTTGTGAGCAAGAAATGGTGCAAGGAGAGTTGGTGAAGACATATTGCTTTCAAGTTGAAATTGAAGAAGAAGCAACCCCTAAGGTAATGGAACACGCATCTCTCTTTGGGATTGATCAATTCATAAATTGCAAGAAAGAGATTTTGGGTTTGGAAGAAGATGTGGGTAGGAGATTGAAGCCATCCAATGACCCACCTGTGCTAAGCTTGGACAATTCCCAACCCCAATTGTTTCCTTGGAGGCCAAAGGTAAGATGGTTGGACTCTCCAACAAATATTCCACCCCGGCAAGCAAATTTTTGGTTTAAGGGAAGTAGCTATGCAATGTCTAGTCGGGAGGAACATACTCTTTTCAAGCCTCCATAAGGTAAAGAAGAGGTACGTCAAGCTTAGTGACGTAAAACAAGCGCTTCTTGGGAGGCAACCCAAGTATCTACTGTTTTCTAGTGTCTAGTTTAGTGCTTGCATGAATAAGAGCTTGAGTGTTGGTGTTTTGATTCTTATATGCCATTGTTATGCTTTCCTTGTGCACCGTTGGTGTTATCTTGTGCTTTCATGTGTTTTGGTGAAGTTTTGGTCTTTTGAGCTATTTCTCATGTTTTTCACTGGTAAAATTTGCATAATAGGGCAGGCTCTGAGTGTGTAAACATGTTTAGAAATTTTCTGCAGAGCCTGTTGATAAGTGCTTGTGCGATATGAATGCGAAACATTCATTCCTTATGTTGAGCATTACTTTTCTCGGGTTTTTACACTAATATGTGTGTTTTTATGTTACTTTATGTAGGTAGGGTTGTGAAACCAATTATGAAGGAAAGAAGCCAATGTGGATCACAATGCACCAAATTTGGAAGAAATCTTGCTAAGGTTTAAACGCGAAGATATAAGTCGGGTGTGAGATGCTAGAGTATGTGCCAACCTCCCCGTATTTGAGTTCGCACAACCATTTGGAGGGGCACAAAGGCAGTCACACTCAAGCATTCTGACTGATGCACATAGAACAAGATCTCCATCAACTTATCCGTCATTGAAGAAGCAAAGCGATCTACGGCATAAACGTGTGCCCGTTTATGTTACTTCAATGGAAAATGGATTTGGGAGCATTTTTTTTTGGCATAGTACTGTAGCAGGTACTGTAGCAAACACTGTTTACATCCAGCCGAAAATGACAGTTTCAGAGAATCCACACTGGCGTGTGAAAATCCACAGGACCGTGTGGATGCCCGATTTCAGCCCCGATTTTAGCATTCTTTTCTCCATCTTTTCCCCAACTTGCGAGAGGGCTTCGGCTAGCATTTTGAGGGGTATTGGCTAGGTTTTTGGAGAGGTTCTATGGCTCTGACATCGCGCGTCATTTGGAAGAAGGTTATTGGGAGAGCTTTCGTCGGCACCGATCCGGTAAGGTGTATCCAAGGCTGGACAAAGGATCACTTGCAACGAGTAGAGGACTCTCCACAAGACCATCGACATGACCATCGAGGGGGTTTCTCTATGGATTCATTGCTTTTACATTCTATTTCTTTGATTGTACTTAGCTCCATGTAGAGCTAAACCCCTAGTGGGTACTTGGATATTTGTGAACCCTAGGATGTATTCGTTTCTTTGAATCTCTTTATTATGCTTTCAATAAATTGATGTTGATTGTGAGTTCCAACCTTGAATGCTTGATTGTATGAACATTTCCCCTAGAGTGACACTAGGGTTGAGAGTTCTTGTTGGTAACCTTGTGAGTGAGTGACACACCACGAGCATTAGACAAAGCTAGGTTGGAGAGGGTTGAGAGGGTGAGTCGAGAGGTACAGGAGCGTCCCCTTTCCCTTCCGATGTGATAGATTCTACCTCCGCTCCTCGAGTTCTTTGGGGCCATAATAGAATGAATGGTCTAAGGGATGACCCTCCGCTGGGGCTTAGTTGCGCGTGCAATGGAGTGAAGCGTTGAGGTGATCTTAGTATCTAGTGCTTAATCGTGGTTAGGGACCTTCTGCCTGGACCAAAGGTTTAGGTCTATAATTAGGAAGAGATTTATCACTTGGAATCCCTAGAGCCCATTGCAACTCTTTGCGAGTGCGAGTTGTTGAGATTGTTCGATTTCTCCTTCGGGACATGTGTAGAGTTAGGCATAGTTGACCTTAGATTTGGGACTATGTAATTAAAGATTTCCACGACTCATTATTACATTGATTAGAAAGCATAATAGAGGGTTCTTGCACTTGAAATGATTATCCTAGGCGGAGCATTATCCGGGTACCCCATCTTTATCGATTGCCTTACCTCCTTCTTTACTTTTGCTCTCTTACTTGTTGTTTTTATTGTTGAGAATTGAATCATTGTCACACTTATCACTATTGATTTTTCACATAGTTAAAAATTGAATTAAGTGTTTTTATCCCCTACTCCCTGTGGATTCGATACCCGCTCATCCGGGATTATTACTTCGACAAACTCGTGCACTTGCGGGATATACGCAAGGGGACCTTGTCACCTGTACAATTTTCTAAGGCATCCAGAGAAAACACATGGGCGTGTGGAATTTTCGCACGCCCATGGATTTGTATTGTGAGCTCATCCAGAGAAGGCACAGGGGCGTGCAGCTGCCCCTGTGAACGACCATGCGAATATCGCACGCCCGTGAGTAATTTCCGCACGGGCGTGTGAATTCCTGCAGAGTTTGGCCGATTATCCCGAGAGCACACAGGGGCATGAACTCGCCCCTGTGGGTGACCTTGTGATAAGTGCACGGGTGTGGGTAATTTCCGCACGCCCGTGCCAATCTCTGCAGAGAAGCTCTCTCCATCCCGAGAAGACACAGGGGTGTGCGTTTGCCCCTGTGAGTTGGGCCTGTGAATGTCCACGCCTGTGTGGAATTTTCACATGGGCGTGGGTCTTAAAGAATCTTCTTGGTTGCATGGAGGGTCCACAGGGTGTGCGTCTACCCCTGTGGGTTTGGAACACGGGCGTGGGTAATTTTCACACGCCCGTGTGGATGTACAGAAATGCTAGAACCGCAGGTTTTCTTTAAAATCTTTTCAGTTTTCTTCATCTTTTCACCCTCAAACGGTTTGAGAACACATCCTTGCTCTCTCCTGACCTCTCACCATCGTTTTAGAGGGTTGTTAATTGAGTTTTCTGGCTGTTTTCTAGTTTTTCATTCTCATTTTGTCAGTAAGCTTATCTTTCTCTTTTCTTTGCCAATCTTCATTTATTTTGCAGCACCAGCGTCATCTTCACCAGCAGCGGAAATAGATGTACTAACTATTGACACCGACACTTGAGGCGTCTTTACCTTCTTTGTTCTTATTTTTCGCATTTTATTTTCTGCATTTTATTTTAGACTTGTATACTCAGAAAGGACTCTCCTTCTGAGTTATTTTCATTTTATTATCTCGAGTTGTATTCAATGTCTATCTTTTATATATACTCGAGTTATTTTTGTTTTATTGAGCTTCACTGAACCCCCTCGTGTATGCATGCAGATGGTGTTGTCATCATGGGAATTGAGGCTTTGTAATGGGCACCACGACCAAGGTGCTTCGGCACTTGCCCGTGTGAGCTTCACAACCCGTCGGAACATTACTCCCAAGGACTTAGCTCCATCAAACGTGACAGTAGGATTTAGGGGAGTATTGTTTTAATTGCTTCTCCCACATATATTCTTCATTGATATACATTCTAAGTGAGCTTGTATGTGTACATTGGGGACAATGTACAACTTAAGTGTGTGTGTGTGTGTGTGTGTGTGTGGGGGGTTTCATAGTGCACACATCCTTTTTTTATTGTTCTTGATTGATATACATGCTCACATAGCTAATAGCGGTTCACCTTAGTTGCAATGATTGTATTCTTGAGTTTAGGAGAATTTTTAACATTGAATATCTTCATGTTCTAGTTTTATTTGAATATTTAGGAATTTTTATCCGAATTACACTCAGTGCACTACTCACTCTTTAAACTCTATTGGAAACTCATGTTCAATGTTAAAGGGACTAGTTATAGTTGTTTCTTGTATTAAATTCTGATAAAAAAAATGAAAAGAAGGAACAAAATAGTTTTATTGTTTATTTGTGCTTGTTGGGTGGAAAGAGCTACCACCTATGAAGTATGAAGCTACTCTCATAAGTTGGATACTAGCTATGCCCTAATGAGAGAAAGAGCTATCTCATAGGATGAGTGAAAGCTACCACTCTGGTAGAAAGAGCTACCACCTCGAAAGTGTGAAAGCCACCTTAGCGGCCGCTTTGGAAAGGGCTACCTTAGAGGATGTGTGAAGCTACTACCATCTTTGAAATTGTTGTCATTTTTGTAGATAAATAAGTCCCTTGTACTTAGAACTTGGAGGAGTATACCTTGGGTTGTTTTGAGTGAGTTCACACACGTACACGATTTCGTGTTTGTTGTCCTTTTTAATTCAAGTTTTTAGCTAGAGCTTTGATTTTTTATGTTTAATGTTGAAATTTCCCTTACTTGTAGAATGCTCTCTCTGTACACTTTGGTGAACCTAAGGCCAAGCACTTCCAATATTTCCATCATCTATGCACAGAATGTTTAATTTTTGCTTGAGGACAAGCAAAAGCTTAAATGTAGGGGAGTTTGATAAGTTCTTGTGCGATATGAATGCGAAGCGTTCATTCCTTATGTTGAGCATTACTTTTCTCGGGTTTTTACACTAATATGTGTGTTTTTATGTTACTTTCGTGCAGGTAGAGTTGTGAGGCCGAGTATGAAGGAAAGAAGCCAATGTGGATCATAATACACTGATTTTGAAGAAATCTTGCTAAGGTTCAAAAGCGAAGACATAGGTCGGGTGTGAGATGCTAGAGTGTGTGCCAACCTCCTCGTATTCTAGTTGGCACATCCATTTGGAGGGGCACAAGGGCAGTCACACTCGAGCATTCTGACTTACGCACATAGAACAAGAGCTCCACCAACTTGTCTATCATTGAAGAAACATGTCATCCACGACGTGAACGTGTGCCCGTTTACGTTACCCCGATGAAAGTATGGATTCGGGAAGCTATTCAGGCCGATACTGTAGTAAAGTACTGTAGCAAAGCGCTGTAGCAGCACTGTTCACAGCTGGACGAGAAAACAGGAATTCAAAGAATCCACACAGGCGTGTGGAAATTATCCACACCGGTGTGGAAATTCCACATGGGCGTGTGAAAAATCCACAGGCCCGTGAAGTCGCCCGATTCCAACCCTATTTAAAGCCGATTCAGCCCCGATTTCAGCATTCTCTTCTCCATCTTTTTCCCAACTTGAGAGAGGGCTTCGGCTAGGGTTTTAAGGGGTATTGGCTAGGTTTTTGGAGAGGTTCTATGGCTCCGACATCGCGCGTCATTTGGAAGAAGGTTATTAGGAGAGCTTTCATCGGCACCGATCCGCGCGAGGTGTATCCTAGGCCGGACAAAGGATCCCTTGCGATGAGTAGAGGACTCTCCACAAGACCATCGACACGACCATCGAGGGGGTTTTCTATGGATTCATTGCTTTTACATTCTATTTCTTTGATTGTATTTAGCTCTATGGAGAGCTAAACCCCTAGTGGGTACTTGGGTATTTGTGAACCCTAGGATGTATTCGTTTCATTGAATCTCTTTATTATGCTTTCTTGATGTTTATTGTGAGTTCCAACCTTGAAATGCTTGATTATATGAACATTTCACCCTAGAGTGACACTAGGGTTGAGAGTTCTTATTGGTAACCTTGTGAGTGAGTGACACACCACGAGCGTTAGACAAAAGCTAGGTTGGAGAGGGTTGACGAGGGATGAGTCGAGAGGTGCAGGGAGTGTCACCTTTCCCCTCTGACATGATAGATTCTACCTCCGTTCCTCGATTTCTTTGTGGCCATAATAGAGTGAATGGTCTAAGGGATGACCCTCCGGTGGGGCTTAGTTGCGAGTGCAACGGAGTGAAGAGTTGAGGTGATCTTAGTATCTAGGGCTTAATCGTGGTTAGGGACCTTCCACCTGGACCAAAAGGTTAGGTCTATAATTAGGAAGAGATTTATCACTTGGAATCCCTAGAACTCATTGCAACTCTATGCGAGTGCGAGATGTTGAGATTGTTCGATTTCTCCTCCGGGACATGTATAGAGTTAGGCATAGTTGACCTTAGATTTGGGACTATGTAATGAAGGATTGCCACGACTCACTATTGCATTGATTAGGAAGCATAATAGAGGGTTCTTGCACTTGAAACGATTGTCCTAGGCGGAGCCTTATCCGAGTACCCCATCTTTATCGATTGCCTTACCTTCCTCCTTTACTCGTGCTCTCTTACTTGTTGATTTTACTTTTGAGAAATTGAATCATTGTCACACTTATCACTATTGATCTTTCACATAGCTAGAAGCGGATTAAGTATTTCTATTCCCTACTCCTTGTGGATTCGATACCCTTTCATCCGAGATTATTATTTTGACAAACCCGTGCACTTGCGGGATATGCGCAAGGGGCACCTTGTCATTGCATCAAAAATTAATTATGTAATTTCAAGTGTTTATTTCTTGATGTTAAAAATAATTGGATTATTTTATTAGAAAAAGGAATCATGCAAAATTTATTTTGCTTGTATGTTAATATGCATATTTTGTTAAAAGTGTCAATTTGTTCAAAGATTTTTAGAACATTATTTTGGTATATTATCTTGTTGTAGAAAGTAAAATTATAACTTATTCTCAAGGTATCGGTTTTAATTTGCAACACAATCTATTTTTCTTATCACTACTTGGTCACTAAATTAACTATGTATATGCCAGGCTTCTTCAATCTATAATTCAATAGCTTATGATATGCATAATAATACTCTATTGTTCAAACCATAGTGCATTTATGAATTAATTATAGTCTCACATCAGTTAACTAAGTTTAGTTTTTTTATTCCTTTTCAAATTTCAAGTCATAGCGCACTCATATCAGAGATAACAGTCTTGTATTTGGCAATTAATTCATGTCACAATGTGATGTTTGCTATAAATTTTAGTGGATGAAATATGAAATTGACTTAGTCTTGATGTCTCTATTTCCAGCCTTTCCTTCTCAAAGTATATTAGAATAAAAGTATGCAAACATTGAATACTATTAGATTGTTTTCTTTTCTTCCTAATTGAGTCCCACATTGAGTTTTTCTTTATTTATTTGTTGCTTTATTGTTAATATATTTTTCTTATTGCTTGGTACAAAGATATGCCATATGAACGAAAACTTGTGTATGAGGTGTTATGAACTAAGATGAACAAGTGGTTATTTCCAATTTTGCGGATTTATGTGAAGTGTGAAATACCTCTCTGACTTTACTTGCTCAATTAAATGTCCTGCATGGTTCATGCGAATTCATTTTGTTATTGTGATGCACATACGCCCATATACACAAACATGTGAATATTGCTATTTAATTGAATGATCCTTTATATTTCTATTTTAATAATTCATTAATTATTTCACTACATATAATTTAGCTTTGGGGTTTTCAAGGATGAGAGCGGCAGTTATCCTTGCTAGTGCGGTGTTGTTGCTAGAGATATTTGATGCTCTAGGTATTAAAGAGATAAAGATTTTAGAGTATGGATTGGTGGAAGGAGTTATTGTAGAGATGATCGCAAAGGAAAATGTGGATTATGACTGGAGTGCTAATGCAAGATGGAGATCTGTGATTTCACTTGGTGCATGGTTTGATGGAGGAAACAGGATGAAATATGCTTTTCAATGTGTTGTAGTTGCAAAGGTATAAGTTATTGCTTGGTTTTAAATTTCGGTATCTTGTTTGTTTCGATGTTGTGAATTTTCTGAGTTTCTCCATTATTTTTTGGCTGATTTGGTATCTCCATGGAATGATTTTGCTTTTGACTTCATTTTTGTGCAGGACATTTTCTATAAACTTTAGAGTTGTTATGATCTCGTTGGCTTTAGCAGAGCTCCAATTTCTTTTGACGAGAAGGAATTTGAGTGCTTCGAAGCACCTTATTGCTTTGTAATATCGGAAAACCAATTGGAAAGAAGGGTTACCATAAACACTCTTGTTGTATTATCAAGGTACACATTCAATTTCCTCTTTCTTGACATAATGGAGCTATTGCATGAACCTGCCAAACTGTTCCCTGTGGCATTTCTTGTTTGTAACGCAGCCTTCATTAGGCATGGACTATATTAAAATATGTTCATCTAGTTCAATTACTTAACCAAATTTTTGGTAGTCTAGATGTTGTTGATGTTGCACAAGTATTCTAATGTTATAGTTCAGAAGAGATCAAGGTACATTATTGCTTATGGCTTAATTTTCCTCTATGCCAATAATTGAATGAGCAACAGCTAATAATTGACACATTTTCCCCTGTATACTTGTAGCTTATTGGCCTACTTGCAAGATATCACAGGAAAAAATTTCCAAGAAAGGAATATGATTCAGTAAAAGAACTCCATGCGGAGGTGCCTCTTTTTTGGCTTTTTCATTCTTTTGCTCTCTCAACTTCTGTTTATATATTTTTTATTTGCTAAAACATTTTTTAGAGGTGATATATATCCAAACTCATTTATTCAATGACCGTAATTTCTTGGATGTTATCATGGTCCTTTTTCAATATTGCGTCTTTCATCTTGGTTATACCACAATTGATGAGCCATGGCATTTAAAAATCAAAAGTACAAATACTATGTTTCTTCTCTTTTTGATGTACGAAGTTGAGATGTACACTCTCCTTCAATTAACTAGAGTAAATTTTGATTCATTTACGCATTTTTCATCTTAACAATTGCTGGCTTGCTTCTCTAACAGCCTCTATACAGATAACCAATTAAGTTATACTGATGACACTTGCTTGCTTATTTCTGGATGAGACATAAGTTTAGAGTTCTTTGTGTGATCATGCAAATTGATGTTGTCCTTCAAAAATGCCAATTTAGGGCTTTTAAAGAACTGTAAGTCTTTCATTCACCAGAAGGTTTCAATATGGTATGTATTGTTATGGGTATGCTTGACTCAAGGTAAATCCATTCTTGATTATATCAGTTCTCTCTTCAAGTAATTCATCTATAGTTATGTGGCTGTACATTTGTTCATTTTTCTCTGGTACTTATTTTTCTAAGAGTAGACTTTTCAGTAGTTTTTCTGGTTAGCATTAATAGGTACTCAGTGGAGTAAATGATGGATTATCTATTGCTAGTGATATGCCACTAATAACACTCATTTCAGTCAGAACTGAATTTGGAATTGGATCATTTTGAAGAGGTCTTCACATTTTTTTTTCTCCATATGTTGAACTATTTATTACACTTATACAGCTTCTTGGCTTTTGTTTTACTTTCTCATTTAGGTTTTTGACCAGAAACTTTTGGTATCATTTCCTCAGAAAGCATTGGGAGGTGAACCAAATGCTGTAAATACCAAATAGGTATTTCGATATCTCTTGCTCTATAGATGTTTAGTGACAACCAATACTATATTTTTTGTCTGTTTTTCATTTGAGCGATCTTTAGATTTTTCACCATTTTACATATAGGAAAATTTCAAGAGAAGGAAATTCAAAAAGTAATACCCTCTTTTAATTTGTCTTCTCAACATGTTTTCCTCAAAAAGTCGGTTCTTGCTTTGGTACAATTATCATACTCACCATCTCTACTTTCTCAACAGAAAACAACATTCTTTACTTTTCCTTAAAAGCTGTTTGTGTAAATGGGAAATACACATCAAAAATGCTTTCAATATTAGCTTAATACGATCTCAAACTCTTAGTGAAGCTAATATTTTTGTTTCTCTTATTCAGTTTTGTCAATAAATCAGCAATCATAGCTGCTTCAATCATATCAGATTCAAAACTGTGCAAATGTATTTATTGTAGATGATACTACTATCATGCAAAGTGAAGTTCATGTGTAATTTTCCTTATGTTGTACAGGTCCAACTTCCAATTGACTCATATATCCTCATTCAATTGATTGTTCCACATTTAGAAACAAGTATTATTTCAGGTTTTATAAATGCATTCTTTGAGGACCCTATTTCTTATACTTGGACAGATTTGACTTGTCAGATTCAAAAGAACTGAAGTTAGAGGCATATTTAATAATGTGGTTCCTTTGTTGTTCAGCTCTGATTCTTTTATGTATAATGTTTTTTAGTACTTTATGGAGACCAGAGCCATTGTAGTCCGAAGGTTGCGGAGAGAGGATTTGCGGCATATTGCAAAGGCTACTAGTACAACTATGGTACATTTCATATCTTTATGATACAATTGTTTCTTCATGTTGAAATGGCCACTACTAGCTATAATTTCAATGCAATTGATAAGTGCTTGTGTGTTAAGATTATGAAGTATTCTTTCCTTACGATGAGCATTACTTTTATCAGGTTTAAGCGCTAATATAGGTGTATTTGTGTTCTTTTGTGCATGTAGGGTTGTGAAGATAAGTATTAAGAAAAGAAGCCAAAAGTAGATCGTGAACGCACTATTTGGTGGAATATTGGAAGAAACAAACGCGAAGACACAAGTGGGGCTCGAAGGTACGTGAATGTGTGCCAACCTCCATATATTCAAGCCATTACAATAAGTTGGAGGGGCACGAAGGCAGTCACATTTGTGTATCCCAACTTATGCAATGATAGCAAGAATTTTCACCAATGAACCCGTTTATTGAAGAAGCGACGTGATCTACGGCATAAAAGTGTGCCCGTTTATGTTGCCTCGATGAAAAGTGGATTCGGGAGTGTTTTTGATGGGGGTATTGTAGTAGGTTACTGTAGCAAATCATTGTTGCAATTAACTATAACAGTTATTGTTCATAGCCGGCCGAAAATCATAATTCCAGAGAATCCACAGGGGCGTGTGGAACATCCATAGGCCCGATGTGGATACCCGATTCCAGCCTATTTAAAGCCGTTTTTCAACCCGATTTTAGGATCCTTTTTCCTATCTTTTCTCTAAATTTTGAGAGGTCGTCGGCTAGGGTTTAGAGAGGCTTTGGCAAGGCTTTTGGAGTGGGTCTATGGCTTTGACACCACGTTTTCTCTTGGAAGATAGTTATTGCAAGAGCTTTCGTCGGCACCGATCAGGCGAGGTGTGCCCTAGGCTTGACAAGGGGACCTTTGGAGAGGACGAGGCCACTCCACAAGACCATCGACATGAATATCGAGGGGGTTTTACTATGGATTGCATGTTTTTACTTTTGATTTTATTATTGATTGTATTTTGCTCCATGGAGAGCTAAAACCCGTAGTGGGTACTTGGATTTGTGAACCCTAGGATTAACTTTTTATTATGCTTTCCTTAATTGATTTCTTTAATTGAGTTCAAATCTTGAATGCTTGTTGAATGATTTCTCCCTTAGAGTGACACTAGGGTTGAGAGTCTATATTGGTAATCTTTGTGAGTGAGTGACACACCGTGAAAGTTAGACAAAACAAGATTGGAGATTGTCGAGAGGATCGAGAGGGTGAGTCGAGAGGTAGCGGAGCATCCCCTTTTCCCTCCTGTGTGATTTATCCTACCTCCACATTCCAAGAGTTCTTTGCGATCACAATAGAGTGAAGGTTTAAGGGATGAACTCCGCTGGGGCTTACTTGCGCGAGCAACAGAGTGAAGAGTTGAAGTGACTTTAACACCTGGGGCTTAATTGTGACTAGTGGGTCTTTTATAGGACTAAAGGGTTAGATTTACATATAGGAATAGGGTTTATCACTTGTAATCCCTAGAGTTTTCTTGCAACTTTACATAGTGTGAACTGTTGAGGATGGTTGATTTCTCCACCGGGACATAGTGTAGAGTTATTCACGGTTGACCTTAGGTTTGGGACCATGTATTTAAGGATGTCCATGACTCATTAAGCATTATTTAGGAAGCATAATAGTTGGTTTTGCACTTGAAGCAATAATCCTATGAGGAACAATATCCGAGTACCCCATTTTTATCGATTGCCTTTCCTCTCATTTGTTTGTGACTCTCTTTCTTATTTTCTTTAGTTTGTTTGCATCGATCTTTATCCACATCATCATTGTTTCATTTCCACTTAGTTAAGTAGCAATCTTGGTGTTTCTATTCTTTATTCCTTGTGGATACGATACCCCACTCACCTGGGATTTATGACTTAGACAAACCCGTGCACTTGCGGGTCACACGCAAGGGGTTTGTCAGCAATCTTAGCACCTCATTCCTTTTCAAGTTGCTCGCCACTTTTAGCAAGGCAAAACTCAAATTGATGTCAAAACTTATATTATTGGAAACTGGGACTTCTCATTACTTTCTGCAGAAAAGAACTCCAGGAAACATCTTAGGGGTGAACCTTTTAATGAAAACCTCTTCATGTTTGAATTTCATGTGTGTCTAGATTCTTGTGTTAGTTGTTCTCTTTTTTATTAATTATATTATTTCTACTGTAGTTGCTTGAGGGCATTGACAGAGGGAGACTCAATTGAGTTTCATACTAATTTAATGGAAACAAAGAAGGTAATGAAGCTTATTTGTTTTAAACTTTTGTGCTTTTTCATTTCTCTTATGCTTATTTTATTTTATCTACTTACTGTTTAACTATTTTTGTTGTACCATTGGCACAACAAAATATGGATCTTTTGGAACCTTTTGTTGCATTTAATTAATATTAATTAAAATTAAATATTTTAAAACTAAAGTTTTAATTTTTAAAATAATGGTGGATGTTTATTAATATTAATAAAATTTTATATATTAATAATTAGTAAAATATATTAATCAAATTCTATTTCTTCTTCTTCTTTTTTTATGCATTTGAGGAAGTGACTCATTAATAAGGTAGGGTTGTGGCTTTGTGAAAGATGGCGCTTTTGCTAACTCTAGAATCAAAGTTGATTCTCATACTGCTAACAATCACTTTTTCCAAGATTCTCATATCCAAATTAAGTTGAACCAACCGTGCATGATGGATCATCCCATGGAACCGAGTGAACATACAACTGAAGACTGGATTAAGTAATCCTTTTTTTAAATTTTTTTGGTTGTTTTCAGTAACCCAAATACAACTTGTTGTGCAGTGTTCAAGAATCACTAAAGCAGAAACTGATTTTTGAAGATTGTTTCACATGGACCATTTCTTCACCTGACATGAGTTCTGTATAGAATTCTAGAGGGACAATCTGAAGTTTATTGGAGGAGTTGACGCGAGCTTCTTGAAAGAAGATCCATCCATGGCTTGTGCGGCTCTGGAGGTTGTTGATGCTAAACCATTGGATGTTGTCCATGAAGAGTTTGATGTTGTTCAGTTGCAAATCCCATATGTTCCTAGTTTTCTTGCTTTCTAGAGAGGTGATATTTTAGTTACTTCCGTACTTTAAATCCTTGCTATAGGTTTAACTTTGTTCACCTTATGTACTCAAGCTCAAGTTAATTTCTATTAATGTTCTTCCTTCGGTTTCCGGTGACAAAAAAGGAAAAGACATGGACCTTATGAAAGTTGCGTATATTATATGCTAGACATTATGTGTGCATACAGTCAAACATTGTTATTTACTTTGCTTCAGGATCCTATTCTTCAATGTCTCCTAAATAAGATAAAGCAAAGTACTCATCCGATTCTACCCTCAGGTGAAACATATGTTGTTATTTGATACATTATTCTTTTTTGTTATTATGATGGACATATTGTCGATAAGCATGCTGTTCATTTCTGGTTCTGTTTTCTTGGTGAACTGAATTTTGAGTCTATTCAACAACAACAACAACAACAACAACAACAACAACAACAACAACAACAACAACAACAACAACAACAACAAGACTTCAAAGTATTTAATATAGGTGTCGGAAAAGTTGTAGGAGCCAGTTCTCTGAAACATCAACAAGATCTTGCTCTCCAGAGTTTTCCCTTTCCACTTTCCCCCTTGCTATGGCGAGTGGGGGACATGATTCCCATCCCCTATCTTCCCACCCCTCTCCTCCCTCTTGGGCTCAAGTTGCTTCTGCATCTACTCGTTTCCCTGATTCCTCTCCTCTTCACAATCCTCAACTACTCGGAAATGTTAAAAAGTTCTTCATCCCCCTTTGTCAAGATCGACGGTGACTCACTATCTCGTGTCTGGCAAAACTTCCAAAATGCCTTGTTTGGTAAGTTCTTCGGAATCCCCCCTCCCCAATTTGACCAAGTGAAGAAATCTCTGATGGCTAAATGGTCTGTTTTTGGTGAGCTCCATATCTCCGATCTTCCCCTACCCCCATCCCCAATTTGACCAAGTGAAGAAATCTCTGATGGCCAAATGGGCTGCTTTTGGTGAGCTCCATATCTCTGATCTTCCTAATGGGTTTTTATTAATTTCGTTGTGCTTCACATGATGTTATGCAACACCTTCTTACTAAGGGATCTTGGTCTCTTAATGGGTTAACTCTTCAATTTGGTCCTTGACAGCCATTCTATGAGCCTGCTTTTGCCAAACTTACCACTGCTGCTATTTGGGTCCAACTTCACAACCTTCCGGTGGAGTTATGGGATGGTGAGTCCCTTTGATACGATTACTGCTCACTTGGGAAAATCTCTTAAAGATTGATGATCTAACTATTTCCCTATCTAGATCTAAGTTAGCTAGGGTCTGCATTGAGTTGGATCTCTCTAAACCTCTTTGTCGAGGATTCCGGGTTGGTGATGATATTCATAAGGTGTTTCATTGTGGTTGTTTATGAGAGACTTCCTACCTTTTGTTACACCTACGGGGTCATTCGTCATGGATCTAAGTTCTGTTACCATGCGGTAACAAGCGCGGATGATGGTCATTCTCCACCCCTCCATGAGTCACGAAGGTCGGCGGTCAATCCGAGTCAAACCAAGGATGTTGCTGCTATGGGGATGGCGATAGATTCTGTTCCTGCTGACCCTTAGGAATCAATTATCTCAGATGTTGCTTAATCGGATCCTAAGTTCGGATCCTAGATGATTGTTTCTCGTCGGCGTGGCCGTGCCCGGGGTTGTGGTTCGGCTGTTCGCTCTAGTTCGGTGTCCGTTTGCACTGCAGATTGAGGAGAACAAGACTCCTGCGATCCCTCATGGTGTCCCGTCCCGAGGTACCTGGGTTGGTGTGAAAAGTTATGGTCGTGGTGGGTCTTTCTCATCATGAGCCTCATGTTCTCAATATTATAATACATATCAAGTACCCATGGATGAATCTATGGTCCCTAGGGACCCGACCGTTGAGATTTCTGGCTCTCTGACTCCTCGAGACATTAACCCTGTTGCTTCTCCTTCTGACACAGGGGGGGTCACTTTTAAATCATTTACGAGTCCCGACTACCATTACTGTTCTGCAAAATCTCTGCAACTCTGACACGCCTGTTGTTTGTGTCTCCCCAAACCCCATTTTTTAGATTACCCAAACTGGGTCACCCTCCTCCTATCATTCGATCCTCTGTTCTCCAAGTTTCTAATCTGGACCCATCCTTTCCGGAGAATCCCATTCCATGCCAGTAGATTGGGTTCTCTCTGTCCTTGATGGAGATAACTCAGAAGGTAGTGACTCAAAAGATGAGGACTCAGATGAGTCGGATGATGATATCACAGATGATGTTGGTTCAAATGACTCAATGACTCTCGTTCAATTCTAGAATGAAGTTCGACGAGATAACCTGATTAGAAAGGGCACCCTAGTGATGGGATCTTCCCATAAGAAGGGAAGGATTGAAGTTGGGGAACCAAATTCTTATACCTCTTCTTATTTGCCTCTCTTTTTGTTGAATCTTTTTATGGAAGTATTCTGTCTTATTTTTTCTTTTATCTATATTTTAATTGTTTCTATATTCAGTGCTAAGATTTTATGTTGGAATTGCAGGGGGATTTCATCTAAGAATACTTATTCTCGCGTTCTTAGCATTATTAGGACTCATCTTCCTTTGATCATTTACTTGGTTGAAACGCGGACTAATGAGATTGGAGCTGATCGCTTTTGTAAGATAATGTCCAAAAATTAGGAGTGGGTTGCACTATTAGCATATGGTTTTTGAGGGGGTATTATTGTGCTTTAGACTAAAGTTCTTGGTCATGTCTACCCCATTGCAGTCTCTCTCTGAGCCTTCCACCTTGTTATTTCTTCTAATAATTCTCGTGATTGGGTTATTTATGTTGTTTATAATTCTAGTAGGTTTGCGTCTCAATGCACTCTCTGGACGAAACTCTCTAAATTAGCTGTTTTGGGTTTTCCCTGGCTCATTATTGGTAATTTTAACTCCACTGTTTGCCATAATGACCACAAGGGTGGCTCTTTTCGTTATTATTCGCGTAAAGCTTCTGCGTTCTCTAATTTTATTGATGGTAATAACCTCTTTGATCTTAATTTTTCAGGATTTTGTTTTACTTGGTGTAATAACCAAATTGGCATGTCCCATCGATGGGCCCGGCTTGACCGATGCCTGGTGAATCTAGATTGGTTCTCTACTTTTCCCAATTATTCTCTTTCGCATTTACCTCATATCTTTTCTGACCATGCCCCTCTTCTTCTATTAGTTTCTCTATTTCCCTCTCATTTTAAAATTTTTTTTGTTTCAATAATTATTGGCTTTCTTACATTGGTTGTCAAGATACGGTTCAAGAAGTTTGGTTAGCTTCTCCTCATGGTAATCCTATGCACGCTTTTACTCATCTACTATCTCGTACTCGTGCTAATCTTCTCTCCTGGAGTCATGCAGATCTCACGTCTTTAGATGTTGCTATTAAAGACACTGAAGAAGACATTCGTATCCTTGAGGTTGATAATTCCTTTAATTTTGATAACACTTCTAGACTCATGGATTTCTATACCAGGTTTGCATCTCTTCAAAATCAAAATTCCATTCGTTGGGCTCAGTGTGCACATTTACATTGGCTCAAGGATTATGATCAAAACACTGCCTTTTCCATAACACTGTTTGTATTCATTATCATTATAACTGCATTTCTCAAATTTATGACTCAAATGGCTCCATAGTTTCTGCGTAGTCTGATATTCAGTCTATTTTTGTTAATTTTTATACTAATATGTGGTATGATAATTCTAACAGTAATTTTTTTAGAGATTTTTAATGCCCTCCTCAGTGATCTTCCAACTATATTTGATTCTGATGGCTCTCTCCTCACTCGGGAAGTTACTAGAGATGAAATTACTGATGGGTTCAATGCTAAATTTTTTTGATTATTCTAGACAGATATTGGTGATAAACTTGTGAATGTCATTTGTTATTACTTCGATAATTCTGTTATGCCTTCCTCCTAGGGAAGAACTTGTATTGCTCTCATTCCGAAAAAGGATAAATCTAGGTTTATTTCTGATTATTTTCCTATTTCGCTGTGCAATGTTTGTTATAAAATTATTTCTAAAATTCTTGCTAATCGTCTTAACGGTGTCCCTCCAAAGCTTATTAGTCGTGAGCAAGTTGGCTTTGTTTCTGGAAGGTGCTCTTTTGACAATATTATTGCCTTAAATGAGATTGTTCATTCGGTTGAGCATTATAGTAAAGACCCCCCTAGGATGATAACCAAAATTGATATAGAAAAAGCTTATGACACGCTTAGTTGGAGTGCAATTCTTGCCCACCTTAGCTAAGATGAATTTCCCAAATATTTGATTTCATGGATTAATACTTGCCTCAATTCTAGTTGTTTCTCACTGCTTATAAATGGGTCTCCTTCTGCTTGGATTTCTTTCTCCCATGGGGTCAGGTAGGGAGATCCTATTTCCTTCCACCTTTTTATTCTAGTCTCCCAAAATCTTTCTTCCATCCTTAATAGAGCTCTCAACTCTGCTATGATTCCTGGCTTTGATTCAAATCTCCCTTACAACTTCAACCACCTTATGTATGCTGACAATTTGATTATTATTTCTAGAGCTTCTAGATTGGCTGCCAGGAATATTAAGTTATGCTTAAATATATATGCAATCCTTTCTGGACAAAAGGCTAATCCTGCTAAATCAACTATTTATTTACCTTCTTGGTTCAATTCTAGAGTGGCCAGAAGCATCAAATCAATTCTTAACTTCTCTTTTGCTTTTTGTTTCCCATCTCTTATCTGGGTGTGATGATCTCTCCCGATAGAAGCTGAATAATAATATTTTTAAACCCTTGGTGGATGGAATTCAATGAAACTTGCTCTAGATGGAAGCATGCTAAACTATACGTCGGCAGCTAAAGCTACTCTTATTAATTCTTTCCTTCTAACTATTCCTACTTATTACCTTTCAATCTATCCTCTTCCTAATTATATTCTCCCTGATATTACCAAATCTATTAAGAATTTCTTTTGGCATAAAGGTGGCAATGGAAAGGACATCCACTCAGTTTCTTGGAGTCGTATTACTGATTCTAAATCTAAGGAGGGTCTTGCTATCTAGAATTTATCAGTAGTCAAGCAGTCTCTTAAGTCATGTTTTTAATTATCTGAATGCTGGGGATTTTATTTGGATGAACATCTTACAGCATAAATATGGGTATCTTAACTTCTGGAAGAACTCCCCTCCTTGGAGTTGCTCTTGGTTTTTTAAAGGTTTGTGTAACACTGCAAATGTTCTTAAGCCTTATTGCTGGATTAAATCTATCAATCCTACTGTCTCTTCCTTTCTTTATGACTCATGGTGTTCTGAGATCCCCCTTGCTTTTAAGCCTACCTACATTAATATGCATCTTAATCTTGACTGAACTCTATTGCTCAGACTTTTGTTTAGAAAATACTTGGAATGTTAATAGATTATCAATTCTCTTTGGTTCTCAAACTAATGAAGTTGTTTATAGACTGGGTCCTATTGTTCATACCTCTAATAATGTTTGGGTTAGGATGCTGAAATCTATAAATCATAAATTTGCTTTATTAGTGTATCATTTTCTTAATAGCAATATTTCTGATTCCCCTTCTTGGGTGGGTTGGAAGAAAGTTTGGTCCCTCAAAGTGATGCCTCGGGTCAAACATTTCTTGTGGCTTATTTTTAATGGTAGACTCTCCATTGCTGAGTATCTCCATTCCATTAATTTGGGCCCTAGAAGATTGTGTATCTTTTGCAATTTGGATTATGAAACTACTGAACATCTTTTTCTTTCATGTTGCAAAGCTCACAACACTTGGAATCTTGTTTCTAATTTAATTTCTTCTCAAATTTCCTTCCCTGATGGTTTTTCTATGGGCAGCTGGATCACTCTCTTCAGATTCTCATTGAGGTTGAAATCTATCATTGCTCTTACTGTTGGTATTTAAGGAAAGCTAGATGTGATGCCATCTTTCGGGATATTAAGCCTAACTTTTCAAATGTTGGTCACATGGCTGTTAATCAAGTTAAGAATATATATCATGCTAATAATTCTCATTACAGGAAATTGATCCTCAATAATTAGTGTTCTCCTGAGGGACCATTTCTCTTCTCTACCTCTGTTTGAAATGGTATCAATCAAGTATGCAAGGGAGGCTTTTATATTTCTAACTCTAATTACAAAATCATTTTGGCTGGAAGGTTTGCTGTTGTTGCTGAAACTCATATTGTTGCTGAACTTCAGACTCTGATATTTGCTCTTCAAAGTGCCCTTGATCATTCTCTGTGAGTCTACTCTATCTTCATTAGTGATTCAAGTATTTTGGATGTGCTTCGATCTACAAATATAGTTTACTCCTGGCATCTTCTTTCTTGGATCAATGATTTCAATCGTTTGTCTGTTCTTGTGGGATCTCCTCGTATGTGTGTTGTTCCTCGGAGATGGATGGGCTTTGTTTCTAAGCTTGCTGCAGTGCGCAAAACCTTCATCAAATTTCTCTGTTTCATACTGGTCATGATCTCCCTCATTGGGTCATGAAAGCAATTTGTGAAGCTTTCTTTTCCTTTTACTTTTTCTTGTTTTTGAGTTACTTTTTTGTCTTTATGTTGGTCTCCTTTTCCTTTGATTTCTGGTTCTTTAGATTGTTGTATTGGTTTGTTCTTTTTCTTGCTTTCTTGTATTTTGCAAGTCTTGTCTGTATAACATTTTGTTTTTTATTTAATAAAATAGCTCTCCTGAGCTCTTTTTTTTTTAAAAAAAAAGTATTTAATATAGGTGTCAGCTCCTTTTTGTACAAGCTGTATATTTTCTCTAATTTGTTATATAACTTTTTTACTTGAGATATTTCTTTTGCTTATTGTGTAAGTTGTAGCTTACAATCTTGATGCCATATTAATCCCCTCTATTATAGTTGTCATCAAATGGGGCTAAAATTTAGAATGTTGCTATTGTTGTTATTTGCAGTTACTGATGGTTGATGGCAACGGCTTGCCGCATTCTTGAGGTGAGTATGACTAAAAATTTTTCTATTTATCTTCCAAGAAATCAATGAAACAATGAAACCTTCAAGCATTCATGTTGGAAAACATTGAAATTTCCTGGATTATGGATCTCCACATCATGACAAATGAAAAGCTTTACTTTATAGATTATTAATCAAATTGTGTAATCCTCCTTTTACAACTACATTTCTACCAATGATCTTTGTCTATGCCCATACAATTTCTATAAGCCATTTTTTTCTCTTCTCTTCTATCCTTGTGTAGGTAAGTTTCACTCTATGTTGACTGTTTTTTGAGATAAAGTGGTAGAAGAGTAAGATTCAGATTTTGTTCATGTACTCTTAAGTTAAACTATATCGTTTATATCCGTAATGTGTATCGAGAACTCATTTCCATCTTTTGCTTTTCAACTCTACACATGAAAAATAACTTCAATTTCTCTTTTGACAGGTCCGAGTATTTCGAGTGGCATTACTACTGGATCTACTCTAGCTGTTACTTATGCGGTGCTGGACATCAGTAGTCAAAAAACAAGATTAGACATTGGGAAAGAATACTACCCTTGCACCGTTAACAAGAGGCCACTTGCTAATTGATGATTTCTCCTCACATCAAAAAATCGAGCTAGAGCAAGTCAGAAATTCTGTTCAATCTTCTTTGTTAGAACCTTTTGGAAAAATTTAATGTTTCTGGAAAACCAAAGAAAAACTCCAGAAATAATACTTTGGTATTTTGTTTGAATGATTTTAATGGCATGGAATTGTAACATCACTAATGATCATTTTTCATAAACTTTATTGTAGATTTCTTGGTTATTTCGTCTTCATGAATGGTACAGCTTGCCAAAACAATTTGATCAATTATGCTGCAGGAATTGTATGATTTTTAGAAGAAAAGATACATAAAAGAAAATCATTTGCAATTTTGTTATTAAAGCATATACTCAATTTATAAGATCTATAGAGGTAGGTTTTTTTGCCGCTATAAAGATACTAAACAATATATAGGACTTTTAGTGGTAGAAATGTTCCACCGTTATATAATTTATAGCAGCAAAATTTTCCGCCACAACAGATAATTGTGCAGATCCAATCTTAATAGATGAGATAGCGGCAAAAGTGTACATTTTTCTTAAATAACATATAGCGACCAAGGATTTAGCGGCTAATTGGTTATCAACCACTATAAAGGTATTGAGGCTAAAATGGGGCTTATAGTGGTAGATTTTTTCCACCGCTATAAGTCTTATTTCTTGTAGTGCTTCTTCAATTCCTATTCTTCCTCAAGATGAAGCCTTAACTTTTTAAAGTTCTCATTCTTGTTCCATTTTCTACTATATTACCATAATTTAGTTTTAGGGTATCTTTCAATGAAGTTGAATAATAAAGGTCATACATATTGGGGCATGTAGTGATATCCAAGAAGCTATATTGAGTTGTTCTATGGCATCACTTTCAAGGTTGGATCAATTTTGTGCTTCATATTCCAACCCTAAGGTAATCTATCAAGTAAGGAATAGATTTGACATTTGCCTTCATCTTCAATAGAGTTCCCAGGTACTATAGAAGAACGTTGTAGAAAATAATAGCTTCAATAATAATTAGTTTGTCTAGTAATTATCATGAGCAATTCTGAAAGGCGATTGGTAGTAAAGCTAAATAGATTTTATGGACTTGGATAATAGAAAGTCCCTGAGTGATGTTAGAAGGAAATTAATAATGACTAATGCCTCAACCCTACTAAAATCCAAAATAAGCTTCTACACCTAGAAAAAGTTCAAGCCTTTGTTGAAATCAAAAAATGTGTTTTCCCTTGGAGAACTAAACTGGTATGCAGTGAAGAAATGTGTGGAAGTTACATTTTCCTAAAGTCATTTAATGTAATATCACTTTCAGTAGTGAAAAGTACAAAAATGGAGGAATTGAGCTTTTATGTATTGCGTAGCTTCTCCACTTTAGTGAAAAATCTTGAAGTGTTTTTAGTTCAAAAGTAATAATAACATTAATAATAATAATAATAATAATAATAAAAATAAAAGTGCTAATTAAAGTGAGGGAAATATCATTTCCTCCACTTTAAGGCAAAGGAACATTTGAACTAGGTGGAAGCCAGTCTACTTTACTAAATTCCGGATGAGTGCATTACATATAGATTTATACCCTTTTCATTGATTTATCTTGTTTTTAAGCATTTATTTTTTGTGATTTGATGTTACTATGGGTATTATTGTGTAATTATGCAGGAAAACAGGTTCTCGTGCAAAAGAACAGGATTCAACACAAGTATAGTGTGAAAAAGGTCAAAACACAGTGCTATAGGTAAAGCATGGTCTAAGCACGGGCGTGCTCCCTCCCCATGAAAATCTCTGAAATTTCTCATCAGGTGAAGCACTGGCACTGCAGCAAAACATTGTGGCTGAGTTATTGTAGCAAATTACTATAGCAAATCACTGTAGTACAACTAGGAGGAAAGCACGATTTTGGTGCCCAAATTACGAATGTGCTTGTGGGAGCACGGGCCAAGCATGCCCATGCCCACCCCGTGATTTTCTTTGATTTGGAGAAATTGATGAGCGTGGTCCTGTTTTCAAAAGCATGGCCTAAGCACACCCGTGCTTAGGGAGTGTTGAGTCCGAAAAGCACCTTTTAAGCCAGATCTAGGTCATTTCTTTATGGGTCTTTTATCTTCTTCTTGGGGGTGGTTGCCAAGGTCTTTCCTAACACATTTCTGGGCTAGAGTGACATCTCCCAACATACCAAAACTTGTTGTATTGTATCATTTGGTTCACGTACTGGAACAATCTATGGTGCAAGAGCGCAAGTGGAGTGGAGCTTAGTCGGCGGGACTTCATCGGAGCATCGTTGGAGTGGTTTGCAAGGAAAAGAGAGGAGTCTTTCTATTTCTTTTGTTTTCCTTAGTCTTGTATTGATTTGTAAAACTATGAGGGGCTAACCATTCTCAGGTGCCCTGGATCTATCAACTTGGATATTTATATGTTATGTTGACTACTTGTTTTTATTGTCTATGGAGTTCTATTGAATTCTTATGTTTATTCATGTGTTTGCATAACTTGGCTTGCTTGATTCGCATAGATGCTTGTGTAAAACTTGGCATGTGTGGATTACCGTAATTGTGATTACCTAGTGCAGTTGCAAAACTTGGCGTGTATGAAGCCTGTAGTTATACTTGTAGAACTTGGCGTATTTGTTAGCCATAGATGCAGCATTGCTTTTAAGCACCAGCAAGGATCTTAGGATGTACCTGGTCGACATTGGAAGCAAGTCCATACACATTTCTCTAGGGGATTAGTCTGGGGCATTGCTCTATCTCGGTGTTTCTCACCTAGTTCATTTCCAGCCCTTATCTGTCATCCTTCCCCATTTTAGGTTATTTAGTTATCATCTTTACCCTAAATTTGTGGTTCAGCTAGACATTAGAAAACCAACTAGTACTAGGAATCCAGTCCCTGTGGTTCGACAACCCTATCCCTTATGGAGTACCACTTTATTACTTGTAACGATCCATGCACTTACGGAGAGTTCATCAATTCCCCACTACTTCAAAGAAAATAAAGGCCTCCTAAATGGAAGAAGAAGCATTTATGTAACAAACAAAACCCATTTAAAAAAAGTTGTTTATATAGTGAAAAAGAAGCATTCATTGTAAATGTCTTCAATGGTATCACTACAAGAATCAAGATTTTTAGAGTTATTTTTTTTGTGTAACTATGTTATTTTGCTACAAATAATAGGTTTTCTGTGTTAAAAAAAGGTTAAGTGACTCTTTAATTTATATTAATTATAATAACTTATGTTTTCATCACTATTACACCAATAATATGTGATAATTTATTACTTGTCACAATTAAGCCGTCACAATCAATGTATTAATAGTGTCAAAAATTCTTTTGTGCCCATTGTTTGTCACTAAATGCATGTAAGATTTTATATTGAAAATTTCTAGATGACAATGACTTGTAATTGTGACCAAACATGTTGTTGTCACTACAAAAGTCAACACTTTTAGTGACAATTATTTTATGTCACTCTATTATTTTGCCACAAATATTAGGTTTTTTGTGCTAAAAAAACGTTAAGTGACATTATTATTTTTATTAGTTGTGATAACTTATGTTTTTTGTAACTATTACATTAATAACTGTGACAATTTAGTATGTGTCACTATCATACATCATTCTCATCAAGAAATTTTTGATATAAAATTTTGTATGCTTTTAGTAACAAACATTGGTCACAAATGAAATTTTGCCACTATTAACGTATTAATGGTGACAATTTAATTATGACATATGCTAAATTATCACATTATCAGCTATAATACTGACAAAAACATAAGTTATCACAACTAAGTTAAACATCAGTGTCTGTTACCTTTTTTGACACAAAAAAACTTAATATTTGTGGCAAAATGACCGGGTGACCCAAAAAAATTGCAACTAAAATCTTTAACTCTTGTAGTGACTATACCATCAGCTTTGTGTTTGACAGAGAAGATCCATTGGCAAGTGATAACGCTGGCATCAGTAGGGCGAGGCACTAGCTCCAATATACCACAAGATCTCAAAGATTCCATTTCTCATCCATTGCCATCTGCCATTATGGAAATAGACGTGCATCCTAATAGTTCCTGGGGATTGACTCAACAGACAAGGAAGAGGAAAGGTGTAGAAGGACGAATGAAGATTATCATAAGAAACAAAAAGTGAGATGGGATGTTTTGTACAAGAACAAATACCTTTGCGAAAGCAATGGAAAGATCAAGAGATGGGTCTGCATGGTCCAGGGAGATGACCGGAGGGGGTGGATCTGACGATGGTACACGTTGGTGGTGATGATAAACCTATTCAAAATGACCAGCATCTGGATCTACTGGAGGAGGTGTCACACTAGGCATAGGCATAGATGGAGTGACCGAAACAGGGATGTGGAGAACAATATCAGATGACGTAGTTAACATATCGTGAGAACCTGAGTCAGAAAAAAATTATTGAGACTCCAAAAAAGTGACATCCATAGACATATAGTACTTCTGACTACTCGGGTAGTATAAATGGTATTCACGTTGGGTGCGGGAATATCCAACGAAGATACATTTGAGCGTACATGGGCACAGCTAAGATAGCATATGACCATAAATACCTAGGGACATTATGCTCTAGCAAGATAGTGTGTGCAACATCTAAGATGTGACAATGCTTTTTTTCAACAACCCCATTCTACTGAGAGATGTGAGGACAGGTGCTCCCAAATGACTCACACAAAGAAATTACAATAGAAGATACAAAATCTAAACTATTATCGATACGAAGACATTTGAGAATAGTGGAAAAGTGATTTTGTACTTCTAAAATAAATGTCTTAAGGACATCAACAATAGACTGACGGTCTTTTAACAACTACACCCATGACACTCAGGAAAAATCATCAACAAATACAACATAGTAACGTTGACCCAGAAATAGACATGACTTTAGAAGGTCCCCAAACATCACAATGAACTAGTCATATGAAGACCGACTGGACACTAGAGGAGAACATTTAAAGGTAGCATAATGATGCTTACCCAACTGACAAGACTCACAATGAAACAACTCGACTTAAATCCAAGGCAAAGCCCACTGAAGATGACTAAAAGTAGGATGACCCAATCTACAGTGTCATATGAGTGATGACTCAGTGTCCGAAATAGAAGCTACCAAACTATAAGGAATATCATCACGCACCAATGTATACATGTCATAACCATGATTACACCGCAAACCAATCCTTTTCCTCATCAACGGATTCTGAAAAGTGCAGTAAAAAGGGAAGAAAGTCATACTACAATTCAACTATTTACTGATCATAGTAATGGATAGCAAGTTGACAGGAAATTCAGGTACGAAAAGAACATCACTTAGTTTAAGCTGAGAGAAAGCCTGTATAACTCCCTCTCCAGACACTAAGCATGATCATACATCGGCAATTGGCACAAAATGAAAACAGATGGAGAAAGATTTTGAAAAAAAATATTTTGTGTCTGTTATGTGAGAGGAGGCCCCAGAGTCAATAATCTAGGAACTATTTCTAGAAGTAAGAAATACATTACCTGATGAAATAGGAGGAGAGACTACGGCGTGAGAAACTATGCCCTATAGCTACTGGAACCGCGCAAAGTTAGCCTGAGAGATAGTGACTACTGGTTCAGCACCAGAAGTGGGTGACGGATTGGCCACCTCTGCACTAGCATTGGCCACTGCTGGGCGACCATGCTTATTCCAACACAAACCTACCCTGACAATCACCACGACCGACTCCTCGACCACCACGAGAGGGGCCTTTACCACGCCCACGAGACGAACACATGACAACGAAGAGACAAATCCTTCAGCAACGAGACATGCGAATTACTAGTGATGGGTGAGGAATATCACCAGGTACCCATAGATCAACATTAACGATAAGAGATGAGTAGCGGTTGGCGGTAGAGGTGGCTGCGGCGGATTGAAGGCTAGGGTTTTGAGTGGCGATGGCTAGGATTTTGGGTGGTGACTAGGGTTTAACCCAGTGCTCTAGTAGACTAGTACCATGTGAGAATAGGAAAAATAGATTGTATAATCATTAGAAAATGAGTACAAGGATATATATAGACAAATATTAGGGATTTTGTGGTATGGGCCAAATATAACCCATTAACCAATCTAAACTATAACATAACTCTAACATTTATATTAATTGTGACAACTTATATTTTCGTCACAATTACACTAATAATTGTGACAACTTAATACTTGTCACAATTATGTCATCACTATTAATGTATTAATAGTGTCAAAAATCATTTTGTGCCCATTGTTTGTCACTAAATTCAAATGAGATTTGATGCCAAAAAGTTCTTGATGAGAATGATGTATAATTGTGACCAAATATATTATTGTCAACACAAGAGTCAAGACTCTTAGTGATAACTTTTTTATATCTTTGTTATTTTGCCACAAATATTAGGTTTTTTGTGTTAAAAAAATTACCTCTCTATTGTTTATCACTAAATACATATAATTTTTTGTAAAAAATTTATTGATGGGAATGATGTGTGATTGTGAACAAACATATTATTGTCACATTAAAAGTCGACACTTATTATAACAATTTTTTGTCTCTCTATTATTTTGCCACAAATATTAGGTTTTTTGTGTTAAAAAGGTAATTTACACTATGCTTTATATTAATTATGATAACTTATGTTTTCATCACTATTACACTAATAATAGTGATAATTTAGTACATATCACAATTAAATCGTCACTACTAATGTATTAATAGTGCAAAAATTCTTTTGTGCCGATTGTTTGTCACTAAATTCAAATGAGATTTGTTGTCAAAAATTTCTTGATGAGAATGATGTGTAATTGTGACAAAATATATTGCTGTCACTTCAAGAGTCAAGACTTTTAATGCCAACTTTGTTATGTCTCTGTTATTTTGCCACAAATATTAGGTTTTTTGTGTTAAAAAAATTAATTATTCTTATTATTTATATTAATTGTGATAACTTATGTTTTTGTCACTATTTACAGTAATAATTGTGACAATTTAGTATGTGTCAATTGAATTGTCACTATTAATAGTGTTAATTTTTTTTGTCCATTGTTTATCACTAAATGTATTTAAGATTTGATGTCAAAAATTTCTTGATGAGAATGATGTACAATTGTAGCCCAACATATTGTTGTCACCACAAATTTTCATTTGTTGTGAAGAAATTATTCATACCAATATTATAACAAAAATGAAATTTCTTTACAATATTTTTGTCTATTTGATATCTATCATAATGATGCATCTCATCTTTTGTGTCAATAATTTTGGATTAAAAAATTTTCAACAATATTGTCTGCTTCTTGCCAATTTAAACTATTTCTAGGTCCAAGAGAAAAAAAAATAAAAGCACATGTTCCCTCATTTTTTTTAGATAGACGTGAAAATAGGAATAAACTTATTATCATTAGATTAGTTTGAGATTTGTGAAATGATATTTTTATGATTTTAGTTGACATAATTGAAAAATAAAATAAAATAAAGCCAAAGAATAAATTGTTTGAATATATCCTGCTAAAAAAAAGTGGGATTTGAAGATGACTATTAGCAAGGACAAAGAGAAAAGGCAACGACCATCCCCTTGCAGTAGGCATTGTCAATGGATCCCCTCCTGACCCTCCTCACCCCCCTACGCCCTCCTCCCTTGCGCAATCATTCCCCCTCCTCCTTCCACTAGGTTCCTCCAAGGCTTCCACCCCTATCCGTCCCTTGCTCGGGTGTCCCCTATTCCTTGTTCGTCTGCCACTCCACGGGGTTGTCGTGTATAGGAGGTGAGAGGTTTGGTCGACATTGAAGTTTTATCTAGTTGGGGAAAACATTGATTAAATTAATTTATCAAAAATATAAAAAGAAAAGTTATATAATTTGGATGATGATAATATTAATTTTTTTGGATATTCCCTGAAAATAAAAGAAGTGTGGGTGTTACATGCTAAACCCTAAAACATAATTACAAATGAATATATATGTATTTTTAAAAAATTAAAATGAAAATTCTTTTATAAAACTTTATGGATAAACCTTGTTTTTAATAAAATAATTTATGAGTTGATGATGTAGGGGTTTATTTCATATTTTCATCATAATGAATAAGATAATGCCACCTGGCAGTAGAGGTTTTTAAGAACGTTTGGACCCATCACACTTGTTACACATGGACACATAGAGTTGTTGTGCACCAAGAAAGTGGACCTTCGAATATTAGCCGTAGACTCGTAGTAATATACTTATATAATTATGAACTAGACTTTGATATATTACATATATTTCTAAATTTTTCATTATTAATTTAGCCATATTTTTATTTTGTACATTAAATATTATGCTTATTATTTTATTTTGAATTTTTAATTAATAAAAAAATTTGTTATTTAATTTTTTTTATTTTATAGTTTACCACCCTCCACTCTTTGCAATTTGTGGTTCCACCCAGACTATCAAGATATAAACAAAATGAAAAAAGCTTAAAATTTTTCTCATTAAAAGCTTAGAATATATCTAATTTAATCACAAGCTTTGATTATGACTTATGTAACCAATTTATAATAAAATAAACAAAACTTATTATAGGAAAGAGCTGGTGAAACTAACTGCCGTGCCTTATTAGTAATATTTCCAATTGATCTTTCCTACTAGCCCTTGATGTACAACTTATGTCCACTTCCAAAACGCACCTCACTAAATATAATTTAAGATAATAAATGGATTTTTAGTAGAAATACAATTCCACTAACAATAAAAAAAATTTTAATTTTAAAAAGTATATAGGTAGAAATTTTTTAATATTATCAGTTTATAAAGTGGCACGACCAATGTATAACCAAGAGTAATAGTGTTTTCAACCTAATTCAGAAAGTTGATATTGTTTTCAATCAAATTATAATTTACTTAAATTAATTACAATAAAATTTTTTTTAAAAAACATTAATGATTATTTATTGATATTTATCATCGAATATCTTTATCCAACATCAAGTGTTGTTAACGGGCACAAATTAGAGGAGAATATAAAGAGGATATGTACCAATGCTCTTCCAAATATAATTTAAGACAATAAATGGACTTCTAATAGAAATACAATTCTACTAACAATCAAATTTATTTTTTTAATTTTGAAATTCAAATAAATAAATTTTTTTAATGTTATCAATTATATCTTATTAGAAATATCTCTATTAAAAAAATAAATATGTTTATTAAATACAAATTAAATACTAAGTATTAATTATTTTACAAAGGTCTTAAATATTAACTTTTAAAAATATAAATACATTAACTTTTAAATTTTAAAAATCATGTGTGAGCTTTCTTGGTAATTAAGTATCCAATTTTTTAAAAAATAAAATCCGTATCTTTTAAAATATATTTACCCAATACAAAGGTCTTAAATATTAACTTTTAAATTTTAAAAATCATGTGTGAGCTTTTTTTAGTAAGTATCCAATTTTTTAAAAAATAAAATCCATATCTTTTATTATATATTTACCCAATACAAGGTCTTAAATATTAACTTTCAAATTTTAAAAATCATGTGTGAGCTTTGTTCATAACTAAATATTCAATTTTTAAAAAATTAAATCCATATCTTTTAATTTACCATATTTTTTTCAATATATATATCAACTAAGATGATAAAACTCTTTTAATTTAGCCCAATTTTTCAGCATGCCATCATCTTCTTGTTCTCTTACAAATTCCTTTCTTGTTCTCTCTCTCACCAATTCCTATCTTTGATAATCACTTTTTTTCGCAATTAATAAGAATATCAGAAGATGAGGATTCACGGGTTGCTTCCATTGCTAAAGTCAATCATGACTACGATCGCCATCGAGGAGCTGCGGGATCAGATCGTCACCATTGATGCCTATTCGTAGCTCTACGAGGGTGCTTTCTCTTGTAGCATAGAGCTCTGCATGGGACTCCCACACCTTCATATATTTGATCTACTTGATTCCTATAATTTTTAGTTATTATTTTTCTATTTTATTATCTCTGTATAACATCCTAATCATGAAATATTTTTAAATAGACATTATTTTTTTGTTTGATTTATGAAGGAAACCTATGTTGATTGAAATTTATTTACGTTGTTTTATTTTTATCTATTTTTTATTTTTCTTAGAAGTCTACTGTTATTGAACCGAATTATGTCCACAATTGGGAGATAGAGAGAGAAATAAAGAACAATTATGTTTACCGAAGACTCAACTATTGAACTTTTGCTTCACTACTTCTGGTTCCATTTACTTTCTTCCTAGAAAGATGATAAATATATATACTAGTGTGCATGCTGGCACTAATGTAGTGGGCTTTACAAAATTTTTTTAAATTATTATCTTTGTTTTAATCAGAAAGGGCAATCAATATATATTAATATATATTATGTAGAATATAAACATAAGTTATTTTGTGTTAATATTATACCATATATAACCATCGGTTATATATAATATATCATCATTAACATGTAATGTTATTTGGTTAATAACTTTATCATGATAAAATCCACTAATAAATAATATATATAGTTACATATTATTAATTTTGTTGCATGCTGATTGGTTGGATTTGTTTTATATCGTATATACATTATATAAGATATTATAATACTATACCACTATAAAATATATATATATATAGGTATCAACATTATATGTTATATCCTCATATTTTATAAAATTTAATAATTATATATTTAATAGTAAGTGTATGAATAATATACTAAATTTATTATATTTATATATTAGTATAAGTAGTAGTATTACTATATAATATATATTAGTTTAGTTTAGTTAAGTTTATACTATTAATACTTATATATGTCTTATAAATCAATCTTAAAAAGTTTGGTGGTATGCATGGAGATAAAAAGATTTATTAGGGTCATATATGTTATAAAAATGGAAGGAAAAAAAACCAAAGAATTGCTAGAAATAGGAGATGGGCAATTGTTTGCTCCAAAAATAGTTTGAAAAGGGAGATTTTTTTAAGATAAGATTAACATATAGTATATATATATATATATATACATGTGTATATAAATAGCCTTAGGGTCAAAGTTTTTTTGCCCAAGAAAGAGAGCCTACATATGCTTTACTATTGGTTATTTGAGTGCAATTAATTTTTTTTTAATATTTCTGTTATTAAAATCTTAGATTTGTTACTTGAATTAAAATTGTGGATAATTTTTTTATAATTTTTTTCTCTATTAAATACTATAATTACTTGAAAATTTTGAAAAACTTTCTAGTTTCTTAATTAATATTAGAAATTGACATGATAATTCAAATTTTTATTATTATTATTATTATTATTATTATTATTATTATTATTATTATTATTATTATTATTATTATTATTATTGCCATTACATTTGTGGTTTTAAATTTCATGAAATATTGACTTATTAATGCCTCAAAATTAAATGATGTATTTTAGTATTTATTATCAATAATGAACATCAGCCAGTCTTCTATTAGATTGGTTTTTCATTGGTGCTATATTTAATTAAAGTTTAAATTTATGATTAGAGCTAACACTTGATGAATAGTAGTTGGTAGTTGGTAATTTTTCATTATTTTTCAAACCCTATACCTATCTAGAACGTTACATATTTTTTTAACAATATGGTTCATGTGTTATAGATGGAAAGAATCTTAAATTTAACAATTTATATGCTTTTATTTAATAGGATTTTTTTTCTAAAATTTTCAAGCATATTGATTATTGCATGGTGTCAGACCTCTTTTAGTGTTTGATGGGGGCTCCTTGGCGAAGAAGATTGATGAAGAAACCAAACGTGGCAAGTATGTGACAATAGATTCTCTTAGTCTTAATATGCACTGGTAGGGAAATATTTAAACTAATAGTTCTTAAGTAGGTAGGGTGGGTCCAATTTTATAATATGATATTTTCACCTAAATTAGGTATTTTACCATTGCATAACTAACAGTACTTAGAGAGGTAGTTGTCTTAGTAACTTTAACAATGTAGGGCAAGGAAAGAAAACCTTGAATGGGCCCTTAAGCATGAGGTTGCCGGAAATTATTCTGCTACTCATGAGTGCTTTCAAATGGCTATTGATATCTCATCGTCAATTACTTGAGAGCTAATATAGGTAATAATTAAAAATTTATTTGAATAAATGATTTCTATTATAGGATGACAACTATGTTGTTCTCCTTCTATCCTTGTACTAACTAAATATAATTAGTAAAACCTTAGTCTTAAACATAGTAGTTAAGTCAAAAGCTAAATATATAGATGATATTTTAGGTTTATCATTAATTTTATTTTGCCCTTATATGTGTTTTGATTCATAATATATATTTGAACTATTATTAAAAAAACTAACATTAATTTAGGTTTCGAAGAAGTTAAACATTGATTATTTTGTGGCACCCTATGAAGCTGATGCGCAATTGGCACTTTTGTCCATTAATAAGCTTGTTGATGCAGTCATTACTGAGGACTCATGCTTAATACCTTTTTGGGTGTCATAGAGTAATCACTATTGTGTATTTTTCTAAGAGAACAATATTGGCACTATAAAATGGATTATTGTGACGGACGGCTTATTCGTCTCTAATGTATATTTTTCAGTGTCAAAAATTATTGTCACAATAAAATGAAATATTGTGACAGCTTGTTCATCACTATTGTGTGTGTTTTTTGAGTCAACAATATTTCCACAATAAAATAGGCTACTGTGACAGCGTATTCATCACTATTGTGTATTATTCTTTTTTAAAAATATTATCACAATAAAATAGACTGTTGCAACGGCTTATTCATAATGATTTAGAATTTTCTAATGTCAATAATATTGTCACAATAAAATGAATTATTGTGACAGCTTATTCATCACTATTTAGTATTTTTACAACAAGGTCGTTATAATAAAATGGACAATTGTTACAGCGTATTCGTTACTATTTCATTATGTTTTTTTATGTCAATAAATTGTGACAATTGACTGAACTATTATGACCACTTTGTTTGTCACTCTTAAAGATTTTTTTGTCAAAAAAATTGGCATAAATAAATAAGGACATTGTTGCCACATCGCTTTTTCACAAATACTTAATTTTTTTAGTATTGTAAAATTGGTTACAAAAATATGGAGTAATTGTGACCATTTCTCTAAAATGGTCACTATTATATTAGCATGGGAGGTATTTGTGACGAGAGGTGACGACTTCTAAAATTCGCTAGTAGTACTTATTGTGTTTAAAATTATTGTTTTTAGTGATAACTTTTGTTATTAATAAAAATATAATTTATTGTAGCCATATCATTTTTTTGTCACAAATACTAATTTTTTTAATGTCGTGAAATTGGTCACAAAATTATGGAATAATTGTGAACATTTGTCTAAAATGGTTACTCTTGTATTAGCATTGGAGGTATTTGTGACGGGATGTGACGACATCTAAAAAGTTTACTACTGTTACTAATTGTGAATAAAATTATTGCTTTTAGTGATAACTTTTGGTTATCACTAGAAATACAATTTTTTGTAGTGTATTCAAATATATTAAAAACTAAAGGACAATAATGTCTTTCACTATACATTAGTTGTCTATTAATTAACTTTTTAAGAAATAATTTTACAAAATATGGACAAGCAACGTGATCAAACCGCTTGGATGAAGCAATAAAATACGAACTCTACAATTAATAATCTAACGTTATTAGTATTCATAGAAAAATTATAATATAAAATTATATAAATTTTTTTATATATGCTTTTCTAACCCTTAATTTTATTTTAAAAAAAAGTTGATAAGTTGAAAAATAAATAAATAAAATTCCCAAAAATTAAAAAAAAGGAATAAATTTAAAAAATATATAAATAAATAAAATTACATACCAAATTTTTAAAAACAGAGAAGAGATTTTAAAAATTAAAAAAGTTTGAATTTAAATTCAAATATAATAATAATAAATAGATTAATAAAAAAATCACTCCTAAGAGACTGGAGAACGTGTGGTGGGGGGAGTGATGTTGGAAAAAGAAAAAAGAAAGAAAATAAGGAGGGGGAGAGAAAGGAAAAAAAAAGAGGGGAGTGATTTGAGAGAGGAAAAGAAAAAGGTGAGTAGGGAGAAGGCGAAAAATGAAAGGAAATTTTAGGTTTGGAGGGATAGTATTGTGGTAATTTTTCACTCAACCTCTCATGTAATGTAAACACACACACTCAATCAAACATGCAAGAGAAAGAAGATACACGAATTGGTTACCAAGTTCGGCACAACTTGCCTATGTTTGGAAGCCAAACTGAAGTGAACAATCCTTTAAAGGGGGAAAGAGAGAAGAGTACAACACTCACTCTCACTCACACAATGACAAAGAATAACTCTCTCTAGATTGCCCAATGCGCACTCTCCTCAACCCGCACACCTGGGTCTCCCACTCATAGCACATTTTAAATCTTAGAGCAGGGGTCTCTTATATAGACATATCCACATACCAGATATATAGAGCAGGGGTCCCATAATTAACTTTGGATCTTATCGTCAAATGGAATTGTTAATTACGGTCTTGAGAATCTTAATAGCTTGGTGTTTTCTTTCTTAGTTTTGTTCCTTTAATTAAACTTTACACCAAATCTTGGCCTTCAAGTAATAAATCTCTCATGAAAAGTAGAGTTTTCAAAGATAAATTTTATCATCTTGGATCTTACCAAAGATATCTTAAATTATAACTTTAGATTTTCCCTTCATCACTTGCTCTTCAAGAAAGATCCTTTCACCTTGATGTGCCTTGCAAAAATGTAACCAATAATAGCCTTTATATCTTTATTGTGCGCCACCTCATCTTATTGCCACTTCACCATGCCATGTCATCTTGATTGCCACATCATCGCTTTTGCCACTTCATTATGATACGTGTCAAATGATGGCAACTATAGAGCTTAACTCTAACAATATCCCCCTTTGGCATTATTTGACATAATCTTCTCTGCCAGATTTTTTGCCAGACTGACACCAATTATAAATGCCAGTTACAATATGTACTGAAAATTGGACATGACCAAAATTGACTCCAAGGCTGACTGAGCACATCATCTAGTTGTTTTATTCAAAATACATATGCAGTTTAACATAGATAGCAACTAAAAACTAGTGATTACAGAAAAACATTTAACTAAATAAAAAGCACTCATCAGTCTTTAAGAAGATGTCCAAAAACTAGAACAAAGACAAAACAAAATGTCAACGGTCTTCATTTCTCCCCCTTTGTGGCAGATGATGGCAAAGTCTTCGACTTGATGCATAAAAGGTTGTAACACAATGGGCAGCTCCCCCTAAGTTGTTAGATTGGAACTTGAACAACCTCCCCCTTCATGACAGACCTCCGCCACATTTGCAAATGACATAAAGAAATAGCATCAGATATATGGTCGTTTGCAGAGCCCTTCTAACAAGGATTAAATTTGGCAAAGGCCTATTTTACCCCTTAACTGTCTATATCTTGTAGAATCAAGGGGTTTGGTGAAAATGTGGCTTTTTTTAAAAAAAATAATGCGATTTTTTTATTTAATTACGAAAATAGGTATATTTTAAATTATTTATGAATTTAGGTCAAACGGTAAAGATGATATTGGTGTTAGTGTATTTTGTTAGAAAACGGTATGAAGCATACCGTTTTTAAATGTTTGGGTAGAAAACGGTATGAAGCATACCGTTTTTAAATGTTTGGGTAGAAAACGGTATGAAGCATACCGTTTTTAAATGTTTGGGTAGAAAACGGTATGAAGCATACCATTCTCATTGTTTTAATTTAAAAAAATTGTTTTTAATAAAAAAACGGATGTATCATCCCATTATCAATGCATTAGCATTGAAAACGGGATGAAGCATCGCATTTTCAGTGCTAATGCACTAAAAAGGGACCTGAAAACGGGACAATCTATCCCTTTTTTAATTTTTAATTTTTAATTTTTTAATTTTATACAATTTTTCATTATATTCTTCTTATTCAAAAATGGCAGAAAGATCACCCATTCTTGTTAAAATAATTTAAAATAATTTCTCACTCTAACAATAATAATGAAATTATTACTAAAATAATTAGGAATAATTCCTTCTTTAATAATAATGAAATCATCAACAAAATAATTGAAAATAATTCTCCCTATAATAATAATAATAATAATAATAATAATAATAATTCCTGTTTTAATAATTAACAATAATAGTTCTAATTTCGAATAATGTTTTTATATTTAAATAACAAATTTTTCTAAAAATAATTGGTTTAAAAATCCATAAATAAATTATTGAAATAATTAAAAAAGAAATGTGGGGTTAAAGTGCAAAAAATCAGTAATTAAAAACAGAAATGTAATTAAAACAAATAAAAGGTTAAAATGATAAATTGTATAAAATTTAAAAATTAAAAATTAAAAAATTAAAAACGGGATAGATTGTCCTGTTTTCAGTGCATTAGCACTGAAAATGGGATAGTAAATACCCTTTTTTTATTAGAAATAATTTTTAAAAAAAATTAAACAATGAAAACAGTATGCTTCATACCATTTTCTACCCAAACCTATAAATTCGATATGCTTCATACCGTTTTCTAATAAAATACACTAACACCGGTATCACCCTTTACAGTTTTACCTAAATTCGTAAATAATTTAAAATATACCTATTTTCGTAATTAAATAAAAAAATCTCATTATTTAAAAAAAAGCCTGAAAATGTCCCCAATTGCTTTTCAGTTGCAACATGATCAATGGTAATAGTCTTGTTGTTAACCAAATCTTTATTGAAATGATTTCAAATGTCAATGTGTTTGGTATGAGAGTGTTGAGCTGGATTCTTATATATATATATATATCAATTGCACTTTTATTGTAACAAAATATAGTCATCTGTCCTTATTGTAGGCCATAATCTTCAAACATTTGCCTCATCCATATCAACTATGTGCAAAAACTTCCTGTAGCTATATACTTAGCCTCTGCAGTAGAAAGTAAGATGGGACTTTGCTTCTTACTATACCATGTAACCAGGTTATTGCCCAGATAAAAACATCCACCAAAAGAGCTTTTTTGATTGTCTATATTGCCTGCCCAATCAACATTACTGTCGTCTGCTAGATGCACATTTGAATCTCTAGGATACCAAACCCAAAAAATCTACAATGCCACTAATATAATGGATAATGCTTTTGACAGTTGTTAAGTGTGATTGCTTTGGTGATGCTTGATATCTTGCCCAAACTCCAACACTGAAGCAAATATCTGGTATACTAGCTGTTATATAGAGCACGCTTCCCATAATGCTTTTATAAAGACTTGGGTCTACATTAATCCTATGTTCATCTTTTGTTAATTTCTCATTAACACTCATTGGTGTTTTGACATGTCTTGCATTCTCCAATCCAAATCTTTTCACTAGATTCCATGCTACTTGCTTTGCGAGATTAAACTACCATTTTTGCTTTGTTTAATCTGGAAGCCCAAGAAATAGCTCAGTTCTCCAACCATGCTCATTTCAAACTCTTGTTGCATAAGTAGCACAAATTCATCAACTTGCTTTTGAGATGTAGAGCCAAAAATAATATCATCAACATATATCAGTGCAACCATGAGATCTGACTTTAGCTTCTTGATGAACAATGTCTTGTCTATTCCCCCCTCTTTGGTATCCCTTTTCAAGTAGTAAACTTTGTAAGTCTTTCATACCAAGCTTGGGGTGCTCGCTTCAATCTATTGAGAGCATTTTTCAACTTGAACACATGATCTGAATATTGAGAATCTTCAAAGCCTTCTGGTTGTTCCACATATACTTCTTCATTGAAAATTTCATTAAAAAATGCACTTTTGACATCCATTTGGTATAGCTTGAATCCCATACAATATACAATAGCTAATAACAGTTTGATGGATTCGAGACGGGCAACCGGAGCAAATGTTTCATCAAAATCAATTCCTTTAACTTAAGTGTATCCCTGTGCAACTAAACTTGCTTTGTTTTTGGTAATATTTCCTTTGTCATCAGTTTTGTTCTTGAAGATCCACTTGGTTCCAATAATATTTATATACTTTGGTCTTGGGACCTAAGTCCATATATCATTTCGAGCAAACTGATTAAGTTATTATTGCATGGCCATAGTCCAGTGTTCATCATTCAAGGCTTCATTCATTCTTTGGCTTAATAAAGGAAGTGTAACATATGTATCCTACCAATTCTCGATAATCAACCTATTGAGTATTTTTGATGCATCTTTCTTCTTTAACACTACCAATCACGTCATGTATAGGATGATTCTTTCTTATTCTTGAAGATGGCTCATGACGTGGATGACCGGGGAAAGTGGATTCCATTTGGGGTGGCGCGGAGAGTCCACAATGGACAGGAGAGACGCCTCTATGTGAATTGAGGCATTGTGAGTCACCACATGAGTGGACTTAGAAGCCAATGCCAAGGTGGGCCTAAATATTATTTTCTGTGAGTATATGTATATAAAATATAATAATGAGGCCTTGGTGGATTTAGACTTAACTGTAATCATGAATAAGACTGAGATGATTTTGGCAAGGTTTATGCTTTATTGGGTATGGATTTCATTGGTTATAATTTATACTACTGCCTTTGTTACAATACATATATTGTATTTACAATTTGAGGCTAAGAAAAATTTTGAGAAGTTGAACTTTGTATATTTTATATTGTTTTTATTTGAAATTAAATAACCACTATCAACCAACTAAAATGTATCACAATTGCAGGAACATGGCCTTTACTAGATCACTTGTACGAGTATAGAGCCAGACGGGATTAGAACAATGGTGATAGAGAGTCCCCTTTTATTTATCCTTTTGTGTTGGTCCTGTAGTGGTTGTACCCGTAATTAAAATATTTTCTATTATTTGTATATATGTCTTTAGACTTGTACTCTTGTGTATTAGTTAGCAATTATTTCCAGTACATTGGTTGTTTTTCTTAATGATGTTTATTTCCAGTTAAAATGGGGTTTTAACTAATGGGTGTCACGTTTACCTTGGTAGAAGGGATGGGTGTGACAATTACTAAAGGGTTAGAGCATCCACCTAGAGATAGTTTGTCCCTTCACTAGGCTGAGGAAGAAGACGATGGTTGGTACAAGTGGTATTTCAGAAGAAGATTTTAATGAAGCAATACAAGAAAAAGGCAAACATATATCCCAAATAGGGTTTCAAACTCCTCATAAATGGAATAATGATTCAAGTGACAAAGAAGATTTCACTATTGTTTTTACATCCAATAAAGACCTAGTTCTTGTAAAGAATAGGAAACAATTTGATTAAGTAGAGAAAGGTCACTTATCATTGATGTATATTGTTGCCTCTTTAACTAGTGTCATCTCTTGGTTGAACAATCAAGTCCAAAATTTACTCCAAGAGAAATCAAGGGTCTTGCATAGGCAAGTGCCATCTATACAAGTTGCTCAAGAAGAAAAAGATAATGATGAGGAAGTTTTCGGTTTGCATTAATGAGGTGGAACATCAGCAGCTCCAAAGCTGATGATATCCAGAGAAGAAATTTAGAAGATAATTGTTGTAGAATTAATGCAAGATAAAGGTGGTACACTTAAGAGTGATGATGATAAGCCATACTCTAGTTATCATGATAAAGTGGCTTATCCGAAAGGGTACAATGTTCCTGAGTTCAAACGGTTTAGCATAGAAAATCCAGATTAACACCTGGCTCACTTTGTAATAGAATGTCGAGACATAAACAACAATGCATCCCTCCAGTTACAATAATTTGCTGCAAGTTTAACTGGTGTAGCATTTGAGTGGTATGCAAACTTGCCATTGGAATCTATCCAAACAAGGCAACATATGAGAGATGCCTTTAGAGTTTGATTTTGGAAGAGTAAGTGATAAAATCACTATAGTAGATCAGGCTAGTACAAGAAGAAACAAGGATGAGAAGGTTATTAGTAATGTGATGAGATAGCATAATTAGAGCATTAAATGTGAACAACCGCTTGATCAAGTTCAAGCTGTGTGGTTACTAGTGGGAAACATTGATAGTTGGATAGCACGCTTTTCTTAGCTTATTTAAAGTACATACATTCCAAGACTTGATTTCACAAATCAAGAAGCTAGATAAGAAACTTACATTGATGGGTGGCATAGGTCTTCTTCCATTAATGTTAACTAGCTGATAAGCTCTTCCATTATAAATAGTTCCAATGATATACGAGCCCTCCTAATTTGGCTTGAACTTGCCCTAACCATGCTTGTTTGTGATGATTGGCCTTCTTAATACCCAAACCATCTCCTTTTCTTGAATGTTTGAATGCTAGGTATTTTGTTGTAAGCTCGTGTTATCTGTCCTTTGTAGACTCCAAGATTTTGCTGAGCCTCTAGTTCACTTTCATCGAAGGATTCAAGTTCATCCAAATGCAAATGAACTCTATCTTCATTGGTGAGTTTATTTTTTAAGGTAATCCTCAAAGATGCATCTAGACCTCAAGTGGTAAGACAGCTTTAATTCCAAAAACCAATGAGTATGCATTGATTGAGTTGGTGTTTGGTAAGTTGTGTAGTATGCATAGAGGACATCAAGGAACCTTTCACGAGTAGTCAAAGTGGAGTTATGAAGATTTTGAATGACATCTCTCTTAAAGCTCACTATGAGGTATGGTGATTCTCATAGAAGCGGATGAAGTCAATAAAGAATTTTTATGAAATCTCTCTTCAAAACTACTATTAGGTCTTGGTACTCATAGGATTGAATAGAGATGATGAAAATTTATGAAAATCTCTTTTGAAGACTACTATGAGATCTTGACACTCATAGGGTTCAATAGAGATTATGAAAATTTATGAAAATCTCTCTTGAAGTCTACTTTGAGGTCTTGAAAATCATAAGGGTAGATAGAGATGATAAATATCTATAAAAATCTCTCTCAAAACATACTATGAGATCTTGACACTCATAGGGGTGAATATAGATGATGAAGAAGATCTTGACACCGATAGGGGTGAATACATATGATGAAAATCTATGAAAATCCCTTTTTAAACCTAATATGAGATCTTGACACTCAAATAGGTGAATGGAGATGAATAAAATTTATGAAAATATTTCTTAAAACCTATTATAAGTTCTTGACACTCATATATAGGGGTAAAAGGGAGATTATGAAAATCTATGAAAAATTCTCTTGAAACCTACTGTGAGTTTTAATTCTTGACACTCATAGGGGTAAATAGGGATGATTAAAATCTATGAAAAATTCTCCTGAAACCTACTGTGAGTTTTAATTCTTGACACTCATAGAGGTGAATGAATGGATACAACCTATTGTGAAGTCAAAAGCTTAATACTCATTAGGTGGATAGAATTAATAAAGCCTACTACTAGGTCCAAAGCTTGACACTCATAGAGGTGAATGGAAATTAAGGAAGCCTACTGTAAGGTCCATTGCTTAACACGTACAAAGCTAAATTGAAATGATGAAATCCACTGTGAGGTCCAATACTTGATACTTACAAGGGATGATGAAAATCTTTCAACTTTTCTCTTGAAACCCATGGTGAGGTCTAATGCTTGCCACTCTCAGAGGTAATGAAAAATTTTGATTAATTTTTTTGAAAACTTACTGTGAGGTCCAATGTTTGATACTCACAAAGGTAAAGTAGAAAAGTCTTTTAATGACTCAGTCAAATGAAATCAAGTTTATGATTACAACTTGAGATCTATTCCATAAGCAAACAAGGTCAAAGCAATTAGGTTAATGACTCAACCAGGTGAAAGGTCATGGCCTGATTATATGCAAGTCAAGGCTCAAAAGCACTAAAGAGTTGAGACTTAAACATTTCAAATGAAATGACAAATATAACTCTTCAGTCTCAAGACACAAAGAAGTCAAAGAGCGAAGGAGTTCTACAAGGTAAAGACCTAAAAACTTTACAAGCACAAAATGATGAAGTCTTTAGCAAATGACAAATCAAAGAAAATCAAGTATGTAACTCACAAATATGGAGTGATTGCAACTTGAGATCCAAGCGATACGACAAGATGCAAACACATGCCAAAAAAAAATAAGGAATCAAAGATGACCATAGTTGTAGAGCTGAAGAAAGATTAATTGGAATGTGCTTTTAGCAAAAGAATAAGGAGCACCGCCCAAATCATGCGAATATAAAAAATTAGAAAGTAATATCGAGGAAAATTAGAACTCTTAGTTTATTATTTTCACTCATGGTCATATACTCAGATGCTATTTTAAGTCAATAAAATTTGATTTTATGTTTGTTTAATTATTTCTCATTCACGCTTATTTCTTAATCAGAGGTTCCCATGACAGTTTGGGGTAATTAACATGAACTTCACAATAACTTGAAACTTAAATAATTAAAATTTTGATTTGTGATCCACTTATTTTTGATAGGTCAACCTTATTAAAGACTAAACAAGAACAAAGGACCCTCGCAATTAATAATAAAGTAAATCATATCAACTTAAAGTACTAAATAGCCAAAGCTACCAAATTTTAATTATTATTCAACAAAATAAATAGAATTTATCTTTTAGAGTGACATATCAAAGTAATTTATTTAGTTATATATATATATAAACTTTATTTGCAAATTATCACACTCCTTGGAATAATTTTGTTTAAAGTACCATATTGTGTTTACGTTACTTTTAGAATTAAGAGAACAAGGATCCCTATTTTCCAACCATCATATTAGGGAACGAGTTTTAAATATGAACTCCTATCAAAGATCATGGTGGATTCATCGAGTATAAAGAAAAGGAAGAAAAATAAATAGAAAGGCACCCATTTCTAAAACCTAAATATTAATCTCAAAATAGATGATGTATTAGGAAGAATAGTAGCCTATTGATAATTTAATTGATTCTTTAAGAGAATCGTGTATGGGGTGGCATTTCATTCATTGATCAAAAGCAATACTTCAGAAATTTTCTTGGTTTTCAACGTGAATATGTAATTTGCGTGCACATGCATGCACGTTAGATAGGTTTTTTCAGCCAATTTTTTTGTAGGTAAGCAACTTAAATGGTCCTTTACATTTTCTTGTGTTTTTATTTCGGTCATCCAGCTTTAAAAAGTTATGATTTGGTTCCTTACCTTTAGTTTTTGTTATGATTTGGTCACTCGAGCGTACGCCGTTAACGGCAATCACATGTGGCATATTGCAGGTAAGATGCCAGCTATGAGCAAAGGTATACCATGTAGTATGCCACATGTGATTCTTGCTAACAACATATGCTCAAGTGTCGTAACAAAAGTTAAAAGTAAGGGACCAAATTGTAACTTTTTAAAGCTAGGTGACCGAAATGAAAACACATGAAAAGCTAGGAGACCATTTGGGTTGTTTACCATTTTTTTTCCTTTTTTGAACATACATGTATCAATCTTGGCCCGTGTTAAGAGTAATTATGATAAAGAGTGTTGGGGGAAAAATCTAAATATTATTTGCCCGCTCTTTGGAGAATTACTTATGATGCTTGAGTTAGTTTAGATTTTTTTTTAAAAAAAAAAAGGTAACAAATGCTGCATTATAAAAAGGTTGCCAAGAGATATGCATGTATGGTGGTACACTAATTACAGTGACTTATCGACCTTAGAGATTTATTAACTCAGCCAGATCTTATATAGGGAAATTAGTGTCTACAAGGAAAACAATAATTTGGCATGATCTATTTGGCGCAGTATTGATTCCATGCCATATATGTCATGGAAATTGGCACGAACACAAGTTAGTGACAACATTGTCATGGTATTTGGCACCGTTACCAAATCGTGACAATTTTATCACGGTATTTAGCACCATTTACGCTTTTGTGCTTGTTTAGCTGCAAAATAAAAAAAAATATGGCATAATTTTATTATGTAAGAAGTGCAAGTGATTATTATAGAAATTGTAGTATATTTTATTCTTACAAAATAGGTGTTTGGTTAATCAAATAAAATAAAATTATGGAGACTGGTCGGTCGGCTACTGAACCGCTGATGGACCGGGGGTCGGTCACCGGATGTTGGCCAAACCACCAATGGACCGCCGGCATGTCACATAAGGACAGCCGACCGATGGTCGGATTATTAGTGGACCAGTCACCGCTTGTCGGAGGCCAGCCGGTAGGTGAGCAGACTATCGGTGGACCACCGATGTGTCATCGGAGGGCAACTAACCTGTGGTCGGGCCCCCGGTGGACCGGTGGCCAGTCACCGACGGCCGATTTGACCATAGGCCGGATCAGTGGACGGTCTTCGGAGGCCGGCTTAACCACCTGTGAAATGAAAAAAAGAGAAAGACTTTTTATAATGAAAAAATATTTCGCTCTTTGTGGAATATTTTTTTATGCCATAGTACCTATATTATAACATAATTTTATACTGTTAAATAAGTATCAAAAGAACCAATATGGCATAATTCTCAAAAAAATGTTAAATTATGGCATATTGTATGGATTATGCCATAATTTTGGTCTATCCAAACAGGCAATTCATCTAAATTTAGACAAAAAACCGTGCCAAAATTCGTGACAACAACATCATCCCCTTCTTTGGAAAGGTTTTTGTCATGGCCAAAGCAAAACCATGCCAAAATCTGTGCCAATAGAATATATGACGTTTGTCACGGTTTTTGGCATGGTTTTTGGTGCCACGCCAAAAACCGTGACAACTACATCAGCACAGTTTTTTGGCACGGTCAACACAAAACAGTGCCAATGGAATATATAGCGTTTGTCATAGTTTGGGTTTGTGGTGGCAAAAACCATGACAACCACATCATCTCCTTCTTTGGCAGTGTTTTTGGCACGGCAAACCCAAAACCGTGCCAAAAACCATGGCAATAGAATATATGGCATTTGACACTGTTTTTGATACGACAAACCCAAAATTGTGCCAAAATCGTGACAATAGAATAAATGGCATTTGTCACGGTTTTTGGCATGACAAACCCAAAACCGTTCCAAAAATCGTGACAATAGAATATATGCCAGCCATGCAAAAAACCGTGACAATAGAATATATGGCATTTGTCACGATTTTTGGTATGGTTTTCGGTTTACCATGCCAAAAACCGTGACAACCAAATCATCCCCTTCTTTGGCACGGTTTTTGGCACGACAAACACAAAACAGTGCCAATTAAATATAGTTAATTCCAAGGTTGTTCAACCGGAAAAACCGGGAATCGGCCATGTGGCCGCCTCGGGTATACCCCATTGACCCGGGTATTAAAAAACCCGGTGACCCAGCCGGGTCAATCGGGTCACAATGTTTAATTTTTTTTATAATATTTAATCATTTATTATTATTTTCTCATTAGAAACCACAAAATCGTGTATATTTATTTATATTAATTTATAATTTATAATCAATAAATAGAATTACAATATATATATATATATATCATAAATATATAAACAAAAATTAACATTTAAAAAAAATATATATTAATGTGTTATGTAAATATTTCTAAAAATTTAATTTATTAAGAAAATAAAAACAATAAATGAGTGTAATTTTTATTATAAAAAAATATAAAAATTAAAAGTATTTTAATTAAATAAAAAAATATAAGAAAATTTAAAAACAAAATAAAAAAACTCAATTGAGATATAATAATTAGTGAATTAAATTTCTATTTATTTTTAACAAAAATCAACCAATAAACAAACAAATAAATAAATAACACCGAGAGAAGTTCGATAATTATATATTAATATATTAAATTTGTAAATATTTAAAAAAAATATAAAAAAATAAATGACATAATTAGAAAAAAACTCTACTTTTATATAAGATCATTTATCAATTTAAAATATCAAATTTGAGTATGTTTTTTTATAATATAATTATGGGTTTAATATTATATTTTGCTCATTATTAATTATTATAATATTTTTTTATATTTAATTATCGACTTGGCTCAACCCAGTCGACCCACGACCCCGGGCTTAGGCGGGTCATTGCCGGGCCGGGTCTGACAACCTTGGTTAATTCATACACATGATAATCTATATTTATAATAATTATACTTTATTTATCGTAATTACATACCCACAATAAAAAATTAATTTTATAATATAATATAAAATTAGATAATTATAAATTATCTAATATAATTAAAATTGATTATTTAAAAAATTTCAAATGATTAATTTTTATACATGACTTTGCTTATTATTATTTTTATATTTTATAATTCCATTTATGATACTTATGCATCATTCATGTGCAGTAAAAACTTAACTTATTATGTGTTTTCTATTAGTTGATATTATGATATATATATATATATATATAATTCATATGAAAGGAAAGATTCTATTAACAAAGAAATTTATTAATAAATTTCTAGCAATAACAACATGATACAGATGTACACTCAAAAATATTTACGTGTATAAGAAACAAATTTATGGTTATAAGTTGGACGGGAAATTTGAAAAATACCGCATCGTAATTCCCTTATTATTATTACTATTATTTGAAATAATGCTTGCTAACAACAACAACAATGGAAACAAATTTATGTTTAAAATTGGGACACGAAATTTGAAAAAACCACATCCTAATTCCCTTATTATTATTATGCCAGTGCTATGCAATAGATGATGTTAATAACAATGTTAACAACAACAACAATGGAAACAAATTTGTGTTTTGCCAGTGCTATGCACGGGAGGAATGAACGCAATAGATGATGTTAATAACAGTGTTTGCACCAAAAACATAACTATCATTGAAACTTAATTTATTCAAGCTTGGAAAACAATAAACTTAATCTAAATTTTAAAAATTTGTTTATTGGTTTTTCCATTATTGACCCATTGAATGATTCTCCAATTCCTTTTAAAAACTATTTTAAAGACCAAATTCGGAGTTTAAAAATAAAAGAAATTCCCCTAATCTATTAACATAGTTCAAATATGGATTGGAATTGTTGTTTATATAGTAGAGTGAATAATAATAATAAATATGTTATATATAAGTGAGTGTATATATATACTAATATATTATTATGGAATATTTGAATTAAATGAGACAAACAATTAGATTATATTACTTTGTTAGTATTTTTGGAGAATGTCTACAAATAGCTGATGCAATTGCTATTAACAATGAATTATAATAATCCAATCACCTACTCCACAGAGTCCTAATTTCCCATCCTCTTTTGGTTTTATTTATTATTAAAGTTTCTTATTTGTGTTTGATTAGTATTACATTAATCAAAGTTTTGTCAATATCTGAAAATATCAATAATATTTTTGAATTACAAATATTTTTGAAATTACAATTTTCTTTTAAAGTCTTGGTACAATATAAAAGATATTTTGTGTTTGCTTAGGTGATTCTCCAACCGAAAACTCTATATTTGGGTTTTCAGTACACAAAAATATAGATTCTACAATGAAAGTTTCTCCAACCCCCATTTCTATTTTTAACTCTAAAATAGAATATTCTTAGAATATTTCTCTCACTTCACAATTTATATATTCATAAAATTAATAAATTTAATTATATTTAATTATTTTTTAGTTTTAACCATTGAATTTAAATATTGTATTATTTAAAATATAAATTTTATTTTCTATATTTTTATAAATATTTATTAAATATAAAATAAAATATGATTGATAAAAAAACAAATATAAATTATAAGTTATTAACATGATTAAAATATAAAATTTTAATGAAGTTATATTTCGTGTCTTATTCTTGTTAATTTTTTATTTTTTATTAATTAAAAAAATACAAACTTAAATTATAAGTTGTTAATTTGATTAAAATATAAAACTATAAATATAAATTTTATAAAAAAAATATAAAGACAAAAAATAAAAAAGAGAAAAAATAAATTGAAAATTAAAACTGAAAAAAATAAACTGAAATTTAAAATAAAAAAAATAAATATTGAACTGAAAATTAAAACTAAAATAAAATAAACTATAAATTAAATTTAAAAACCGAAAAAGAATAAAAAAAATTAAATTAAAATTAAAAAGAAACAAAAGAATAAAAAACCTGAAATTAAAACTTTAAAAAACAATTATAGTGCTCCTACAGTGACGTGCAACATGTTGTGCGTCATTGTAGCAACTTTCATATTTGGCGCAAGATTTGGTGCCAGATTGGAGCTGATTTTGCGCCAAATATGATTAAGAACTTCAATTTTAAAGGCCATTTGGAGATGGCCTTAGTAATAAATAATTCAAAGTTTTATCAATTACTTTAAACTATCAATAATTTTTTCAATTACAAATATTTTTTAAATTATAAATTTAGTTTCAAAGTTTAGTTTGATTTAAAATATTATGAAAATATCATATCAATTTTTCATATATTAAATATAATTTTACTATTCATCCACAAATTTACATATTTATATATATATTGATAGTTCTTAGCATAAATTATTCTTTATTTCTAATGTTTTTCAAAGTCAATTAACTACATGAGAAGATTTTATTCACTTGGTCGAACTATGAACTCCTCTAATCTCAAAATGCATATATATAAATATATATATATATGTATGTATATGCACTACAACCCTTTAATAGTATATAATTAATTCAATTCATATTTGAATTAATTCATTATATGTAAGTATTTCATGAATTTTAAAATAATATAAAAGATCAAATTACATGTTGTAATACCCTGAACCTTTGGATACCTGTTGGAAAATATATTCAGGGTATTACTATAGTTGCAGTAAGATTTTTCTACAGAGTAATCTTGTTGAGAAACCCCAAGTGGAAAGAATAAGGACCTAATGTAAAAGTTTTTTTAAAGATTTTGGGTTAAAGAATAAATGAAAAGGATGGACATGAAATGTTTATGGAAACCGAGGACTGAAAGGTAAGATGGAAGGGATCATTTGGAAATATTGTGTTATAATCCAAGGACCATTTGGTAATTTTAAAGGACCTTTTGAGAATACTATTTCATAATTCAAGGACCATTTGGGAGTTTTTCAGGGACTGTTTTGTAAGAAATTATATTTTCAGGGACTAAAAGTGAATTTCGGCTGAAGAGTTAATTGAGAGAAAAATCTAGAGCTTGTGTTGTTCATCTTCTTCTCCACCATTTTGCTACAGTAACCCGAGAGTTAAAAAAAAAAAATGAAGAAATGGGAGAAATTAGAGGTTTTTAAAAAGAAAAACTTGGAGATCGTCGGAGGGAGCTCGCCAGAGGGATGACTTGGCTTGGTAAGAGGCTTCCTTGTATTATTTTTGGCATGGATGTATGTATGCATGTATATATGTATATATTGGTTATTTGATGAAGAAAATGATAGATTTGAGTAGAAATAATCATGGTTTGTTGTTGATGGATGTTGAATACTTGAAGTTGTTTGGAAAAACCTTGTATTTGTGATGAAATTCCTTGAAAATGGAGATGAGATTGCTGGAATCACTGTAGCAATCACTATAGCACCGAGATTAGGGTTTGGTTTGATTAATTAAATAGATGATGATGATGATTAATGTGTTAATGATGATGGTTAGATTGAATTGGTTGAGTTAGCCAAGTTTCGATTTGGTTGAGTTGGGCTTGATCAAATCAAGTTGAAATGGGTTGAGTTTGGTTCAGTTGATTTTAGGTTAAGGGTTTTGGACTGAACCAAGTTGGTTCAAAAGGATTTTGAATAAGAATTGAATTGGTTCAAGCTGGTTCGGTGAAATTGAGTTTGGTTCGAGCTGCAATTAAGCTTGGTTCGAGGGAATTAAGATCGGTTCGATTGGTTTAAACGTGTTTAGTCTAAACCGAGTTGGTTTAAATACAACTGAAAGCCAATTGGACTATGCGAGGTCGGGTTTTAACCGATTGAAGTGAGTGGACCCAATAGAGAGTTGATTATTATTTTTGTATTTTCTTTTTGAGTTTAAATATGTTATTTATTTTTTATTATATTATTCTATTAGGTGTTGTTCGGTCTTAGGGAGGGAGTTCCAGTGTCTAGAAGGAACCCAAGGACACCGAGTGAGTTGGTGAGTGGCTATTATTTTTAAATAAATAAATTATTATTATTATTTTTGAAATAATTGTTTAATGGCTAGTATTTTGGAAATAAATGTTTAAGTATTTCACTTTATCATGTTTAATTGCGTATAAGGTCGAAATATACTTATATTTATTTTCCTACAATGTGCCATGATAACCGTATTGATACATCAGTTTTGTATAATTATACGTATTTGTGAATAGTGGAAATACATGTATATGTGATTTAATTATTCAATTCATGTATTTATTTTTGGATGGGTACATATGCTGCTTTGATTTGGAATGATTTGTGAAATCATGTGCGCGTATTACAATGTTTTTACCGACAATATTTGTGGAATTAGTTTTCATTCATGGTATAGGAATGGTATCATGGATCTTTACTGGTATTATGCATTGTTATACTTTTGGCATTGGCTTTGTGGAAAATAATGTTTATTTCAGTGATGTGAATACTTGTCCTAGAAAAAGGATCCCGTGTTATGATTTATACGAGATGGTATTATTGTCAGTATTTACTTGATGGTTTTTGATGGTGACGGGCTAAGGCCCGACTCACTCGATGAGTGGGTCCCCACGGGCCGCCTTTAGAGGTGGCGTGGTGGACCCGAGTATTGATTTCTACGAGAGCCGCTCAGTGGGAGCGGAGAGCCCCGATCGGATATTCATCGGGTAGCCGGGGTCACCAACCCGGGTGAACCGATGGGTCAACGTTAAGGGACATGAGTTCTCGACGGCTCGAACCCTAGCCGCTGCCACGGCGAAGGTTTAGAGAGTTTTCTAGACCATGTTATGCTGGGTGAGTGTTGGGTATTGCTTTATTTTGAATTTGAAATTTATGTTATTTTTGAATTGTGATGAGGCGCTCTCACAAAATTTGTGTTTTTCTCGAGAAAAATCAAATTGATGTTGATTTATGTTGAATTTATATTTCAAGAGTTCTTTAAAGATTGTATTTTTGTTAGGATTCCGGTATTTTTGGAAAAAGTTGGAAAAATTATTTGAGCAGCTTGGTATTTATATACTTTATATACACTATATTTAAGTATTTGAAATTATTAAGCTACTACCGACCAACTGAATGTGTTGTAGCTGCAGGAGCAGGACCCTAGATTGCCTGATCGAGTATAGAGCTAGTCAGGGTTGAGTTCAGGACTGCGGTGGGTCCCCCCTTTCTTTACTTCTTGTCATTGGTGTTGTGATCTTGTAGCGGTTGTACCCGCAAATTTGAGTTATTGTATTCATGATATTTATGTATTTGAACCTGTAGTTGGATTGAAGTTGTAAATTGTGATTTGTTGGTCTGATTTTGTTTAATACAGGGTGTCAGTTTCCAGTTAAAAGGGAATTTTAACTGATGGGTGCCACATTTACCTAAGTAGAAGGGGTGGGTGTGACACATGCTTTGGTAGGTTTATTAAAGAAAAATAAACTCATTTGAAATATTTATATATATATATATATATATATATCTAGGAGTGTGTACATATTCTAATATATTGTTATAAGATATCTAGATGAAATAAGACAACCAATTAGATTATATTAACTTCACGTATTTTTGGAGAATGCCCACAAATAGCTTATGCAATTGCTATTAGCATTGTATTATGATAATCCAACCATATTCCAAAAGGCTCCAATGTCTCATCTTGCTTTGTTTTTATTTATTATTAAAAATTTTAGTTTGCGTTTGATTATGATTAGGTAAATCATCGTTTATCAATTTTAAAACTATCAATAAATTTTTTGAATTATAAATATTTTTGTAATTATAATTTACTTTTAAAGTTTTAGTACAACATTAAAAATATCTTTTGTTTGATTTATATTAAGTAAATCAAAATTTTGTCAATTTCTGAAATTATCTATAATTATTTTCAATTATAAATACTTTTGAAATTATAAATTTGGTTTAAAAGTTTTAGTATGATTTCAGAGATTTTCAAAGTATTATATGAAATTTACATATTTAAAAAAATTTAATTATTCATCCAAAAATTCATATATTTATAATTATTGATATAGATTGATAATTCTTAACATAAATTTTTGAAAGCCAATAAACTAATATAATAATAATAAAATAATATTTTTTTTCTCTTGTTCAAATAATGAGCCCTTCTAATCCCAAAATGTATATATATATATATAGATAAATAAATGATATTTGATATATATATTAAACCCATTGCATGTGTATACATATATATATATGCAGTACAACCCTTCTAACAGTATATAATTAATTGAATCATATTTCAATTAATTTATTACATTAATCATTACATTAATTTTAAAATAATATAATAGAATATTTAAGAAAAATAAACTTTTTTTTTCAGTTATCATATATGCTTACTAAGATTTCTCTCTTATATATATATATATTTCAAACATGTAATATTTTATTTTATTCCTCAAAATGAATTAATTTTATTTTATTTTCTACATATTCCAAATCTAATATATTTTTTTATTTATAATTAAATTTTTATAGAACTATTGGAAGTTGACTTTTGTTTTCCAATAAAAAATTTAAATATAAACAAACTTTAATTACCCACTAAATAAGAAAAGTAAATTATTAGTATAATAAATTCATAATCTATTTACACATTTTATGCTTAATGAAATCATTGATGTGCATATCAATGGTACATGATAATATTAATATTCATGACAAATGATATAAATAAACTATATTGCCTTCATTAAAATTAAAAGATAATCATAAATTTAACAGAGTTAAAATGTCATAAAACACAAATAAAGTCATCCTATAGGGGACTCCATTGCTAAAATCATTTATTACAAATTAGTTTTTTTATGTTTCAATTTTTTTTTCTTACTATTATTTGAAATAATGCTTGCTAACAACAACAACAACAACAATGGAAACAAATTTGTGTTTAAATTTGGGACACAAAATTTGAAAAAATCACATCCTGATTCCCTTATTATTATTATTTTTAGTGGAAATTGCCAAAAAAAACCCTCTAAGTTTGCAATATTGCCAAAAACACCCCGTTAGTTTTGCAATCCCTAAAATCCCCTTCCTTTTAAACTCTATGTTTTTTAAACCCCCAAAGCATGTAACGGATGTCAACGGAGTGATTTTCAAATTTTATGGACGAAAATGCCCTTGCATGGGGGAGTCGTGGTCGCAGCCCATTTCAGCGGTTTGAGAGGAAGTGGGGGGGGGAGGGGTTTCCGTAGGGTAACCCCAAGAGATGAATTTACTGTAGTCGTTTACTTGTTTTTTCTCACTCGCGTCTTCAGCTTTTCCATTTCCCAAGCTGTCTCCAAAGTTGTCTCTACCGGCGCAGCCTCTGTAATTGCAGCTTTTCCCTTTCCACCGTTATCTCGAAGGAGAAGTCCCGCGCAAGTAGTTGTTATTTCATCAGTTTGCAATCTAAGGTATTGAGTATGGTTTTTATGTTAACTATTCCATTATAAAGAAACGATTTTTTTCGGTTTTGTTTTGTGATCCTATTTTTGTTGGAAGATATTGAAGTCTGCAGGGGGATTTCTAGGCAGGGGTTTTGTTAGTGTGCAAGGTAATTTCTCGGCTAGGGTTTTGTTTTGTTTTGCATTTTCATCTGTATACACTATCGAAATAGTTTTTTCGATTGTTATGATTAGTGTAATATTTATAATGTACATTTTCCCTTTCATTTGATATGGTCGCAGTTTTACAAATGAGGTTTACGTTTAAGAGATGAGATGTTACAGTTTAAATTTTGTTGTCTTTGTTTAATAAAATAGGTCTTTGTGTAAGAACTGAAGGTTACCGTTTAAAACCTTATATTTCCGCTTTAACATTTGTGAATACTGCATGTTGAATGTGTTGTTATTGTCGCAGGCTTGTGATTATGGCGGTCAACCTAGTTAATGGGCGATGCTATTTGACACCGGTAGTGGAGACCTTAGCTGAATTGAAAGATAACATGACCCCTCGACACTGGAAGATCATCCGAAGGACACCATTTGCAGCATTCACTGAGCCGGAAGCTATATACCAAGAGAGGGCCCTTCTTGATTCTCTATTGCAAAGGTACGATGGTCGCACCAATAAATTCAGGATCGGGGAAAGCTTACTGAGTTTCATGCCTCAAGATGTGGCCCTCGTTCTTGGTCTGCGTTGCGATGGTGACGCAGTCATGTATTAGAAGAAGAAAACCCGCTCAGCGTTCGAAGGGAAGTATTTATCAAAACCTATGAGAGACACAGAGATTACAGCAAGAGCACTCTTGTGCAACTTGTTCGATAGAGGGGAGAAGAAGATAATTTTGTCAAACTCCTGAAGGTGTACCTCATGGGTACAGTCCTCTTCCCAAATACATCATGCTCAGTTCCGAACTGGATCGTTGATTATGTCGATGATCTACCCACCATGGGGCGATACACATGGGCGCAGGCAACGCACAAGTGGCTTATGGAGGACATTCCACAAGCAGCCGCTCGAGTGCAAGATAGATGGGCCGGGAAGAAGTCCAACAGGGTATATTAAGGGTTGCTCGGTCGCGCTTAACGTCTGGTTTTACGAGCTGACCGGAACGGGAAAGAAAGTCCGTTTCAGCAAGATCCCAAGGATGCTATGCTATGGTGAAAGTACTTACCAGAAGCAAGCGACGGTCGAAACCAGCTTGTCATCGCTCGAATGAAAAGTGGTAAGAAATCATGGGCAATGTTTAACAGAAGTCTTTAATGTTTAAACATATTATTTAGCATTTAACTTTATTATTTATAGTTTAAAATTTATTCATAAAGGTTTAAATATTTTGTTCTCCATTTAAATATATTCTATAATGTTTAAATATATAAAAACTTTGTTTAAATATAGCTTTTTATAGTTTAAAAATGAATGATTTAAACTGAAATTGTTTTGTTTACATATGTTAGTTTCTGAAAGTGGTTCCGTGAATCTTTGAAGAAGAAATATTTATTGGGGCCAACTGACGGATGGATGCTATTGCTCCGGAACCACTTGCTCAAGGCGGGATGAGAGGGCGACCCTCATCGTGCAGCGCTCGACGCCCGCTTCTCCTACTTCCAGCCCACCATGCGCACACATTCCTCGACGCCGGAGAAGCCCTCCCCTACACCGCTAGATTGCAACAACTCCCCTACCATGACAACGACATTCCCCCCGATTATGGCATCCTCCCCGACCATGGCAGCCCCTCCGACCGTGGCCCCACCGACGACATTAGGCAAAGATGTCACTGCAACTCTTATGCAAGCGTGCTAGATATTGATGACCGAGTTTCCTCGGCTTGTCGCTCGTGTTGAGGCACTGGAAGGACATTCACAATCGACTGCGCTATCCCTCCAAAGAAATAAAGCACCCGGGATGAACGAGGCGTCGGAATTTGACGACGACGACATCATCGGGGTGGTCATTCCAAGACGGCCACATTCGAAGAGAATTGCGAAAAAGAGGAGAACAATACTGCCTCTGTCTCCACCGCCGGTTGACGATGAAACAATAGCAACACCATCGGTGGTTGATCCTGTTACTGAGTCTGTGGACGTGACGATAGAGGACATCGTAGATGATGTGGCCGTTACCGCGGTTGAGACGATCATTTACTCTCTTATTAACGAAATCCCCGACCCGGTGGAACCGACTGCCAAGAGTGCGGCATCAAAGATGGACACAATCCCTAAAGAATAAGAACAAGCTAAGGGTGTGTCTCCCGTTGATGCTGTTGCCGTGGCCACGGTTGAGAAGATCATTGAATTTGTTGCCGTGGTCGTGGCCATGGCCGACAGTACCGCATCGAAGCAGGACACAATCCCACAACAAGAAGAAGCATGTAAGGGTATGTCTGCGGTTGATACTGTCGTCATCCCCGCATCGAAACCAGACACAATGCCCACAACAACAACAACCATATAAGGATGTGCCTGCGGTTGATGCTGTCGCCGTCGTCCCCGCATCGAAGCCACGACACAATCCCACAATAACAACCATGTAAGGATGTGTCTGCGGTTGATGATGTCGCCGTCGTCCCTGCATCGAAGCCAGACACAATCCCACAACAACAACAACCATGTAAGGATGTGTTTGCAGTTGATGCTGTCGCCGTCCCCGCATCGAAGGAAGATGCTGCTGGTGCTGAACACCGTCAAGGCTCAACGACAGTGCCACATGAAGACCTTGACCGAGCAACGAGAGAGATGATCAAGGCCAATCAACAATAGGACGAGACGGCTCAGAAAGTCTTTGTTCGGAAAAAGAAAAAATGGGTTGGCCAATCGCGTCTTAACAAATACGAGCAGGAGTTGATGAGCATCTTCCTCAACTGCCGTATGGACAGGTAAGTTTAAAGTTTTTATGATAGTGTTTAAATGTTTATATATTATCATTTAATTTATCTATTTAACGTTTAATTATTTATAATATCATTTGAAAATTGATAATATCATTTAAATATTTACAATATGGTCTAATTATATGTGTTATCGCTTAACCTCAGCACTGTCGTGTAGAAGAATGACGCTGTCAGCACCACACGGGATAAATTATACACTCTGCTTGAGGGGAAAGAGATGGTCACAGATGATGTGATGGACGCTTTCGTATGCATAATACAAAAGTCGCTGAGCAAAGTGCCATATCCTTATAAGAAGCGCGGCTACATCACAAGACCGCTGGCGCTATTTATGTCAAAATAGGACGACGCACATGAAACCACTATGGCTATGATCGAAGATGCTGTGCGCAACTTGCATGAAGTTCAAATTGTCATCCTCCCGATAATCATGAATGACCACTTCCATGTCATCGTCCTTGACAATGATAAACCAGAATACAGGCATTATTCTTCATGAGTGGGGTACGATAAAGACGTGTTGGACATGGTAAGTTCTTTAATTATGTCCGATTAATGGTGTTTGGTATTTAATCGGTATTCCAATCTCAACATGCATATCTTGACAGCGGAATCTATTCGACAATTGTGTCGATATGGAGTTCGGCGAGTCGGCGACCTCAAAGTACCCACTCGTTCACGACATGGAAATCTCACGCTAAAAACAAGGAAGAGTCCATTGCGCCGTCTATGTCATGCGGTTTATCGAGCAATTACTTTTCGATGAGATGCTACGACTACCGTAGACAGACGTTCCTTACCTGAGATTAAAGTATGTTTCCGACATACTTACGGAGGGGAGGACAGCCGGCGTCCATGAGAAAGGGGGGTCATCACAAGCGGGTTAAATTTTATTTTCGAAGAACAGGAATTGTATATGTCAATGTAAATTTTGTTTTCAATGTAAACCAGGACAAATGCAATTCATTGTTTTTGTTTTCGAAGAACATGACTTGTATATATCAATGTAAATATTATTTGTTTCAATTGTAAATCAGGTTAAATTACATTCAGTTTCACTTCATTGCTTAATTTACAGTGTCATTGTTTACCTTTCAGTTTCATTATTTAAATTTACCAATCATCGTTTAAATATCAGTGTGAAATATTTAAATATTACAGTTTCTCTATTTACAATAACACTGTCTCTGTTTAAATAAATGATTTCACTGTAAAAGATAAGAGTTTATCTGTTTAAATATGAAAAGTTGCCACTCATTTCAGATTGTTTCTCTTTAGAAGTCAGCTTATTCACAATGCCTAGTGGGCGACAGTTTCATTGCAAGATCTATGATTGTGATTGGATCCATGGCAGCGGCTACAATGTAACTCGCGGACATCAAACGCTTGCAACTCGATCCTCTTTCGTCTAGGACGCCCAGGCTGCCTTCTCATCACAGGCGGTCACAAACGAAGCTCACGATTTCCATCTGAAGGCTTGTCATCGTCGGGTATGGGGAATATAGCTTCCTTATACGCCAGTTTGTAATTGTCGACGGTGAAGTAGCAGCTAATAAATTGATGAATGTTGGTGTCTGTCTGTATTATTGCAGTGCAAGCATGTTTGCAAGGGATACCATAAACTTGCCACCTTTGACATGAACAAGTTCTGATGGCAAGATCTACAGAGTTGCTGCACTGGTCGATCACTTCGTAACGATCATCGACACAACGACCAACACGAAAATTTCGGCTATCCTCGACAATTATCTCTACCTTCGAATGTATGTCTGGGCATAAGTAGGTCTCCCATTTGTTCGCTTGCTCACGCCGGTTACATAACATGCACATCAACTTGAACCTGGCAAATAAGGTTAATAAAAGACAGTGATGGTTAAATAATTGGTAAACTGGTTTAAACAGTAGGGTAAATATTTAAAGGATTAAATTAATATTTAAAGTCAGACAATGTTAATTAAACAAATATGGAAATTTTTAAAGGGTAACACTAAATGTTAAGTGTAAATCAACATTCGCAGACCTTATGGAGTAGATCATTTTTGTCAGCGGTAAATGACGAGCTTCTTCGATCCAAGCATTGAACGACTCCACGACATTTGAATACATCTCACCCCAACGATCACCTCTGAACAGATAATTCGACCAATGTGCCATATTCGATTTATTAATCAACCAGTGATGGGCTTCGGGTGATGTGGCCTGCAGTTCATTCACGGTATCATCGAATTCTTTAGCCATGGATGCCCACGCAATACGAAAGCATATAGACTAGCACTCCTCCCTCAATGCCTTCCTAAGTCTGACATTGGCTTTCATAAAATTAGCCTCCAAATGTCGAAGATAGTATGCATGTGGCGAAGAAGGGAAGACTCTCGCAATTGCGTTAACAAGGCCCTTGGACCTGTCCGACCCAAAGGTAATTATCTCATGATAATCTCCTTCCTCGTATAAGGCATCGCCTAACTTGGATATGAACCAAGTCCAATTGGCGTCGGTCTCGTTGTCGACAATACCGAAGGTGACGTGGAAAAAACTATTGTTTGCATCTTTCCCTGTGGCACCCAGTAGAGTACCCCGATACTTTCCAACGAGGTGGGTACCATCGAGAAACAGCAGCGGCCTGCAAGCCCTCTTGAATCCCATAATACACTCGCTGAAAGAAAAGAATGCACGTTTAAAACGATCACCGTCTCTTTCCACGACCGCAATGCTGCCGGGGTTTGTCTCAGCCACCTTATCGACATACCAAAGCAACAAATCGTAGCTGGAGATGTCACTGCCGTCGAGGACTACCCGGGCATGCTCTTTTCCCAACCAAGCCTGCTTGTATGGTATGTGGACACCATGTTCCCGCAACATGTCCTTTTGAATATCGATGGCCTTGTACAAGGGCAGGTCCTTAAGATTCTGAATCACTCGTGAGCTTACCCATTTTTTGGACGCTTTCTGATGTGATGCCGAACCTATTCCACCACCGCAAGTGTGTGATGGGTTCATTGTCTTGATTTTGAAAGTGTTTTTATTATACTCTTTTGATGCATAAAGGCACCAATAACAACCATCGGCAGTGCATTCCACAGTCATCCGATGTTTTTCGTTCTTTATGAATTTGAAGTCAAAATTCCGTTTGATTACAAAATTTTGAAGTACGTCCCTGAAATATTCAACACCATCAAAACGTTGTCCGATATCCAACGACAACACTTCAAAATGATCTGACGAGGAAGGAAGACATCCCACACCGTCAGGGTCACCATGGGGTTGAACGGGAGCGCTCGCAGAATCTGAATTCATGCAAACACTTCAGTTAAATGAAAAGATCAATATTTTAAGTAGAGAATAGACTGTTTAAGTGATAAAGTAAATATGTAAACGTTAAATTAAATAGTTAAACAGTAAACAATTAACTTAAATGAATAGTATAAAATTTTAACCAATGACCCGACATACTTAAACAATAATGAACCTATACAAACTCGGATCAAATAAAAGAGAAGGAACTTACAATGAGAAAAAAACTCATTTTTCATTAGGATTCGACCATGGCACATTGTGCGTCTCGACAACAAGATCAACTACAGCAGCATTTGAAGATGGAGTGCACATGACACATCCACTGGAAGTCAACATCATTTTCTATTGACAAAACCGCTTTTATGTCCATCCGATTGTGATAAATTTCACCCTCGACAAGGGAAACTTTGAGACCCCATCACTCACATATCTCACCTAACACCAACTCCCAATAAGTCTCGAGCCGTGAACATTAGCACTCTTTTCCTCCCTCGTCTGTATCTAGCAATACCACAAAAACTCTCCATAATATATCGGTCAAAAACCAAATCGTACAAACCAAATGAAAAGAAGAAGAAGAAGAAGAAGAAGAAGAAGATGTAAAGAACAAACAGCAATCCGAAAGGCAAACAAAAAAGTGCACAGTTGTATGCATAAAGGTTAGACTAGACGTGATGTGATTGGGGGTATTTTTCCCTTCATCCCAAGGGCAAAAAAGAAAATATATGTCACTGTCGCGAGGAAGCCATATTGTCATCGCTCGAAGGAAAGTTCTCACCTTATCATGAGTCTCTGTTTAAGCGTCAAGCTTTTTATGTTTAAACCGATACATATAGTGTTTAAACTAACAGTTAATTGTTTAAATAAATTCTATATCAATTAAATAATATGTAAACCATTTAAATATATTGATTTAAATGTTTTAAAATATATGTTATTGTTTAAATTGAATGCTTTCACTGACATTGCGTTGAAGAGTAAATCGATTATTGTTTAACATTTTGTTTTGTTTAAACATCCTAGGTACCTCCTGGGTCACTGTTTAAACATCTTTATGTATTTACTTAAACACTGTTGTCACTGTTTAAAGAGTAAATCGATTATTGTTTAACATTTGTTTTGTTTACAATGCCGTTTTTTGTTTTTCAAATTATTTTTACTATGTCTGTGTTTAAATTTCACATGTTATCACAAGTTGACACTCAAATAAGTTTGTTTGTTTAAAATATTTAAACGTTTACAATGGAGAATCTGATTAAATAAATTGTGTATGTTTGTAGAGTATCTAAATAGTAAAATAACTATGGTTTTTCTCACCGAAATAAAAGTGCAAAGAGTGCTCTTTAATATTTAACATTATTTTATTTATTTATTTATTTATTTTTTTGAGATATTGGCATTCTGATCAATAACAAAAATAAAATATAATAACAAACTAATACATTTGAAAAATTAAAATAAAACACGAGAAGAAAAGATGAAAGAAAGTTGATGATTATTAGATTTTTAACCATTATAAACATAGATTTTAGACATATAATCTTAATAATTATAATATTTATGAAGAACCTAACAACTTTAAATATAATAAATAACTAAACTATATAGATTTCAACCACCTCACTAGTTAATTCTCATCATTACAGATACAGTCTCTAACCTAGAGTTTTTTCAATAGGGAAAAAAATTTGCGAAACATCTTTAATTTTTGTTGTACAATTTGAAAAATTTTGTTGTAAAAAAAACTTTTTTGAGAAAAAACTAGAATGCCAGTTTTTTTTTTTTTTTTTAATTCGAGCAACTTATTTGATTGCCAGTATTTATTTTTATTTTATTTTATATTTTTTGATAAATGGTGACAAGTGCCATCCCACAAAATGTGTCAAATGGACAGACAGATACAATAGTACACTAGTTACAATGATTTAACGGCTCCTTAAGATTTTACTATGTGGGGCGGGCTAACACGCAGAGCAATTAGAGCTTATCATATGAGCCCAAGATGATATATCAATGACCACAACTCCACAATGATAAATTCTTCGTATTTTACAACCCCGGAGGGATGGAGAATATGACTCTTTTCATAAGAGAACAGATAAATAGGAGATAAATAGTACTGGTACATTATTTCTATAATATGTCTATTGTATAGGGATGGCAATAATACCCATACCCGACCCAACCCGACCCGACCCGACCCGAGTTTGACGGGTAAAACCCGATTTGACCGGGTTTCGGGTAAAACCCGACTTTGTATGAAACGGGTGCGTGTGCGTGTATGGGAATTCTAATACCCGACCCGTACACGAACCCGTACCCGACCCAAAATTAAAATTACTAAAATATTTATATAATATATATATATATATATATACTAATATGTTCTACAACTTCACAATTTAGGGTTTTTTATTTTTCCTCTTTGTTTGGTCTTGTAATTATATAATAATTTTATTTTATTTTATTTTATAAAAAATTATAATTACTTTTTAAGTTATATATAAAAAAATAATATATTTTTTTATTAATTTTTTTAATATTGGGGAGCGGGGCGGGTATACCCGCTGGGTACCCGATTACCCGTCGAGTGCGAGTGTGGGTTTGAGTTTTTTAAAACCCGTCGGGTTCGGGTTCGGGTTGAGTCTGGGATATTAGTGGGGTATCGAAAGTGCAGGCATGGCATGGTAATACCCGCGCCGATCCGACCCGATGCCATCCCTACTATTGTATGTTTGCATAAAATACGATGATTGTGGCAGGAATTTTTAAAAATATAAATTTCCTTAATGCCATTTTGCATATACCAAAACATGAACCAAAATAACAGTTGATAAGCCAAGACCCTCAAACTTAATTTACATATAAAATCTATTGATGAATTGGCAATAAAGAAAATGTCTTGGAATTAAACACTGATAAATCAAACCAGACATCCTGATTACTGTACAAAACTATCACAAATTTCATCCATTTGAGAAAGATCAAAGAACTCACTGCCCATGAGCTCATATCCATCGTCAAACTGCATTAATGCAAGCTCTCCAAGGATCTCAACTTCTCCAAATCCAAGCAAACCCTCAGCTTTTATTGGTCCATCAGCATTGCTTGAACGCCATGAAGAACGCACTGCATGATCATTTTTATTAGTTGATGAGAGATCAACATCCAACCAATCTGCAAACAAAACTCTTGGCATGGTTTTATCCGCCAACTGGTCCATTAATGGTACTTCCAAGGACTTCAAACTTGAGTTTGGTTCATAGTATTCTGTAATGGATTCTTTAGGTGAAGTAGTAGTACAAATTGGTGAAGCATTTGTTTCTGATTCCTTATCTTTTATCTGAAACTTCTTTTTGAGATGAGTGTTCCAATAGTTCTTGATTTCATTGTCAGTTCTCCCAGGCAAATGCGTTGCTATCTGAGACCATCTGAATCAAGTAAGACATGTTAAAATTAATAATCACCTCCACTTTTTATTTTCCTATTAATTCATGTAAATCTCTAAAAAGTCAAAGTCAATATTCAGTCCTAGCTAGGATGTAAATATGTGACAATTTTTGGTGTTTAACAGTACACACAAATTTTTATTTCTTTAGGAGACACAAATGTAAATGCTAAAGAATAATGAACTATTACTTGTTTCCAAGCAAAGCATGGAGATTCAGAATTGTTTGCTTTTCCTCTGCAGAAAATAGCCCACGTTTTAGCCCAGGTCTCAAGTAATTAATCCACCTTAATCTGCAGCTCTTCCCATTCCTTTTTCAATCCTAATAAGATTGAAGTGTTAATCAAAAGCTTAGTATTAATAATGAAGTAATAATCCATCCGATAACATTGAACTCAGTTACCAGCATTGATAGGTACCGCACTCCAGCAGCTATGTCCATGCTTCAATATGTAATCGTTCAGCCTCTGATCTTCATCCGGTGACCAAAGCCCCTTCCTATACACTATTTTTGGCTTTTCACATGCCTTGCAACCCATTATTCCCAGAAGTACAGCAAAGTACAAGACTTAATCTTAGTGACTTCTTTGATGGCCCGGGAGAGACAATGTGACAGGATTTAAAGAAGGTTTGCAGCAGCTTTCATCAATAATCGAATAAAATAATCAACTTTTTTAAGGATCAACTACAGCTCGATTGGGACATCCTGATTCATAAGTTTGTATCAACGTTTAAATTTATTCGCCGCCCGAATTAAATGGAATAGGAAGCAAGAGTTGATGTTGTTTATATAATATCAATGTGATATATTATATAGTTGAAGACTAAATAGTTAATTATTGGAGAATTTTAAGATTTGAGTTGTTGGTTTTAGGTGAAGGATTCCTATGTGGTATATAGTTTGACAATATTTATCATCTTCTCCATGAATTGCTTTCCCACCCACACAAAAATAATTCCTTCAAGCCATGGGTTTCCCTCCACTTTTAAATTTCAGTTACTAACAACCTTTGGAAATACTATATTTATATATAAAATATATAAGTCATGTTTAGGGTTGCACGCTATCAAATAGGATTTTGATTTTACATAATATATAAATTATATAACTATTTATTATTTTTTTAATTGACATGATATTTAGAGTAAAGATGGACCTGACCATGATAACCTATTAAGAATGGATTTTGCCACAGTAGCGACGTCTCACGCATTGTTTTAAAAACTAAAATGATTATATATTTCATTAAAAACTATATTAATTTTTTGCAAAATATAGAAATATAATAAAAATAAAATAAGTTGTGCAGTAATAAAAAATTTAAAATTGCACAATTGATCCTAAAATAAAAATGCAAAATTTACTTTATTTATGCTTATGTTTTTGAAAAAGCATACAAAACCGACTGTTGTCAAGTCTATCCATTGTTTGAACTCGTCTTGCCTACCTAATGAATTTATATATAACCTTCCCATTTTCTTTGAACCCTTGTGTTCCATGCTTAAGGGCATATTAAAGTTTGATTGCTTACCTCGAGTACAATTTTCATAGCACAAGCCATAGTTTAACACATAAATGGAAGAAGAGAAAGCTATTTGTTTGGCCCATCCAATTGGATAGAGGCAAATGCCCCTACAAAAATATAGACGCCAACACATGAGATTGTCCTTATGATATGCCTGTGTCCCCAAAAACATAAAAGAATTCTAACACATTTGCTGAACTTTTGCATTGTTTATTCATTTTATTAACAAGTTTATATAAACATCTAGAGATCATGAATCCATACGATGTTTAGACTAATTAATGAGCAGCACAATTGGCATTGAAAATGCATATTAATATTATTTTTGTCAACTAAGTCTTCATAATATACTAGTAGTATAATTGAGACAAATCATTTTTGAAGTTCCTTACAGCTATGTGACAAAACTTTATTATGACTAAACTTGGTTATAGTTTTGGTCATTGATATTCATATTTCAACGAAGAAATGAAAATGGGAAAGCTCTAGGAATAACATACCTTGATTCTGTGCTTTTACCAAGGGAGGCAGGCGCCAACTCCTTGACAGGACAACACAACAACTTATATTATGAATTGTTTGCCTTAAGGAAATATTATAATGTTTCTGAGAACAAAAGTATAATCCCCACTTGCTACATGAATTGTTTGTTTTTTATTTTATAATTACATTGCTGTCAGTCTTCATTAATTAATCAGATATTAAAAAACAATAATGTCATTGGTGTTTGTCGTTAGGGTTTGAGTTCTAATAGAGTGATAAAGAAACCGTGACTCACCGAAATTGACTAGAGTTTCATTCATCCCTCTGTTGAATTAGATGCTGGTAGCTTTGATAAAAGTTAGCATGCTTGTACAATCTCTATGGCTCAATCCAACCTCGAGTTAACCTGAAATTAAGGTTAAGATGCTTGAGAAATCTTTGGGGTGATCGATTTTGGGAACCTCTCCACCGATTGCCATTCTTAGTTCTGGCCGTCTTATTCTTTTAGTTTGCTAGTTGATTCATTTAGTTTTCTTTAGATCACAAAAACCCACTTCAATTGGTATACTAGATAATAGAAAATCTGCTAGTACTATTACTTATGCTCCTTATAAGATTGACATCGTGTGTTTTCACACACATTTTATTACTTGAGTGACTTGTACAGTGCAATAGGTAGACATTCAGTAGACATTCATCAGCGAGGTTGACAATCGATCAATAGATGTCATTTAACTAGTTATCCAGATTTTCAAATATATATTTAAAATACAATATGGTATATTTTTTTTAAAATAAAATATAGTATTGTTTTAAAATATGTCACTATATATAGTATGATATGTGAAAATATCAACTATATTACAAGTAAGATTTTAAATCCTTATTTAGACATAACCCAAAAATTTTGGAGCAAATGAAAATTCTAAGTCATTTTCTTGTTAGAAAATTCTCTTTCTAGAAAATTTAATAGAGTACAACATCTACAAAGATATTCTTTTATTGTATAGATAATATATATGGAAGCAAAGTTATATATCGCCTCCAACCATAACATGTTGAAATAATATAGAGAAATATGAATATATACCTCTTTTAGCAATAATATTTTGAATAAGTAAAATATTAGATGTCTATTGATGGTTGCCCACCACAACCGCACGGGTCATCAAATGATATTTTTTGCAAAAGCACGAGGATCATATTTCTCGGAGCCAAGGAGTTACGCTTACTTACTCTTCACCAATTTCTAACTTATTTGGTTTAAAGGTGGTTTGCGCCTAAATTAACAAAGAAAGCTAAAACTAGGAAGCTTGACACCAAGCATACGGTTTCTAAGGGAAAAATCAATTGAAAAAAATGGCCTCTGAATGTGGATTCCCTTAGTACTACTAGTGTGATCTAGGAAGACAGTTTGGTATTGCAAAGTTGTGTTTGGGCCGCAAGATCTCTACGATGAACTAACCTTAAAACCTCAACGGTTAACTCCTAATCCCATACGATAATCAACTTAAAACTATTCATAATTGACTCTTCTACATTTGCATCACATTCTAGGAGTCTTTGTCTTTGGGATTACCCTAAAGGGAATGGCTTTCCAGCACTCAAGTTCTAGGTAATGTCGATATCTCAAACTCTTTCAATCTATGTACCTAGTAAAAAGGAATAACTATTCTTAAATACACAATTCAAACATGAATTACAGAGTTCTGCATAATGTAATCCAAGGCATACAAGTATCATCGATTGAATCTTAAACAACAAAATTGCATTAAACCAAACCAAGCACACAACAATCACATGTTCATCCCAAGGTTCATTGATATCTGAAAGTCTTAGGAGTTTAAGTTCTCATGAAAAGGAAATACAAAGAAAAATTAAAGAGACAATAAAACACACAAATCATAATAATTCGTTTTAGCTTCAAAATCCTCTTGAGTTAATGAAGTCATCCCCTTTTTCTCCTACCAAACTCAACAAGATGGGTAATGTCACGTTAGATCTCGTCAAGTAGCTTAACTTGATGCTTAGATGTCGGTTTGATCTCTCCCAATTGCTCCTAGAAATCTTTTCAAATTTTTTGGAAAATGTTGCATAAGGGGCATCCAAAAGATGGAAGAAAAATCCCTTTCTCAAATCCTAGAGTTGAGCTTTTACAACCCAAAAATTGAGCAACTGTGGGGCATAAAGTGTCTGCATAGCTCCCAGAATACTCCATGTGGCCTCTCGTGTGGGCACATAAGTGCTTGCATGCCTTTCAATCCATACTATGTGGCCTATTGTAGGGGTGAGCATTTTTTTGAAAAAACTGAATACCAATCCCAAAACCAAACCCGAACTAGAAGTTTGGTTCGGTTACCGAATTTTTTTTTTGTTTGGTTTGGTAACAATTATATTGATAATTTGGTATTAGGTTTGGTTCGCTGTAAAAATTTGGTTTTAACTGAAAACCGAACCGAATTATGTTATATAAATAAATAAATATATATATATATAGGCTAGGTTTTTGTATAAGTTATATATAATTAATTTATAAGCCCATTACTTAATAGGTTATAATTAACCTAAAAATAATAGAATGATGAATTAGAAAAAATTATTATTTAATATTTCATTAATTGCCCTACAATCATTTAAAAATTGTTTTTATATAATTTCAGGTTAAATAACAAATTTTTGGTTAAACAATCTAACCGAGCGAAAAAATTTCGATTAATTTCGGTTTTTACCTTTATTTGGTTACTGATTTGGTTCTCATTTTTGAACATATTTTTGGTACAGATTAACCAAAAATTGATTCGGTTTGGTTCGTTACCAAACCGACCGATGCTCTCCCTAGCCTCATCGTGTTATACTCGTCTCACTGTTATAACGGATGCAACACCCAGCTAATAGGCTATTTTGACTGAGAACTAGACAATTGATCTAAAAAGTTTAGGAACTCATTCTATACAAAAGTTGGTAGCTGATAAGTAATCTACATGTACATATACATGTGCATGCATTATATAGGACTATGTTTGCAGGGTTACAACCGTCAGTAGAATAAACCTCAAAAAAATAAATTAAAGAACATTGACTCTCATGGCTAGCTACTCTTAACTCTGCCTACACTCTCATTGGCTGATCATTGAGTCTCTTGCTCTTGCAACTCTGGCACATTTCAATTAGTTGATAGTGTTTATTTAAATATTTCATATAAAAATAATATGAAATAATATTTAAATAATGGTAGCCATTCTGTCGGTAGATATCATTACCGATGGAATGTCGGTCGGGATTAATCATCACTAAATCTCATGTCAGTAATGCTCTTCCTTTGGTAATAATAAATTCTGTTGGTAACACTAAACCATCATCGACGGAAATATGTGCTGGTGATGGTTATATTTCCGTCGGCAATAATTATTTAAATATAAAAAATTTTATTTATTTTGACAGTGTTGTTCATCGTTAATGGAACTTTTATGTTGGTAAAAAGTATTTTTTTTGGTTGGTAAAAAATTTTAAATTACGATCATTCCTTCGGTAAAAGGTAAGTTTACGTCGGTAAAAAGTATTGTTTTCAGTCGCTAGAAAAGAATTTTAATGAAAATGTGTCGGTAAAGATAGTTTTCCGTCAATAGAAAATAATTTTGTTCATCGATAAAGAATATTAACTTAATACTATTTGTCAGTAAAAATTATGGTTTTGTCGGTGCAAATATTATTATTAGTCGGTGAAGCATAATCGTTACGATAAGTTTTGTCGGTATCATATTTTTCCGTAGGTAATAAATATTAAATTTTAGGAATTCCATCGGTAAAGGTATTTTATTTTCACCAAATATTAATTGCTCCGTCGGTAAGGAATGTGATTCCGTCTGTAAATAATATACTTTTCCGTCTGTAATAAATATTACTAATTTATTATATATACAAATTTTACACATTAAACCTCTATTGTGCATAATAGGAACATAATAGCATATTCATTTAACAATCCTACAAGCCATGATATAATCACTTGTTCATCACAACCAATAAAAACTTAAATTGTTAATACAATTCAACAACATAGTATTTGAAGTTATAAAGTTGCAAGCAATCAACAAAAATATTAAAATAGTTTTAAAGGTACTCCAACAAAACAAATGGTAACACATCATTGTAAGGCTCATCTAAATCTCCTTATGCATCTTCTCCACCATCTTCGGTAGTGGCATCCCTTGAATTAATTACTGATTGGCTTGCCTGAGAAAATAATGTTGGATGACCGTGTTCCACTAGTTCCAAGATTTTATCCAATTTAATTTGTAGCCATGCTTAACCTTGTTGAATATCAAGAACTATACTTTCTAAATTTTCAAGCTGCATTTGCAACATACATTCATTTGTTGCAAAAGGTTGATAGGTGGAAGGTACACAAGCTAAACCAGATGTGGAAGGACAAGAAGATGCCGTACTAAACAACTCTCTTGAGTCTACCCTACTCCCGAAATCATAAACACTTGTGCGTGTAGCCTTCAAAGCCCCAATTGCATCAGACCATGACTGACCATCGAAATTTGGATGGGAAGAGATATCATTGCCATATTTGTCGATCAATGCAGCCCATACTTTTCCTATAATATGTTTAAAAGAAAATTTATCATTTATAACTCATAAAATAAAAATGAATGATAAAAGGGAAAACTCATTAGTTTTTATGACTCAAATTAACCTACATTGACAACTCTTGACTTGTTTTCCACAAATTCAACCTCTCCACCGTTGCACTTGTGTGTAGCCTGAAGAATTTCAGAATATCCCACCTCCCTGCCTAGCTTCTCAGCCTTCATTTTAAAGTTTAGGAAAACATAAATAAAAGAAACATAATGTTCATATGTACTAATAATTTACCAAAAGTGACACAATCATTAATAAACAATACGCATAACAATATTAAAACTATGAGAATAGATGTATAAATAAAATCTTACATGTTAAATATGATATATGGAAAAGATCTCATTATGATCTATGAGAAAAAAAATTTCCAAGGAGAACAAAGGAGAAGAATGTACATATCACAATAAATAAAATCAACAACACATTAATTGTACACTTATTCACATGTCACAGACCTAGCATATAAGTATGTCTATGTGTATTGACTTCGATCATGATTATTTTTTTTTTTAAAAAAAATTGATTCTTAGGATCAGGATACTACCAATAGATTGAAAATATTAGCTTCATGTCACGTGGATTGATTAAAGAAACACACTCCACTTAATAAAGTTGGTTGACACTTGATTAATACTCAACTTAGCCTACTTGATTAATTAGTTTTTTTAAGTATGTATTTAAAATTAAAAACTTGAAATCTCTACACTCAACAAAGTCACTCTCAAAGTTATTATTATTACATATTTTATGTTAATGAGAGTTCCTCTTGTTTCTTTCTTACTATTTCCTTGTCTTCAATTTAGTCATTTAAATATGTTAAACAACTCACATTTTTGTAATTATTACATTAGGAAAATTTCAAAATGAGAAAAAAATTATTTAATTTTATTTGTGTACTGGTCATAAGTAATTAAAGAAAGGACCTAGTTAATTTAAAAAAAACTTTTTATTTATCTAAACAAAAGTAGAAGAAAGTGAAATTTTTAATTCCTTAAAAACGTCCCCACATTTTTTTAAGGTATTCAGACCATCCTTGATTTTGAATAGCTTAAAAAACTATGAAAAGAATTTTAGGAAACAATCACATCATTTTTGCACTCTTACAAAGACTAAACATTATCACATGCCGAGACAGACTTTGTTTTGAAAAAAATGATTAAATAATAATAATAATAATAATAATAATAATAATAATGAGCCAATGAAACACTTGGTCAAAAAAGAAGGCCCCGACTGATGTTTCTGACTTTCGACCTATTAGCCTAATCAATTCCACTTGCAAAATTATCTCCAAGATTCTTGCTTCTAGACTAAGTTTGGTGATCAACGACTTAGTCGATGAATCTAAATTTGGATTCATCAAAGGTAGATGTATCGCTGATAACATCATTGCGGCCCAAGAACTAATTTTTCATTTCCAAAAAAGGAAATCTCTTGGTTACGCTTTCAAAGTAGACTTCACTAAGGCTTTTGACTCTTTAGACTGGGACTTCCTTCTTGAAATCCTTGCTGCTAGAGGCTTCAGTAATATATGGTTATCGTGGATTCATACCATCCTAAAGACCGCCAAGGCCCAGATCCTAATCAATGGCACCACCCAAGGTTACATTCGCTACAAAAAAGGGCTCAGACAAGGGGACCCGCTCTCTCCCCTCCTTTTCGCCTTAGCTGCTGACGCTCTTAGTGCCATGTTCCACCACACCCTTAGTTCTAAAATCTTAATTGGGGTTCAGCTTTTTCAAGATGAACAAATCTGCCATCTTCAATATGCGGACGATCTTATCATCTTCTCCGCTGGTGGACATGAAGACCTTCACATCATCAAACTTATACTTTACCTTTTTGAAGGTTCTTCTGGGTTATCAATTAATTTTTCCAAAAGCTTCTTATACTCAACAAACTTTGGTTTTCAACCAAATATATCATCTATGACAATTCTCAACTACAAAAGGAACTGCTTCCCTATTACCTACTTAGGAGTACCTCTTTCTGGTAGATGACCCAGGTGCTAGGATTGGACAAAACTTATCCAGACTGTCCGAGCGAGACTTCCCACTTGGAAAGCTACTTACCTTTCCCTTGGTGGTCATCTAACCCTTATTAATTCTGTCTTATCCACAATACCTATTTACTGGATGACAATCTTCAAACTACCAGACTTTGGGTAATTAAGGAAATTGATAAGACTCGTAGGGACTTCCTTTGGAAAAGGGCCAGACTTAAACTCTAAAGGAGCTAGACTGGTTGCTTGGAATCGTATCTGTCGACCTCGTCCCATGGGAGGTTGAGGGAATTCTCAATCTTGTTGAATTCAACAAAAGCTCTCCTTGGAAAATGGTGGTGGAAGTTTATATCTAATCCTAACTTGTGTTGGGCTAAAAATCATCGAGATCCAATTAATCCATCAATTTACCTGGAACTTTGTTTCATACACCTCCTAGAAACAAATCCTTTTCCTGGGCCGATGTCAACACTACCCTACTTTCTTTTAGATCATGTATTTCCAAAAATGTTAGAAATGGCAAGGATACTCTTCTTTGGCATGATAGATGGACGGGGGGACAAGTACTTAAGTATCTTTGGCCAACACTATTCAACGACTGTTCCTAACCATGGATTTGCCTTAGACAATTCTCGTACCTTCGCAACTCTGCTGAAAGTTTTTTTCATTCCGCAACACGAGAAGATTTGTCTACTATCTTAAACTTAATTCCAGACTGTTCTCATGATCAGGATGATTCCATTACTTGGACATTGGAAAAGAATGGCACTTTCTCTGTTAAATCATTCTATAATTTTTTAATTGATGGAGGAATGCGCTGTCCACTGTATTCTAAATTTTGAAAAATTCATTGTCCAAGTAAAATTACTCTTTTTTGCTGGCTTGTTTGGGATAATAAAATTCTCACACTCACTAATCTCTTTAAGAATGGGATGTAACCCAAAGCGCCCACGAGATACTTGCACTCTTTGTCACAAAGATTCCAAAAGCGATGGATCATCTCTTTTTAGGACGTGTCTATTCTTTCCGATTTTGGTCCTACTTTTCCAACATTCTTGATCTATAATCTCTACCTTCCACAGTTCCAAGCATCTGGACCTTATGGTTACCTTCATTACATTCAAACATTAGATTGTTGTGGGACCTACTTTCTAGAGCAATTATCTGGAATATTTGGCTGGAACGTAACAACCGCATCTTTCAAAACACTGCATTACCTTTTCCTAAAGTATTATTCAAAATCATTAATATGCTGCTTGCTTGGTTTTCTACAATTTCTTTACCCCACCAGCAAACACTTAATGAAGCCTCCAAGAAGATAAAGCGCTTCTTCGACTTCCTGAGCGCACGGACCACAGATAACACCGGCAATCTTGACACGCCATTGATTCAGAAGTAATCTACTCCTTCTTGCATTTCGAGCTGTCTTTGTGACTCAGACGGATTTCTTCGCTTTCCAGTGCCTTATTTGTTTACTTGTATTTCCTTTTTTTGAGTTCTTCACTTCTTTGGTGAGAACTCTTTGCTTTATTTTTCCTCGTTGGTTGTACTTTTTGGTTTCTTCGCTCTTCTTTTTCAATATAGTAGTGGTTTATCCACTTTTCTCAAAAATGAAACACTTGGCATGTTGATGGTTGTAGAGGCGACAAGTAGCATAAAGCATCAAAACAAACTTTTCTTTTTAACAAACAAGCGAGCAATAGTGAAAGCATAGGGATAAGACAATAAAACAAATCAACATAAAGCCATTGATCTAAACCATACTTCGATTACACTCAACTTAACAACTAATATTCTTATTACATATTTTATGTTAATGGGAGTTCCTATTGTTTCTTTCTTACTATTTCCTTGTCTTCAATTTAGTTATTTAAATATATTAAACAACTTATACACATCAACATCTAAAGCATTAAAGTGGGTATAATTTGATAGTGTCACCCACTGCAAATATGAAAATATGAAAATAGCAACACAATACAAAATTTAGAACCCTACATGATGCCAAATTTAATACCCTACAAAATTCATTAAAGTAAAATATGAAAATAGAAACACAACACATAGTAAGCAAAATATTCAGAAATACAATATTATCCTCAAATTAGTGAGCAAAGTATTAATAGTATGACTAATCATCACCAGAGGATGCAAACTCATGGTCTTCATGTTGCAATTCATCTTCAATGTCATTATCATCATTTTTGTCATCGCTATATTCATCTTCTCCTTCAAACCCATCATCTCCATCTTCCTGACCATCTTCACCATCATCCACCATTGTTGAAGGATTCATCTCCTCAAATTCACCAACAACTAGAACTGCAGGGTCATTGAGTTCTTTAGAAAGAGTAATATGTCTTGGAAAAGATACTTCAGTTTCTTGATATACCCCTCTATTAAGTTCATTCTCATTTTCTCTATTAGCTTCAATACAACTAAGATGAAACATGCTACTGGCCTTTGTTTTAAACACTACCCACCAATCTCATCTTTCTTTTAATGTTGAGGAATACCCACTATAATAAACTTGTGTAGCTTGTGCTGCCAAAACAAATGGCTCACTACTATGAAGAAGTGAAGTGTGTTTAATTTCAATAAGGCCATGAGTGGGATGTACTCTAACTCCTTTGTCTGTATCAAGCAAGAATGAATATCTATAATAAATAAATTCTAATTCTCACATAAATTTAACTAAAAGGACATATAGCATTGATGTGTTCTCCGCAAGTATACGGGTCACACACAAGTAATATAGTAGTACCCCATGAGGGGTAGGGTTGTCAAACCTCAGGGACTGGACTAAAAATACTATTTTAACACTCGATCTTTAGTAACAATTAAATAGATAATGAAGTTGAGTAGAATAAAAACAATTAAAAGGAAGATAAGGGAAGAGAAAGGATGGAGATAAAGGTGATTAGATCAAGTGTCAACAGAAGATAACAATGCCTCGGGATGTTCCCCTTGCACTCGGGAATGCTCACTCACTCTAAAGTTCTACCAAGTATATTCTAGGGTTCTAGTGTGTGCTTAGTAGCAATCTGGCAGCTATGGTTCTCATATACACCAAGTTTTGCTAAGGTAACTATGGCCTCTTGCACATCAACTTTTGAAATCATGCAAGATATCACAACTATGGCAATGCACATATCAATTTGTACCCAAACAATTGTGCAAATCAAACACATCAAGTTATACCAACACAAAATTAACACAAGAACCAAAAGAACTCCATAGATCAAAAGAATGTAAGTGTTTTTAGCATCAAAAGTACAAAGATCCCACCCTGGGGCACCGTGGCCGGTTAGCCCCTCATGGGTGGGTACAACATGGAGGAGAAAAAACTAGATCTAGAGAAAGAAGACATGACTCCCTTCACTCTAAGATTTGCCTCCGATGTCGAGCTCCTTGTGCTAACACCACTTTTCTTGTGCCTCCAACTTGCTCCTTTACGCCCTAGAAGATGTGGATAAGCTTGATCTTCATCCTCATCAAAGTCCTCCTGGTGGAGAAGAAGATCTCCAAACAAAGATGAAGAGGAAACCTTAAAAACTGGAGTTAAAACTGGAGTTAAAAAGGCACTTTTCGGGCTCGACACGGTCTACGCACGATCGTGTCTCAGACCGTGTCATGCTGGGGGCGATATAAGTGACAAGGAGTGTCTCAGCCTGAAAAGTTCGATGGCAAGGACACGATCGTGTCATGGGCACTCAGCTCGTGTCAATAATTTTCCAATGAATTCACTGATGGTCTGGTTTTTTCAGGGGCATTGACATGACCATGTCCTGGCTATATCGATCTTGCAAATATCCTTCAGCACCGAAATCTCACTGAGTCAACAATTGGTTGAGAACTTCAGGGGGTATGACACGAGCGTGTCCCGCCTGTGTCAGGCTTGAACACTTGCACTCCTATGGGCTATTTTCATCCCGAATTTGCTACAAATCGTACTGAGCCCCTGATTTCTGCATATATGACAAAAATACCCATAATAGCACTGTTCATGTATAAAAATAGACTTGAGAACAAGTAAAATAATGAAATTAGGGTATGAAAACTTGTATGCAAAGTGCACTCATCAAGCATGAATGAATCAACTCACTAAATGCACCAATTGAATTATCAATAAAGAAACTAAAAGATGTAAATAAATCTAGATTAAACACAACCTCAAGAGCAAGGGTAGATTAGTAGGGTATGTGCAACTTGGCAAAGGTCAGACCTCCATAAAATTATATATATATATATATATATGTTGGTATAAAGTATTCATTGGATCATATGTTATGAGATTAATCCCTAACATCCAAGCAAATAAACAAAAACTCTAATCCGTTGTGGAAACAGAAAGAGGGCTAAAGTGGAGACAAAGTGGAGGCAAAAAGGTGAGACAGTGACAAGTGACTATATTATACCAGCAGATGGATAAGTATCATATGCATAGAACTAAGTTTCTCTAACTCCTATGAAATGAAATAAAAGCAATACCTTGTGAAATGAAATTGTGAAATAATAATAATAATAAGAAGAAGAAAAATAAAAAGACAAGTTAGATACATCCAACATGATAATATAAACAATAAAGTTACTTCTAATCATTATCATATCAATTACGTAGAAAACTTAGGGAATAATAGTCCAAAAACTTGTGCTTTTGAAACTAGGTTGTGTGCAATGACAAAGAGATACATACCATTGAAAATTTAAATTAGAAATTACGGGGACAAAGAAATTCATATGGCAAGATATATGTGTATATATATATATATTTAGTAAACAGAAAGAAGATATATATATATATATTAAACAACAAGGGTGTTGTTTTAGTAACATCAACAGAGAAAGATTAATGTTTTGTTGCACAAAATCACTTCATTTAGTTTAAAAAAATGTTTACATGAAATAATGCAATGCAAGATATATAACAAACTATATATTATATATAACAAATTATATATTATTTGAGAAAAAAAAATTGTTAACAATTAAACTCAGACATGAGAAGGAAACCTTATCAATCCAATTCACATACATCAAAGTTCAATCACAAAAGCAAGAATCTTTCACAAGATTTTTTATCACTCTTATTTGAGTAGAAAAAAGTAGAGAGATAATCTAACACTGTCTTGATATGCCACATTCATTTATTTGAAAGAATTGGCCTCTATTTCTATCATACATATATTTATCCAAAAGTTATGAGTTTATGACCCTGCTTTTCTTTGTTTTTTTAATTTAATAAAGTTAAAAAAAAAGGTTTGCTAATCAAATCAAAACAAGATAATAATAAACAAAATGAGCCTATGGTGACAAGATAACTCTAAAATAATTAAAGACTAGTTCATTCATTTCCTCCCTGGTTTGTATGAAGTGAAGATAGCCTTTTTTTATTAAAATATCTACTTGAAATAGAGGACATCAAGATCATTCCTAATTGACAAGGTGACAACACCAACCTCTAATTATTCTCTTTATGATATTCACAATACAAACAAAAGCAACAACATGTATCTCCTTCTTCAATTCCATGTTTCAATGATCCTCACTTTTGGTTTCATTTTGTAAGTTATCAAAGTCTCTGCAGCCCATACCATAAAATAAATAAATAAACAACAAGATGCTGAAGATGATCACATTTAACAAAATTGTATGTTACTCAATGCACAATCAATAATAGAGAACTTAAACTCCCAAAATTGTATGCTTCTCCAAACAGTCAACCTAATCCACGCTTATCATAAGAACAAACATAAAATTAAAAAACATACACATCATTAAAAAATCCACAAAAGCTTGCCCCAAAAATCGATATTTCAGATGCAACAAAAATAAAAATGCCATATTTTACATACAAATCAAGAAACAAAAACATAAATTCAGTGAAAAATAAAGAAATAAAATTCAGTAAAAATATATGAGAGATCACCACATACACAGTCACAAAAGCTTCACAAAGCGGGCAACAACCAATGAAGATCTCTTCTTGCCTTTGAATTTATTTGTTGTTGCTCTTAAAACTCTCCTCCACCCCTAACAAAAAGAAAAACTCTTTTCTTGAATCTAATTCAGTGAATAGAAACTAGAATAAAAAGAATACCTGAAGATGAAAACACACTGGAACCAACACAAACACCCCAATAACCCTAGCAATATAAACACTCTCAAACTACAAGCCAGGAAAGATGATTAGAAATCAAAACCAAGATCAATAACAAAAAGAAAACAAGAATAGAGGAATACCTGAACATGAAAATATGGCGGGGCATAGACCTCGATGTTGTCAGGTTGCTTCCGGAGCACAGAGTAGAGCATGAAGAACAATATGCGACGGGATCTGGCAGCGGCGGCGGCACCGGCGGAGATGATTAGGTTTGTATGTAAGGGGATCCTACGGTTGTGAGGAGAAAATGAAATTTGATGAAGAGAGGAAGAAGGGAAAGGATAGGTTTGTTTTTTTAAAATGAGGGATGAAGAGAAGAAGGTAGTAAAGGCCAGGTTTTTTTACCCAATGAACAATCTCCATCATTGATCAAAATGATCAATGGTGGTGATTAATCCAAACTAATAATTAAATATAAAATATATATTTTAAATGTTCACTAATAATCTCTACTTCAAAATATTTTTATAATTAAAATATTAATTTAACAAAATATTTTACATTAAAAATATTTATTTCATTATCACAAAATTATTTAAAAATATTTTCTTGATAATAAGTTATATAAATAATTATTTTTAACATAAATAAAAGTAATATAAATAATTTTAGATAATAAGTTTTATTAACATACCCACCGAATTCCGTCGGTAAACCAACATTGGTCATTGTAATAACATGAAGATATACTGACGTAATTTCATCCATAATAACATGAAGATATCCGTTGGTAATTTTATCTGCGAACAAATTAAGATGGAGCATAACATACTGGTGGAACTCCGTCGGTATATTATTGTTGGTAATATTCAAATTTATTACTGACAGAAGTTTGTCGGTAATTACAAGAAACTTATACTGACACAATTCTGTTGCTAATAACATTAATATATTCGTCGGTAAAACTTTAACCCTAAAAATTTAGCATGAACCTTACAATTCCAATGGACTTCTTCTTTTGGCGCCAAGGGAAAAATATGGTGGGTAAAGTAGCAACGGAAATCTGTCAGTGTCGTCGTCGGTAATATGGTCACTATTATAAATTTCAGCCATATGAAACTCCATCGGTATTTTGTCGGTAATCTACCTAGTTTCCGTCAGTAAAAGAAAATATTCCTGACGGAAATTAATCCATCCAAAAAACTCCGTCGATATTGAATTGTTTTCTTGTAGTGACAGTTACGTCAGGGCCTGTTAAGGCCTAATTGGATGTACATATACACATAATAATATTTAGGCCTACCTAATTGGCATTGGCCACTGAATCCACTCTTGTGATGACCTATAGTGTTGCAAGTCACATAGAAGCGTCCCTCTAACTCTCTAATTACCCATCAAGTTCTCTCCGCACCTCCTGACTAGGGACCCCACACTGCCTCTTTACAAAATGAACTATGGGGTAACTTCCATGCAGCTAGAAAGCCCAAATGTCTCCAATAAAACATGATTTTTATTCAGTGCCAAACTTTTCAAAAATAAGATATACATTAGATTTGACAATGGTTTTCATCATATAAGGGTATAGTCACAAAGGCCTTGAACCATATATTATACAATATATATATATATGTCATAAATTGCACAATGATGAAATACGTGGCATATATAGCTTAGTGAATATTAACAACCAAAATTATTGGCTTATAAACACATTTGACAAGAATTGAGAAGAGAAAAACTCTGTGTCCTCCATTTTTATTTCTCCTATGTATATTACAATACAAAAGAACTAAATAGGGAAATAATCCCTTAAAATATGCTAACCGCCCTACAGAAAAGGAAACAAAATAAATTTATATCAAAGGAAATAAACTATTTGCAGAAACTATAATATATGCTTAACAACACTTGGTGCAAAGAAAACAAGGTATAAGCATAATTAGTTATGATAGCATAAAAAACTTGTTTAGAAGCAAGATATCTTACTAGATAGAATTTTATAAAATAATTATAATAGAAAAATCAAAGAATTGCTATGAAAAACATCCATTATCAACTCACATGTTTTTCCTAGAATTTCTAGCTTGGCCTAATTCCCAAGTAAAGATCTCTTCTATCTCTTGGACCTTGTCTGGCCTATAAATAAAAGTAAGTAATAAATACTAATGACAAATAATAGCTATCTATCTATAAAAGAGAATAAACATAGGAATCATTGAAAAGCTCCACTAATCAAACCCTTTCACTCAATCAGTTTAAACCATTAAAACCGACATCTAAATACCTAAATCGTGCTCAGACACCAACATAAAACTAGCTAATTGGGCTTAAATCAACTCAATTTGAGTTAAATCCACTTGAACCAACTTGAACCAACTTCAATTGAACCAAACTAATGTGAACCAAGCTCATTTCTTATATAATTTCCATGAACTGAGTTGGTTTAATTGAATCCAAATCTCATTAATTAAACTGGTTCAGCCCAATTTCACTGAACCAAGGCCTGAACCAAGCTCAATCCTCAAGTAAATTGAATTAAACCAGATTGGTTCAACTGAACCCGAACCCAATTGAACCATTCTAGTTTAACCACCTTGAATCATGATCTAAACCTGGCCTAATCCAACTTAGTTGAGTCCAACCAACTTAAACCAACTCCACTGCACTTAATTGCATTGATTTTTGGTGTGAACCAACTCAAGCCCATTCTACTTCTTAGAACTAGAGGTGAGCAAAAACGGGTACTTGAAAACTAGATCGCATCTGGATTTTTGGATCGGCAAAAAAACTTGACTTATGATCCAGATCCCGCTTTAAACTAGATATCAAAAACCGGGAACTCGATGTAAATCGGATTGAGTATCGGATATCCAAATTTGAATTTAAATTCTATCCTTCTTATGCAATTTTTTTTTGATATAATAACATTACTTTAAATATAAATAAATATAACAAACTTATAATTTACAAAAAGGATTAAAATCTTATATTATTCTCTGCACAAGAAAAATAATAATAAAAAAACCAATCTTAAGCAATACAAAAAAAAATCAAGTATTTTCGGAAGCATCAAACATCTTATCAATAATGAATCTAGAGAGACAACACGGGTGATGAAAACTAAAAGAGAGGAATTAAAAAGATTTATCTTAAAGAAATTGGATTAGGGAATTGGGTTTTTAGTCTCTCTAAAATTAAATATATATATATATATATATATATATATATATATATATATATATATATATATATATATATAACTCTTAAATTAATAAGATTAAGGTTTTGGATGGAAAAATTTAATTTATTAATGTACACATATGACTCTTAAAGATGTTAGATTATGAATTTGGATATTTTACTTTTCGCCCGTGTATAATTTAAATTAATATATATATATATATATATATATTAGAATATATTGAAAATAGGATTGGATTTAGGTACCCAGTTATTATTTTTTCCCAACCCGGATCTGATCCGGTTTTCATCTTAAAATTTGAATTGGGTACCCAATCCGTTTTCTCAGATTGGATATCCTCAAAATTCGGATTAAAAAATTAGATACTGGATTGGATCATCAGAACAAGGTTTTTTTTTTTTTGGCTCACCTCTACTTAGAACCAATTTTAACTCAACTTCAACCCAACAACTAATCTGTCTAAAACCACTCATTGCCCAATTCCCACTCCACAAACACCATCAGGGTAGAAAGTATTCCATTCACTATTTGCATGCATACATACATAACCCATTCATGTGACTCTATAATGATTGGTGGAAAGCACAGTATTTGTAAAGCACCAGACACCCTTAATCTGGTGGAGCAAAATATACAAGACATCTTCTGTCAATTTATGAATTCAATTAGGATAACACTGGTAATGGAGCATGATCCTTCTATTCCTGCCTCCATACCCACTGTAGAGGACCTAAAGCGCGAACTTGACAACTCTTCCAGATCAATCCAGCTTAATAAGGAAAGCTCAGATCATACAAGACTTAATGGATATGAAGAAATAAATCATACCCAAGGAAGTGATACAGATTCTTTAGAGTTTGAGGTAGGTGCCATGGGAGACAGTTCTGACAATGACAGTTCATCTGGGGAGGCAAATAGAGAGTTCGAGTAATTTGATCTTGAATATGGGAGACTAAAGCAAATGCCTGAAGAACCTCCAGGCTAGAGTCGAAAACCACTTCCTAAAACACTCTAGGGTGCGTTTGATTCGAAAGTAGTCCAATCGAGCTGGTGGAAGTCTTGAAGTGCCACTTTAGTTGGAGTGAAAGTTTCAGTTGAAGTGTTTAGTCCAGTGTGTTTCGCTGAAAAGGCAAGTGTCAAATCATTAACTACTTTTTGTTTGGTTAGTGGAAGTTAAAATTTAGAAAAATGTTGAAATGAACTCTACTCATCACTTCATCATGGGTGAGGCTACCCTTTGTGCTTGTTGGATTGAGCTTATAATTATTTAGGGATTATGATTTTAAAAATACTTTTAAAAACAATAAAAATATAATTAAAAATAATAATGTGATAAAAAGATAAAAGATAAAAATTAAAATAATATATATTTTTATAAACAATACAATTAGTAATTAAAAAGAAACAATAATAGATAAAAATGAGATAAAAATAATAAAATAAAAAGATAAAGACGATAAAAGATAAAAAGGAAAATGATAAAATACAATAAAAGATTAAAAATAAATATAAGCCATAGAAAAATAATAAAACATAAATAAAGATAAATGAAATAGAATAGAAAATGGGTGATTTTAATCACCCAGTGAAACCACTGAAGTGAAACACTGAAGTCCCACTGCCAAAATTTGTTTCCGGTCAAAGAGTGGCAGGGGTTTTGAAGTGGGCCACTCCGCATTCTGCGCCCACTTCAGGTGAACCAAACAGTGCAAGTGGCTCGTTAACTCCCACCAGTACCGGGTCTCCATTACCACTTGCTACCCTTACACTCTGATAGCTGAGCTTACTGAACCAAATACGCCTTACAGATATGTATTTTGGTGAGGGATCCAACCTTCTAGTCATCATAGTTTCAATCGACAGTGAGCAAAAAGACAAGCTCCCTGGGCACTATCATAAAAGGGCATTCGCTTAAAATTTCCAATATCACAGTGATCGACCCTTCTTTTGCATCCACACAAGATCCTCATGGAAGACAATCATAGGACAAAAGCAATACCTTTAACGAGACTCAACCCAACATGAAAGTGGTGGGTAAGGAATGAGGTTATCAAACTCCTTGATGCACGTATTATTTACCCAATTTCAACAAAGGCGTAGGTGGGTCTAGTATAAGTGGTACCGAGAAAAAGGAGGAAACGACTCATGATTATAAATGACGAGGAATGAACTTGTAACAACCGAACTATCACGGGCGGTGAGTATGCATAGATTCACAAAACTCAATGATGCCAATGGAAAGGATCACTTCCCATTGTCGTTCATTGATTAGATGCTTGAATAGTTAATGGGCATTCCTATTATTGTTTCTTAGATGGTCTTTCTAGATATTTCCAAATCTATATTACCTCGTAAGACCAAGAAAACACAACCTTTATTTGTCCTTATGGCACTTTTATGACCTGTCATTGATGCCATTTTGGTTGTGCAATCCACCGACTACCTTTCAAAGGTGTATGATGGAAATTTTTTGAAGATATGGTAGAAGACATCATGAATTATTAATGGATAACATCCTAATTCTATGACACATCCGAAAGGTTATGCCTCGAAACTGGAACGAGTTCTAGCTCAGTGCGACGCGAGACAAATCTAGTTCTCGCTGGGATATATATCACTTTATGGTAAGGGAGGACATAGTACTCAACTGCTGTGATTTCACACAAGGGATAGGCAAGCATAAGGCAAGGTTGCCACCATATCTACCCTCCTACTTCAAAGGAAAAGCTACCAAAAGCTTCTTGGGGCATAACGACTGATATAGGAGATTCATAAAGAACTTATCATTGATCGTCCGACCGTTAACAAAGTTACTTGAAAAAGATACTCCTTTGAGTTCAATCGATGAATGTGATGACTTCCATTTTCATCCTCAAGAAAAAGCTTCGTGGAAGCACGATCATAGTTTCCCCAAATTGAGTCCACATTTGAATTAATGTGTGCGAGCAATTACGACAGCTTTGAGTAGTACTTGGGCAATAAAGAGACAACCATTTTCATCCCATCTGTTATGTGAGCAAGACTCTGAATGGTGCCCTAGAAAACCGCACAACCACCGGAAAGGAATTGCTTACTTGAGGTTTTTGCATTTGAGAAATTCGGTCATACTTTGGTACTTTCTAAAGGTAATCGTGTATACTAATCTCTCCGCATTGAAATACTTGTTGAATAAATCGATGCCAAACCCTAATTAACTGCCAGGGTCCTTGCAAGAGTTTAATTTAGAGATAAAGGACAAAAGATGGGCAAAAAATTTGGCCGCAAACCACATTTCCCTCCTTGAGAGGCCTCATGAGAATGTTATGGAAAGAGAGAGATAAAAATGATACATTCCCTAGAAAGTAGGTTTTTATAGCATTCAGAGTGGTAATGGATGAATGGTGTCACGCAACCTCTATAAATATTTAGCTGCGCAAAAATCTGCTGCCAAAAGTGGCTCGATTATCAGGAGAGAAAGTTTTCTTTCCTAGATTTAATGTACTATATATGGGAAAGAGATCTCCTGTATCTTGAGGGTCTGCTCTAATCAGCGTTGTTAGGAGGAGATGTGCCACCAAGGAAAGGGCATGATATTTTCGAAGACACTACCATTATAGTCCAGCTGTCCTCTGGTCACAGATCACACAATAAAGAAGATGCTGGGATCGCCTCGACGTCTCAAGATACTGCACAAAGTATGTGCCAAGGATGTGATAGAGTGTCAATGTCAGGAACCAATCCCTCACGGATGAGATGCCTCAAACTTGGGATAAAGTTTAAGTAGGACTTCAATGCTTAGGGGGTATTAAACGAGAAGGGCCTAACTCCTCATGGTCACAAGTTCATTGTAAGGCTGATTACTAATGCAAGGGTGGCTAGAAGCACAGTACCCAAGGGCTGAATGTTGATGCAAGAATGGTGGTTAAATTCT
>NC_052471.1:27209398-27369442 GCF_009730915.1 Dioscorea cayenensis subsp. rotundata | reverse complement strand
TTGATGGCCCGTTTTGATAGGTTATAGGAGTTATTGATTATCCAACCTCCGGCTCCTTCGGCCTTACCATTACCTGATCCACCGGAACCATTTGATTATCCAGCAGTAGCCGACAGGTGATGATACCGACACTTAACTTTATCTTTTTGTCGTCTTTATTATTTTTACATTTCATTTTGGACTTATATAATCACAAAGGACTTTCCTTCTGAGTTTATTTTTCATTTTGTGGCCTCGAGTTGTATTCATTGCTTTACGTATTATTTACTTGAGTTGTTTTTGTTTTATTGAGCTTCACTGAACCCCCTCGTGTATGCATGCAGATGGTCTAGTCACTATGGGAATTGATAACTAGTCTTGAACACGATCGATGTGCTTTTGCACTTTGTCGTGTGTGCTTCACAACCCATTAGAACATCAGTCCCAAGGATTTAGATCCATCAAATGCAACACTAGGAGTCAGGGGAGTATTATTTTGATTATTTCTGCCACATATACTCTCATAATGTACAACATAAGTGTCAGGGGTGGGGGGAGTTTCATAGTGCACATGTCTTTTATATAAGTTTTGATTGACATACATGCTCATATAGCCAATGGTGGTTCACCTTAGTTACAATGATTGTATTTGACAACGCCCCTTGCGTATGTCCCACAAGTGCACTTGTTTGTCCAAGTAATAAAATCCCAAGATGTGAAATAACACAGAAGTAAAAGAACTAAGTGAAAGATGAATAGTGATATGTGTGACAAGATGTGAAATAGCACAGAAGTAAAAGAACAAGAAAAAGGGCACAAGTAAAGGAGAAGGTAAGGCAATCGATATAAATGGGGTACCCGGATATTGTTTCACCTAGGACAATCGTTTCACGTCCAAGAACCCTCTATTATACTTTCTAACTGATGTAATAATGAGTCGTGGAGATCCTTAAATACATGGTCCCAAATCTAAAGTCAACCATGCCTAACTCTAGACATGTCCCAGAGGAGAAATTGAATAACTTCTCAACCTCGTACTCTGATAAGTGCTTGTGCGATACAAATGTGAAGCGTTCATTCCTTATGTTGAGCATTACTTTTCTCGGGTTTTTACACTAATATGTGTGTTTTTATGTTACTTTTATGCAGGTAGGGTTGTGAGGTTGAGTATAAAGGAAATAGGCTAATATGGATCATAATGCACCAATTTTGGAGGAAATCTTGCTAAGGTTCAAACGCGAAGACATAGGTCAGGTGTGAGATGCTAGAGTGTGTGCCAACCTCCTCGTATTCGAGTGGGCACATCCATTTGGAGGGGCACAAAGGCAGTCACATTCGAGCATTCCGACTTATGCACATAGAACAAGAGCTCCACCAATGAGTACACCATTGAAGAAGCAATACTGTAGCATATATTGTATCAGTACTGCTCACTGCCGGCCGAGAAACCAGAGAAACAGAGAATCCACATGGCCGTGTGGAAATTATCCACGGCCGTGTCGAAATTCCGCACGGGTGCGTAGAGCATCCACGCCCGTGTAGTCACCCGATTCCAGCCCTATTTAAAGCGGATTTAGCCCCGATTTTGGTATTCTTTTCTCTATCTTTTCCCCAACTTGAGAGAGGGCTTTGGCTAGGGTTTCGAGGGGTATTGGCCAAGGTTTTAGAGAGGTTCTACGGCTCCGACATCGTCATTCCTTAGGAAGAAGGTTGGTAGGGGAGCCTCCCTCGAGGCGTATCCTCTACCGGACGAGGGAATCCTTGGACGACGAGTAGAGGACTTTCCACAAGACCATCAAAAAGACTATTGAGAGGGTTTATTTATGGATTCATTGCTTTTACATTCTATTTCTTTGATTATACTTAGCTCCATGGAGATCTAAACCCCTAGTGGGTACTCGGGTATTGTGAACCTAGGATGTATTTGTTTCTTTGAACCTCTTTATTATGCTTTCAATAAATTGATGTTTATTGTGAGTTCCAACCTTGAATGCTTCATTGTATGAACATTTCCCCTAGAGTGACACTAGGGTTGAGAGTTCTTGTTGGTAACCTTGTGAGTGAGTGACACACCATGAGCGTTAGACAAAGCTAGGTTGGAGAGGGTTGAGAGTGTGAGTCGAGAGGTACAGGAGCGTTCCCTTTCCCCTCCGGCGTGATAGATTCTACCTCTGTTCCTCGAGTTCTTTGCGGCCATAATAGAGTGAATGGTCTAAGGGATGAACTTCCGCTAGGGCTTAGTTGCACATGCAACGGAGTGAAGCGTTGAGGTGATCTTAGTATCTAGGGCTCAATTGTGATTGGGGACCTTCCACCTGGACCAAAGGGTTAGGTCTATAATTAGGAAGAGATTTATCACTTGGAATCCGTAGATCTCATTGCAACTCTATGCGAGTGCGAGGTGTTGAGATTGTTCGATTTCTCCTCCGATACATGTATAGAGTTAGGCATAGTTGACCTTAGATTAAGGACTATGTAAATAAGGATTTCCATGACTCACCATTGCATTGATTAGGAAGCATAATAGAAGGTTCTTGCACTTAAAACAATTGTCCTAGGTGGAGCATTATCCGGGTACCCCATCTTTATCGATTGCCTTACCCCCTTCTTTACTTTTGCTCTCTTACTTGTTGCTTTTACTGTTGAGAATTGAATCATTGTCACACTCATTATCGTTGATCTTTTGCATAGCTAAGAATCAAATTAAGTATTTTTTATTCCCTACTACCTATGGATTCGATACCCGCGCACCTGGGATTATTACTTCGACAAACCTGTGCACTTGCCGGATATACGCAAGGGGATCTTGTCATACTCGTATAGAATTGCAATGAGTTCATGGGATTCCAAGTGATAAATCCTCTAAGTAGATATAGACCTAACCCTTTAGTCCAGGTCGAAGGCCCTAGTCACAATAAAGCCCTTGGTGCTAAAATCACTTCAACGCTTCACTCCGTTGCACCCACAACTAAGCCCCAGTGGAAGGTCATGCTTTAGCCCATTCACTCTACTATGACCGCAAAGAACTTGAGGAAATGGAGGTAGAATAAATCACACCAGAGTGCAAAAGGATGCTCTGCTACCTCTCGACTCATCCTCTCAACTCTCTACAAGCTAGCTTTGTCTAACTCTCGTGCTGTGTCACTCACTAATAAGTGTCTAAATGTATGTATTTTAGTATATGTATTCCATACTTCTAGCATGTGTTTTTATAAGAATTTATGCTTGTTTTGTGCTTAATCGTATGTTATTTGCTTTGCAAGGCACAAAAATACTGCAGAGGACATGAAAATACAATTTGGGCGAAAAAGAGAAGAAAACTAGGACACTGTACTATAGCATATTCACTGTAGCAATGCTGTAGTAGTGGTACTGTAGCATCAACAATGTAGCTTCCACTGTAGCACCTGGAGATTTTTCAAGACAGAAATTGAATCATGGCATATGGCCTCAATGTTGCCCGGGATCTAGCTCGGGATGATCAATATAGCCATAAAAACTGAGAGCATTTGTGGAGTTTGCCTACCCCAAACAGTATCAATGAGGGGCTCAATGAGGTCCTCATTGAGCTGGGGATACCACCCGGGATTGAGGTCAATTTGAAGGCGATTATGGAGGTATATAAGGGGATCGTTGAGGACTTTTTTTTGAGAGAATTCTTCTTGGCCTCTTGGGCCGCCGCCACCACACATCCTTGAGGCCTTCCGGACATCTTCTGAAGATGATCCTTGTGGGAAACGAGCACACATCATCACCAAGAGGCAGAGGAGAATAGGAGAAAGAGTTGGAGTGAATTTTTAAGCCACCATTGCATCACCATTCAAGTCTTCATCAATCCAAGGAGATCAATACCGTAGAGGGAGTTTTTTTGCGTCTTTATTGTCTTTCTTTTCCTTGTATGTTGTATAAGTATCTCTTGTCATGAGGGATTAACTTATTTTGGTGTTTGGATTTGGATGAACCCTAGGGTGTATTCTTGTGTATGAACTTGGAATGTTGTTCTTCATTGAATTTGATGGTTGTTTGAGATTTAATCTTTCATTCTTTCATGCCTAGAATTACATACATGGAGAGATCCATAATTCTACTACGAGTTGTATGTGTAGATGTGACCTACTCATGTGTACTAGATCTAGGAGAGATTGAAAGGGGATACTTGTGCCTACACGGAGAGAGATCGGGTGTTAGTAGCCCTCCATTGCTAGGTTTAAGCCGAAGGATAGTAGGTTTACTCCAATTAGAGAACTCCGAGAACTTAATGCAATCATAGGTGTGTTAATCCGTAAGAGATCCTGAATGACATTCATATGGGATCAGTGGTTATCACCGAGAAATTGGGGCTAATCTACTCACGAGCTCTCTAGGTCTCAATTATCATCAATGCATCTTTAACTCATCCTAGTTCGGGACTTAATGACAACCGTAGGTGGATTCCTTGTCCAAATACTCCCTTCTCATGCTTGATACTCCCTTGTTTGTTTACATCTGTGTGCTAGTTACCCGGCCATAGATTAGTTTGTTTATTTTATTTTATTTCATTTGTTCTTCATACCAAGAATTGTACGCTAGACAATAGATGAAGAGTAAGTAATAATACTTCCTTGGCCCCTTGGAATACTACGACCCCTTTGCCACTCACAGGGTATTACTTGGCGATCCCGTACACTTGCGGGCAATCAATCACTCACTCACAAGGGTTACCAACAAGAACTCTCAACCCTAGTGTTACTCTAAAGGAGTATTCATGCAATCAATCATTCAAGATTGGAACTCAAATACAACATCAATTAGGTGAAAGCATAATAAAGAGGTTCAAAGAAATGAATACATCCTAGGGTTCACAAATACCCAAGTACCCACAAGGGGGTTTAGCTCTCCATTGAGCTAATTACAATCAATGAAATCAAATGTAAAAGCAAAGAATCCGTAGAAAACCACCTCGATAGTCATGGCGATGGTCTTGTGGAGATTCCTCTACCCGTCCAAGGGTCCCTTTGTCTGGCCTAGGATACACATCGCCGGATCGGTGCGGACGAAAGCTCTCCCACTAACTTTCTTCCAAATGGAGCGCGATGTCAGAGCCATAGAACCTCTCCAAATCCCTAGGCAATACCTCTCAAAACCCTAGCCTCCGCCCTCTCTCAAGTTGGGGAAAAGATGGAGAAAAAAATTCTAAAATCAGGGCTGAAATCGGCTTTAAATAGGGCTGGAATCGATAATCCACACGCCCACATGAGTGCCCGTGTGGAATTTCACACGGGCGTGTGCAATTAACCCACGCCCATGTGGATTCTCTATTTTCATCCTTCTTCGGCTGATTGTGAACAGTACCTGCCACAGTGTTTTGCTATAGTGCCCTGCTATAGTATCATCCTGAAACACTCCCAAATCCATGCTTTCATCGAGGTAACGACCGTGTGTGCTTCACAGCCCGTTGGAATTTAACTCCAAAGGATTTAGCTCCATCAAACGCACCACTAGTAGTAAGGCGGGTATTGTTTCAATTGCCCACTCCCACATGTGTTCTAAATTGTATTACTTTTATTGTGCTTGCATGTGTATATTGAGGGCAATGTACAACTTAAGTGTGGGGGGGAGTTCACATTGCACATGTCTTTTACAAAAGTTTTGATTGACATACATGCTCACTTAGCCAATGGCGGTTCACCTTAGTTGCAATGATTATATTTTTGAGCTTAGGAGAATTTTTAACATTGAATTATTTCATGTTCTAGTTCTTGTTTGAATTTCTAGGAATGTTTGCCGGATTGACACTTGTTGCACTACCCGGTCATTAAACTCTTTTGAAAACTCAAGTTTGATTTTAAAGGGACTAGTTATAGTTCTTTCTTTTGTTAATTGTTTAAAAAAATAATAATTTGGAAAAATGAAAAAGAAAGAACAAAAAAATAGTTTTTATTGTATAGTTGTATTTGTTGGGTGGAAAAGAGCTACCACCTATGAAGTATGGAGCTACTCTCATAAGTTGGATACTAGTTATGCCCCAATGAGAGAAAGAGCTATCTCATAGGATGAGTGAAAGGTACCACTCCGTTAGAAAGAGCTACCACCTCGAAAGTTTGAAAGCTACTTTAGCGGTCGCTTTGGAAATAGAGGATGTGTGAAGCTACTACCATCTTTGAAATTTTGGTTAATTTTTGTAGTTAAATAAGTCCCTTATACTTAGAACTTTGTGGAGTATACCTTGGGTTGACTTCAGTGAGTTCACACACTTACACAATTTCGGGTTTGTTTTCCTTTTTTATTTAAGTTTTTAGCTAGAGCATTGATTTTTCGTATTTAGTGTTGAAATTTCCCTTACTTGTAGAATGCTCTCTTTGTATGTTTTGGTGAACCTAAGGCCAAGAACTTCAAATATTTTCTTCATCTATGATTTAATGTTTTAATTTTTGCTTGAGGATAAGCAAAAGCTTAAGTGTGGGGGAGTTTGATAAGTGCTTGTGTGTTAAGAATACGAAGTATTCTTTCCTTACAATGAGCATTACTTTTATTAGGTTTAAGCGCTAATACATGTGTATTTTTGTTCTTTTGTGCAGGTAGGGTTGTGAAGATATGTTTTAAGAAAAGAAGACAAAAGTAGATCGTGAATGCACTATTTGATGAAATCTTGGAATGAACAAATGCGCAGACACAAGTTGGGCCCAAAGATACGTGAATGTGTGCCAACCTCCATGTATTCAAGCAATTACAATGATTTGGAGGGACACAAGGGTAGTCACATTTGCGTATCCTGACTTGTGCATTGATAGTAAGATCTTCACCAATGAACCCGTTTATTGAAAAAGCAACGCGCATAATCGTGTTCCCATTTATGTAGCAGTTACCGTTCACAGGCCGTAGAAAATTAGAAATTCAGAGAATCCAGATGGGCGTGTGGAAATTCCACACGCCCATGTGGAAATTCCACAGGGGCGTGTGGAACATTCACAGGGCCGTGTGGATGTCCGATTCCAGCCCTTTAAAAGCCGCGATTCAGCCCCGATTTCTCTAACTTTTTCCTATCTTTTCTTCCACCTTTACCCATCTTTGGAGGTGCCGGTAGCTAGTGTTTGGAGAGGCTTTGGCAAGGCTTTGGAGAGGTTTGATGGCCTTCAGAAGAGAGCTATTGATGAAATTGCTGATGAATATATGCAGGAAATGTTCAATCCGGACCCCTACAAGGGTTTGTTCGACCAAGAGGAGGACAATGAAGAATTAATGATGCTTGGCTGGAATGAAGAAGTACAGTCTACTTTAGTGATCCCAAAAAAGGTGCTTCGGAAGATGAAGAGGGCGAGGAGACGCCACCGGAAACGCTCCAAGGCTATTGGAGATGAGCGTGAACCGAACAAGTTGGATGAACCATTGGTAGGTGGTCCCAAGCCCGATAACTCTCCCTCTACCTTCAAGAGACTTTGCTCGTTATGCTTTCAAGCCATCGGTTAGAGGGCAACATTCATCTATGAGTCCCCACGAGGTAAGGATGAGGTACGTCAAGCTTAGTGACGTAGAACAAGCTCTTCTTGGTAGGCAACCCAAGTCTTTACTGTTTTTTTTTCTTAGTTGTTAGTTTAGTTTTTGCATGAATAACTTGTTGAGTGTTGGTGTCTTGATTTTTAGATACTTTTGTTGTGTATCATATTGTGGATTTTAATGTCATCGTATGTTTTCATGAGGATTTGGCGAAGTTTAAGTCTCTTGAGCTTGTTTTTAATGTTTTCCGCTGATGTATTTTGCATAAAAAGGCAGGCTTTGAATGTGTAGACATGTTCAGGAAATTTCTGCATAGCCTGCAGGGTTTTCTAAGTCATCCAAAGAAAACACACGGTCGTGTGGAATTTCCGCACACCCGTGGAGTTGTATTGCGAGCTCATCCAGAGAAGGCACATGTTCATGGACTCGCCCCTGTGAGTGACCTTGCGATTTTCGCACGCCCGTGGGTAACTTTCGCAAGGTGTGTGTTTTCCTGCAAAGACTTGGCAAATTATCCGGAGACCACATAGGGTCGTGGATTCACCCCATGGGCAAACTTGTGAAAAAAATGCACATGCGTGGGAATTTTTCCGCACTCCCGCTGCGGATCTCTGCAGATGAGCTCTCTCCATCTCGAGAAGACACAGGGGTGTGTGGTTGCCCTTGTGAGTTGGGCCTGTGAATATCCACACCCGTGCGGAATTTCTAGAGCAGGGCGTGTGAAACACTTGGTGATTCTTCTCGGTTGAACGAGAAGGCACGAGGGCATCGCGGTCGCCCATGTGGCTCGGGCGCGCAGGCGTGGGTATTTTCCGCACGCCCATGCGGATGCATTCAGAGGCAGTGAGGGTTTTCCTGAGAGCACACAAGGGCGTGCATCTGCCCCTGTGAAGCTCTCCTGTGGAGGCATACGGGCGTTGGTAATTTCCACACGCCCGTGTGTATGCACAAAATTCCAAGAGACGCGAGTTTTTCTTTAAAATCTTTATGAATTCCCCCTCTTCTTCACTTCCAACCATATGAAAAAACAGCTCTCGATCGGTTTCTCGGCCTCTCACCGTTGTTTTGGAGGATTTTTTGCGTAAAAATTTTTCACACTCGAATTCAAAACTGCTCATACCCATTTCATCGGTAGTCCTCTTTAATTTCTATTCTTTTTGCCATTTCTTGTTTTTAGTGGATTAAAAGTCTTGAGTTGCAGCAATTTTTACTTTATAATGGTTTGTGCATGTTTAGAAAGCATTTAAACGTGGTTTAAGATTATGTTTTTGGAGAATTGATGTGGAACCGTGCAGTTTTCAAACCAGATAGATCCACACGGGCGGGATAATTTCCACAGGCCCGTGTGAAATTATGCAATATGTTGTTTCTAAGCTTATTTTATTGTTTCTTCCTCATTTATCCAGGTATAGCACCGCACTCGAAGAGGCAAGAGGGAAAGCGCCCTAGAGAACCTTCACCCGGGTTGGCATTGATAAGTGCTTGTATGATAAAATACGAAGTGTTCTTTCCTTATGATGAGCATTACTTTTTTCGGGTTTTAACACTAATATTTGTGTATTTATGTTACTTTCATGCATATAGTGTTGTGAAGCCGAATCTTAGAGAAAGAAGCCAATGTAGATCATGAGTGCAACATTTGGAGGAAATATTGAGAAGGTTCAAACGCGAAGGCATAAGTAGGGTTCAAGATGCTAGAATGTGTGTCAACCTCCTTGTATTCAAGCTAGCACAATGTATTCAAAGTATTTCAGCTTGTGCATGTGTAATAAGATCTCCACCAAGGCGGCCATTCATTAAAGAAGCAAAGTGATCAACGACGTAAATGTGGGAATTGTCCAGAGAAGCAAAGCAATCTACGACGCAAAGCGATCTGCTGTAGCAGGTATTGTTCACAGGAAGCCGAAGAAGGAGTCGTCCAGAGAAGCCATATGGGCGTGTGGAAATTTCACACGCCCGTGCGTTAATTCCCCATGGGCCGTGTGAAATATTTAGATGGGCGTGTGGATTCCTGATTCTCGCCCTTTAAAAGCCGATTTCAGCCCGATTTCAGCATTCTTTTCTCCATCTTTTCCCAACTTGAGAGAGTGTCGCAGCTAGGGTTTTGATAGGTATTAGCTAGTAGTTAGGAAAGGTTCCACGGCTCTGATATCTCGCTCCGTTCGAAAGAAGATTAGTAGGAGAGCTTTTTGTCGGCTCCGATCCGGGCGAGGTGTATCCTATACCGGACAAAGGGACCTTTGAGCGAGTAGAGGACTCTCCACAAGACCATTGTCATGACTATCAAGGATGTTTTCTATGGATTTATTGCTTTTTTTACATTCGATTTCATTGATTGTAATTAGCTCCATGGAGAACTAAACCCCTAGTGGGTACTTGGATTGTGAACCCTAGGATGTATTCATTTCATTGAACGTTTTTATTATGCTTTCATTAATTGGTGTTTTTATTGATTTGCAATCTTGAATGCATTGATTGTATGAATACTCCCTTAGAGTGGCACTAGGGTTGAGAGTTCTTGTTGGCAACCCTTGTGAGTGAGTGACACACCATGAGAGTTAGACAAAGCTAGATTGGAGAGGGTTGAGAGGATGAGTTGAGAGATAGTGGAGCATCCCTTTTCCCCTCTGGTATGATTTATTCTACCTCCAATTCCTTGAGTTCTTTGCCGTCATAGTAGAGTGAATGGTTTAAGGGATGAACTTCCGCTGGGGCTTAGTTGCGCGTGCAACGGAGTGAAGCATTGAGGTGATCTTAGTATCTAGGGCTTAATTGTGGTTAGGGACCTTCCACCTGGACCAAAGGGTTATGTCTATATTTAGGAAGAGATTTATCACTTGGAATCCCTAGAGCTCATTGCAACTCTATTCGAGTGCGAGGTTGAGAGGTTATCTAATCTCTCCTCCGGGACATGTATAGAGTTAGGTATAGTTGACCTTAGATTTGGGACTATGTATTTAAGGATTTCCACGACTCACCATTGTATTGATTAGGAAGCATAATAGAGGGTTCTTGCACTTGAAACAATTGTCCTAGGCGGAGCATTATCCGAGTATCCCATCTTTATCGATTGCCTTACCTCCTCCTTTACTCGTGCTTTCTTACTCGTTGTTTTTACTTTTGAGAATAAAATCATTGTCACACTTATCACTATTAATCTTTCACATAGCTAAGAAGCGGATTAAGTGTTTTTATTTGCTATTCCCTGTGGATTCGATACCCGCTCATCCGGGATTATTACTTCGACAAACCCGTACACTTGCGGGATATACGCAAGGGGACGTTGTCAATATATTTAGGGCATATCCTTGCAGTATACTAGACTTGGAGTGATTTTCTCGGGCCTCTATGTCATGAGACTAGTTGTCAGTATGGGTTTACTCGACGCGATCATAGGGGCAGAGAAGGTGACTATACCTGCTCCCCTAGGAATGAAGACACTAAGATTGATGGGGATGGTATGGAGAGTTTAGTTAGGAGTATATGCTCTGATTATTCCTACCCCGGTGATAGCTGAGGTTGAGGGAGATGATGCTGTGGCTTCTTAGCCTGCTCTCGAGCCTCAACCGATGCCGATGGAGACCGACGCACCTCCTGCGGCAGATGACCCACCCCAAGTCACATGTTTACACCATATCGAGCCCATGATCATTTTGAGAGGCTTGAGAGTGTTGTGGGGATGATACAGACCGAGTTTGCTGAGGCAGGAGTAAAGATAGTAGAGGTTCATGCGACGCAGGCCACACAGTTCACAGAGCTTATGGCGCGTTTCAATGTTCTACAGCAGATCCTCCAAAGACACATTGTTGCACCATTTGTGCTACGACCCCGCACCTCTCAGCCACCTTCTGCATCACACTCACCAGATCCACCAGTGCTGTTTGACTATCCAGTAGCAGAGGAGCCAGAGTGCAGCACTGACACTTGATTTATTTTTCTTTTGTTTTTATTACTTTTTGTGTTTTATTTTGGACTTGTATACTCAGAAAGGACTTTCCTTCTGAGTTTATTTTTTCTTTCTTGTCTCAAGTTGTATTTATTTCTCTATCTTTTATATACTCAAGTTACTTTTGTTTTATTGAGCTTTACTGAACTGCCTCGTGTATGCATTCAGATGGTCTTGTCAACATGGGAATTGAGAACTTGTCATAGACACGGCCAAGGTGCTTCGGCATTTGGTCGTGTATGCTTTACAACCCATTGGAACACCACTCCCAACGAATTAGCTCCATCAAAAGCAACACTAAGAGTCAGGGGGAGTATTGTTTTGATTGCTTCTCCCGCATTTGTCTTGATTTATATACATCATGAGTGAGCTTGCATGTGTACATTGGGGACAATGTACAACTTAAGTGTGGGGGGGAGTTTTATAGTGGACACATCTCTTTTATATTAATTTTGATTGATATACATGGTCACATAGCCAATGGTGGTTTACCTTATTTGCAATGATTTTATTCTTGAGTTTGGGAGATTTTTTAAACATTGAATGTTTTCATGCTCTAGTTTTTGCTTGAATTTCTAGGAATTTTTGCCCGATTGACAGTTGTTGCACTACTCACTCTTTAAACTCTTTTGGAAACTTATGTTCGATGTTAAAGGGACTAGTTATTGTTGTTTCTTTTGTTATTTGTGATAAAAAGAAGAAAAAAATGGAAAAATGAAAAGAAAGAACAAAATAGTTTTGTTGTTTAGTTGTGCTTGTTGGGGGGAAAGAGCTACCACCTATTATGTATGAATCTACTCTCATAAGTCCGATACTAGTTATGCCCTAATGAGAGAAAAGAGCTATCTCATGGGATGTGTGAAAGCTACCACCCCGGTAGAAAGAGCTACCACCTCAAAGTGTGAAAAGCCATCTTAGCGGCCGCTTTGGAAAAGGGCTACTTAGAGGATGTGTGAAGCTACTAACCTTTTTGAATTTTTGTTACCTTTTGTAGATAAATAAGTCCCTTATATGTAGAACTTTGAGTTGTATACTTAGGGTTGACTTGAGTGAGTTCACACACTTACATGATTTCGGGTTTGTTGTCCTTTTTGATTCAAGTTTTAGCTAGAGCATTGATTTTTTGTATTTTGTGTTGAAATTTCCCTTACTTGTAAACTGCTCTCATTGCATGCTTTGGTGAACCTAAGGCCAAGCACTTCCAATATTTCCTTCATCTATGCATACAATGTTTTAATTTTTGCATGAGGGCAAGCGAAAGCTTAAGTGTGGGGGAGTTTGATAAGTGCTTGTGTTATAAGAACGCAAAGTGTTCTTTCCTTATGATGAGCATTACTTTTATCGGGTTTTAACACTAATATGTGTGTATTTATGTTACTTTCATGCATATAGATTTGTGAAGCCGAAATCTTAGAGAAAAGAAGCCAATCTAGATCGTGAGTGCACCATTTGGAGGAAATCTTGAGAAGGTTCAAACGCGAAGACATAAGTCGGATTCAAAAGCTAGAATGTATGCCAACCTCCTTGTATTCAAGCTAGCACAATGATTTGGAGGGGCACAAAGGCAGTCACATTCTAAGTATTCTGGCTTGTGCATGTGTAACAAGATCTCCACCAACGCGACCGTTCATTGAAGAAGCAAAGTGATCTACAACGTAAATGTGTGCCCGTTTTCGCCTGTAGAAGGACATTATATCAACACAATAGCAAAATACTGTAGCAGGTACTATTTATAGCCAGCCGAAGAAGGAGTTGGCCAGAGAAGCCACATGAGCGTGTGGAAAATCCACATGCCTATGTGTTATTTCTGCAAGCTAGTGTCGAATATCCACAGGGGCATGTGGATTCCAGATTCCAGCCCTTTAAAAGCCGATTTCAGCATTCTTTTTTCCATCTTTTCCCCAACTTGAGATAGAGTTACGACTAGGGTTTTGAGAGATATTGGCTAGGGATAGGGAGAGGTTCTACGGCTCTGACATCGCGCTCCATTTAGAAGACGGTTAGTGGGAGAGCTTTTGTCGGCACCGATCCGGCGAGTTGTATCCTAGGCCGGATAAAGGGACCTTTGGACAAGTAGAGGACATTCCAAAAGACCATTGTCACGACTATCGAGGGGGTTTTCTATGGATTTATTGCTTTTGCATTCGATTTCATTGATTGTAATTAGCTCCATGGAGAACTAAACCCCCTAGTTGGTACTTGGATTGTGAACCCTAGGATGTATTCATTTCATTGAACCTTTTTATTATGCTTTCATTAATTGGTGTTTTTATTGATTTGCAATCTTGAATGCATTGATTGTATGAATACTCCCTTAGAAGGGCACTAGGGTTGAGAGTTCTTGTTGGCAACCCTTGTGAGTGAGTGACACACCATGAGAGTTAGACAAAGCTAGATTGGAGAGGGTTGAGAGGGTGAGTTGAGAGATAGTGGGGCATCCCCTTTCCCCTCCGGGTATGATTTATTCTACCTCCAATTCCTCGAGTTCTTTTGCGGTCATAGTAGAGTGAATGGTTTAAGGGATGAACTTCCGCTGGGGCTTAGTTGCGCGTGCAACGGAGTGAAGCGTTGAAGTAATTTTAGCATCTAGGGATTTATTGTGGCTAGGGGACGTTCCACGGGACCAAAGGGTTATGTCTACATATATGAAGAGGATTTATCACTTGGATCCCTAGAACACATTACAATTCTATACGAGTGCGAGGTTGAGAGATTGTTCAATTTCTCCTCCGGGACATGTATAAGGTTAGGCATGGTTGACCTTAGATTTTTGACTATGTATTAAAGGATCTCCACGACTCATTATTGCATTAGTTAGGAAGCATAATTGAGGGTTTTTGCACTTGAAATGATTATCCTAGGCGGATCAATATCCGAGTGCCCCATTTGTATCGATTGCCTTACCTCTCCTTTACTTGTGCTCTCTCTCTTATCTCTTTTACTTTTGTTTGCATTACATCTTGTCACATAAATCACTATTCACATTTTGCTTAGTTAAGAAATAATTTAAGTAATTATACTCCATACTCTCTCTGGATACGATACCCACTCACTTGGGATTATATTACTTCGACAAACCCGTGCACTTGCGGGACATACGTAAGGGGCGTTGTCATAAACTCACTTAGGGAGGTGCAACAAGCACATGACATAGCTAATGAGGTCGAGTTGCTACTATTGGTGGGTAGTTGGTGCAAGCTGTTGATTATTCGTAGCCCTGCTATCCGCTTACTCACATTTGAGGTGCTCACCTTATTCGGGTTTGACCATTATTATGCTCATTTTGATAGCGTCGGCGGTATTCAGTTCAGAGCTTTTGGGCAGCATCATAGTATGAGCGTCATGCAGTTCTCCATTAGGCTTGGTTTATATGATGAGGAGAACACTGAGATGGAGGAGTATGAGGATCTCCCAATTGACATAACGGGAGGCTTATCCCCCAGGAGGCATATAAAATACTGTGTGGTAAAGGGTAGTATGAGTCAGGAGTGTCTAAGGCATCATGCCTTTCTCGACCTAGTTACAGATATCTCCACGCCATCCTGAGTAGGTTAGTGAATGGTCGAGGCGATAGCATGGGAGTCCTAAGCAAGCAGGAACTTCTATATTTATACACCATGGTAAGGAACGAGATAGTTCATTTGGGAGACATTTTAGCGGAGTATCTGAAGCATCAAGGATAGTATCCCAGGCTGGGTATCATTTTCTCAGGCCCATACATTACTAGGTTCATCTTGGGGATTGGTCTATGAGACACAATAAGAGCGGCCAAGAAGATAATAATACAAGCACCCCTCAGGTTATAGACAATGAGATTGATGGGTATAGTCCGAAAGGATCGGATGGGAGTTTATCCTTTGGTTCTACCAGCTCCAGAGATAGTTGAGGCTGAGGGTGATGATACCGAGGCTTCTTAGCCTGCTCCCGAGCCTCAGCCAGCACCGATGGAGACTAAGGCACCTCCGTTGGCAGAGGATCCACCCTCAGTACGCATAATTTCACCATTTCAAGCACATGATCACTTTGAGAGGCTTGAGAGTGCTGTGGCGATGCTACGGACAGAGGTTGTTGAGGTCCGAGCAGAGATTGCTGAGATTCACGCTGCGTAGGACGCATAGTATATAGAGTTCATGGCACGTTTTGGTATGTTAAAGCAGATTTTAGAGCGAGACATCACCTCATCATTTGTCTTACAGCTGAGGACTCCTCATGACCCTCCGGCATCACCATCACCACCTCCACTAGCACCTTTAGATCTAGCACCCATAGTAGTAGAGGAGCAGAGACTTGATGATACCAACACTTGATTTATTTTGTTTATGTCATTTTTATTACTTTTTGCATTTCATTTTGGACTTGTATACTCAGAAAGGACTTTCCTTCTGAGTTTATTTTCGTTTTGTTGTCTCGAGTTGTATTCATTGCCTTATATTTTATATACTCGAGTTGTTGTTTTTGTTTTTTTGAGCTTCACTATACCCCCTCGTGTATGAAACAGATGGTCTTGTCACCATGGATATTGAGACTTTGTCATGGGCACAGCCAATGATACTTCAACACTTGGTTCTGTGTGCTTCACAACCCGTTGGAACATTACTCCTAAGGATTTAGCTCCATCAAATGCAACACTAGGAGTCAGGGGAGTATTGTTTTGATTGCTTCTCCCACATTTGTTCTTGATTAATATACATTATGAGTGAGCTTACATACGTACATTGGGGACAATGTACAACTTAAGTGTGAGGGGAGTTTCATAGTGCATACATCTCTTTTATATTAATTTTGATTAATATACATGCTCACATAGGCAATGGTGGTTCACCATAGTTGCAATGATTTTATTCTTGAGTTTAGGAGATTTTTTAAACATTGAATGTTTTCATGCTCTAGTTTTTGCTTGAATTTCTAGGAATTTTTGCCTGATGGACACTTGTTGCACTACTCACTCTTTAAACTCTTTTGGAACTCAAGTTTGATGTTAAAGCGACTAGTTATAGTTGTTTCTTTTGTTAATTCTGAAAAAAAGAAAATGGTTCACTGAAAAGAAAGAACAAAATAGTTTTATTGTTTATTTGTGCTTGTTGGGTGGAAAGAGCTACAACCTATGAAGTATGAAGATACTCTCATAACTCGGATACTAGTTATGCCCTAATGAGAGAAAGAGCTATCTCATAGGATGAGTGAAAGCTACCACTTTGGTAGAAAGAGCTACCACCTCGAAAGTGTGAAAGCCACCTTAGCGGCCGCTTTGGAAAGGGCTACCTTAGAGGATGTGTGAAGCTACTACCATCTTTGAAATTTTGTTACTATTTGTAGATAAATAAGTCCCTTGTACTTAGAACTTTGAGGAGTATATCTTGGGTTGACTTGAGGTAGTTCACACACTTACACGATTTCGGGTTTGTTGCCTTTTTTTATTCAATGTTTTAGCTAGAGCATCGATTTTTCGTATTTAGTTTTGAAATTTCCCTTACTTGTAGAATGCTCTCTTTGTATGCTTTGGTGAACCTAAGGCCAAGCACTTCCAATATTTCCATCATCTATGCACATAATGTTTTAATTTTTGCATGAGGACAAGCAAAAGCTTAAGTGTGGGGTAGTTTGATAAGTGCTTGTGTGAGAAGAATGCGAAGTGTTCTTTTCTTACGATGAGCATTACTTTTATCGGGTTTTAACACTAATATGTGTGTATTTATGTTACTCTCATGTAGATAGGGTTGTGAGGCCGAGTATTAGATAAAGAGACAATGTGGATCATAAATGCACCATTTGGAGGAAATCTTGAGAAGGTTCAAAGCGAGAAGACATAAGTCGGGTTCCAAATGCGGGAATGTGTGGCAACGTCCTCGAATTCAAGTTAGCACAATGATTTGGAGGAGCACAAGGGCGATCACATTCAAGCATTATGGCTTGTGCATGTATAGCAAGATCTCCACCAACATGTCTGTTATTGAAGAAGAAAAGTGATCTACGACGTAAACGTATACCCGTTTACATTACCTTGATGAAAGCATGGATTCGGGAGTGTTTGGTGGCTGTAATCGTAGCGAGGGGCACTATAGCAAAACACTGTAGTATGTACTGTTCACAACCGTCGAAGAAGGATGAAAACAGAGAATCCACACAGGCGTGTGGAAATTACACATGCACCGTGTGAAAAATCAACAAGGGTGCTCACATGGGCGTGTGGATTCCCAATTCCAGCCCTGTTTAATGCCGATTTCTGCCCTGATTTCAGAATTGTTTCTCCATCTTTTCCCCAACTTGAGAGAGAATGATGGCTAGGGTTTTGAGAAGTATTGGCTAGGGATTAGAAGAGGTTCTACAGCTCTGACATCGCGCTTCATTTGGAAGAAGGTTAGTCAGAGAGCTTTCGTCGGCACCGATCTGGCGAGATTTAACCTAGGCCGGACAAAGGGACCCTTGGACAATTAGAGGACTCTCGACAAGACCATCACCATGACTTTTGACTGGTTTTTTTAATCCACCTAGGATAATCATTTCAAATGCATACAAAAGTAAAAGAAACAAGAGAGAGCACAAGTAAAGGAGAGGTAAAGCAATCAATATAAATGGGGCACTCCGATATTAATCCGCCTAGGATAATCATTTCAAGTGCAAAAACCCTTTATTATTCTTCCTAACTAATGCATTAATGAGTTGTGGAGATCTTTTAATACATGGTCCCAAATCTAAGGTCAACCATGCCTAACCCTATACATGTACTAGAGGAGAAATTGAATAATCTCTCAACATCGCACTCATATAGAATTGCAATGAGTTCTAGGGATTCCAAGTGATAAATCCACTTCCTATATATAGACCTAACCATTTGGTCCAGGCGGAAGGTCCCTAGCCACAATTAAGCCCTAGATGCAAAAATCACTTCAACGTTTCACTCCATTGCACTCGCAACTAAGCCCCAGCGGAATGTCATCCCTTAGCCCATTCACTCTACTATGAACGCAAAGAACTCGAGGAATTGGAGGTAGAATAAATCACATCGGAGGAGAAAGAAGACGCTCCGCTACCTCTCGACTCACCCTCTCAACTCTCTCTAATCTAGCTTTGTCTAACTCTCATGGTGTGTCACTCACTCACAACGGTTACCAACAAAAACTCTCAACCCTAGTGTCACTCTAAGGGAATATTCATACAATCAATGCATTCAAGATTGGAACTCAATAAACACATCAATTAATGAAAGCATAATAACAAGGTTTAATGAAATGAATACATCCTAGGGTTCACAATCCAAGTACCCAATGAGTGGTTTAGCTCTCCATAGAGCTAATTACAATCAATGAAATCGAATCTAAAAGCAATAAATCCATAGAAAACCCCTCGATAGTCGTGACGATGGTCTTGTGGAGAGTCCTCTACTCGTCCAAAGGTCCCTTTATCCGGCCTAGGATACACCTCGCCGGATCGGTGTCGACAAAAAGCTCTCCCACTAACCTTCTTCCAAATGGAGCGCAATGTCGAGCCATAGAACCCTATCCCAATCCCTAGCCAATAACTCTCAAAAATCCTAGCCGAGCCTTCTCTCTAGTTGGGTAAAAGATGGAGAAAAAGAATGTCTGAAATCGGCAATAAACTTCACAAAATCCTCATGAAAACACACGATGACATTAAAATCCACAATACAATACACAGCAAAAGCATCTAAAAATCAAGAAACCAACACTCAACAAGTTATTCATGCAAAAAAACTAAGCTAACAACTAAGAGAAAAACAAGTAAACCCTTTGGTTGCCTCCCAAGAAGCGCTTGTTTTACGTCACTAAGCTTGACGTACCTCATCCTTACCTCACGGTGGCTCATAGATGAATGTTGCCCTCTTACCGATGGCTTGAAAGCATGACAAGCAAAGTTTCTTGGAGGTAGAGGGAGAGTTATCCGGCTTGGGACCACATAGTAATGGTTCATCCAACTTGTTCGGTTCACGCACATCTCCAACAGTCTTGGAGCATTTCCGGTGGCGTCTCCTCGCCCTCTTCATCTTCTGAAGCACCTTCTTTAGGATCCTCGGATGTCTCACCATTCGATCCGCCAATTGCAAAGTTATCTGAGTAGGCCTTGGCTCGCCTAAGCCTAGCTTCTGAAAGAAGGTGTATGGCATAATGTTGATACTGGCCCCTGAGTCTGCCAATGCCATTTCTTCACCTAAATTGCCAATGTTGCACGGAATGATGAAGCTTCCTTGGTCTTTCCTCTTGTTTGGCATGTTCCTTTGGAAAATCGCCGAGCAAGAAGCATCTAAGATCACTGAAGCACTCTCCTCTAATGTCATCTGTTAGTCAACAAATCCTTCAAGAATTTTGCATACTTAGGCATTTGAGACAATGCCTCAACAAAAAGAATGTTGATGTGGAGTTGCTTGAATAAACTCAAGAACTTCTTGTACTGTTCATCCATTTTGTCATTCTTCAACCAAGAGGGATAGGGGATTCTTGGCTTGAAAGGTGGGGGTGCCACCTCCTTCTCTTTGCTTGTTCCCTCTTCAACCTCTATGACCTCAGGTGCGTGTTCATTGGGCTTCTCACTCTGAAACCTATCTTCAACCTCACAACCACTTCTCAAAGTGATCACCTTCACATGCTCTCTAGGATTGGTCTCGGTATTGCTTGGCAAACTTCCTTGTGGTCTCTCCGATAGAGACTTCGTAATTTGCCCCACTTTATTCTCATGGGTGTGCAAAGAAGTAGTCTGATTGTGATGTGTAGCCTCAATCGATTGAAACCTTGTATCTAATAATTGCACAAATCTAGTCAAGGCCTTCTCCAAATCGGTCATTCGGGTCTCCAAACCGAAAACTCAGTTCTCCATATTTGGGGGCTTGTTGTTGTTGGAAACCCGATGGCCTCCTGGCCTTTTGTTGAACTTGGTTACTCCACGAGAAATTTGGATGATTCTTTCAACCCGGATTGTAGGTGTTGCTATATGGATTCCCTTGATTCCTCATTGCATTACCCACAAAATCAACATTCTCAACAGAAGATGCATCAACAATGGAGATCGGGCAATCGGAGGGAGCATGTCCTCCAACAAACCCGATGTAAGTAGTCACGGACACCACTCTATTCGAAGTTAGAACATCTAACTTCTTACCCAATGATTCCACTTGAGCCGCCAATGAAGTTACTACATTTATCTCATGAAGTCTGGCCACATTCTTCTTCTCCCTAGAATTCCATTGGTAGCATTTAACCGTATTTCTTCAATTAGTTGACGGGGCTTACCGGTGGTCTTGCTACCTAAGGTACCTCCTCCTGCCGTATCCAAGAGTTGCCATGTGCTCAGATTCAACCCGTTGTAAAATGTCTGAATAATCATCCACTCTAGGAATCCGTGTTACGAGCACTTTCTCAGGAGCTCCTTAAACCTTTCCCACGTCTCAAATAGAGACTCCAATTCCAACTGCACAAAGGACAAGATCTCATTCCTAAGTTTTACAAATTTTCCGGGAGGGAAATAACGGGCAAGAAATGTTTCTACCATCTCCTCCCATGTGGTAATTGATGCTCTAGGTAATAAGTGTAGCCACTGCTTCTCTCTCCCCTTTAAGGAAATGGGAAGGCTCTCAACTTGATGGCATCATCTGTCACCCCCGTTTATCTTGAGCATATCATATACCTTGAGAAAATTCTCTATATGATCTGTTTAGATCCTCATCGGCCAAAACCATTGAACTCATGCGATTGCTTTGAAACATGTGGATGAATGCCGACTTTAGCTCAAAATTCTGAGTTGTAATTGGGGGACGCACAATACTAGATTGTGTCACCAAACTTAAGGTCTGGCATAATCGGATAATGTCCTCTATTGCTCATTTTGTTCCATCATATTATTTGACCCCTGAACCTCCAAATTAGCTAGGTTAGACTGTTCTTGCACAGGTTCTTTCCCTTTTCTTCTAAGTGTACGTTTAAACTTGGGATCTCCTTCAATCAATATTGAGGGTTCCCTCGGGTTATGAATCTGGAGCTGCACAAAAAGAAAGAAAACAAATCAGAATGATGATAGAAAAGGAGATGTGAAATAGAATGAATAAATGAATGGCTAAGAAAACAAAGTGCGAAGTATCTCTAAACGCCTACTCCCTAGCAACGGCACCAAAAATGTGACAACGCCCCTTGCGTATGTCCCGCAAGTGCACGGGTTTATCGAAGTAATAAAATCCCAGGTGAGTGGTTATCGTATCCACAGGGAGTAGGGAGCAAAAATACTAAAATTGTTTCTTAACTAAGCGAAATATGAATAGTGATTTGTGTGACAAGATGTAATGCAAACAAGAGTAAAAGAGACAAGAGAGAGAGCACAAATAAATGGAGAGATAAGGCAATCGATATAAGTGGGGTACTCGGATATTGATCCCCCTAGTACAATCATTTCGAGTGCAAAAACCATCTATTATGCTTCCTAACTAATGCATTAACGAGTCGTGGAGATCCTTTTAATAAATGGACCCAAATCGAAGGTCAACCATGCCTAACCCTATACATGTCCCGGAGGAGAAATTGAACTATCTCTCAAATTTGCACTCGTATAGAATTGCAATGAGTTCTAGGGATTCCAAGTGATAAATCCACTTCCTATATGTAGACCTAACCCTTTGGTCCAGGCGGAAGGTCCCTAACCACAATTAAGCCCTAGATGATAAAATCACTTCAATGCTTCACTCCATTGCAGTCGTGATAAGGTCCCCTTGCGTATATCCTGCAAGTGAACAGATTTGTCGAAGTAATAATCTAGGATGAGCGGGTATCGAATCCACAGGGAGTAGGGAATAAAAATAATTAATTCGCTTCTTAGCTATGTGAAAGATCAATAGTGATAAGTGTGACAATGATTCAATTCTCAAAGTTAAAAAGAAACAAGTAAGAGAGCACGAGTAAAGGAGAAGGTAAGGTAAACGATAAAGATGGGGTACTCGGATAATGCTCCGCCTAGGACGATCGCTTCAAGTGCAAGAACCCTCTATTATGCTTCCTAATCAATGCAATAGTGAATCGTGGAAATCCTTCATTACATAGTCCCAAATCTAAGGTCAACTATGCCTAACTCCATACATGTCCCGGAGGAGAAATCGAACAATCTCAACACGATTCCAAGTGATAAATCTCTTCGTAATTATAGACCTAACCCTTCGGTCAAGGTGGAAGGTCCCTAACCACGATTAAGCCCTAGATACTAAGATCACCTTAACGCTTCACTCTGTTGCACGTGCAACTAAGCCCCAGCGGAAGTTCATCCCTTAGACGATTCACTCTATTGTGGCTGCAAAGAACTCAAGGAACGGAGGTAGAATCTATCACGTCGGAGGGAAAAGGGGACGCTCCTGTACCTCTCGACTCACCCTCTTAACCCTCTCCAACCTAGCTTTGTCTAATGCTCGTGGTGTGTCACTCACTCACAAGGTTACCGACGAGAACTCTCAACCCTAGTGTCACTCTAGGGGAAATGTTCATACAATCAAGCATTCAAGGTTGGAACTCACAATAAATATCAATTAATTGAAAGCATAATAAAGAGATTCAATGAAACAAATACATCCTAGGGTTCACAAATACCCAAGTACCCACTAGGGGTTTAGCTCTCCATGGAGCTAAGTACAATCAACGAAATAGAATGTAAAAGCAATGAATCCATAGAAAACCCCCTCGATCATCATGTCGATAGTCTTGTGGAGAGTCCTCTACTCGTCGTCCAAGGATTCCCTCGTTCGGTATAGGATACGCCTCGACGGAAGCTCCCTTACCAACCTTCTTCCTAAGGAATGACGATGTCGGAGCCATAGGACCTCTCCAAAACCCTAGCTAATACACCTCAAAACCCTAGCCGAAGCCGTCTCTCAAGTTGGGGAAAAGATGGATAAAAGAATACTAAAATCAGGGCTGAATCGGCTTTAAATTTGGCTGGAATCGGGCGATTACACGGGCGTGGATACTTCACACGCCCATGCGGAATTTCCAAACGGACGTGGATAATTTCCACATGCCCGCATGGATTCTCTGTAGCAATTACTATAGAAGCACTGTTCATAGCCGGCCGAGAAATCAGAGAAACAGAGAATCCACACGGGTGTGTGGAAATTATCCATGCCCGTGTGGAAATTCCGCACGGGCGCGTGTAGCGTCCATGCCCATGGAGTTGCCCGATTCCAGCCCTATTTAAAGCCGATTCAGCCCCGATTTTGCTATTCTTTTCTCCATCATTTCCCAACTCGAGAGAAGGCTTCGGCTAGGGTTTTGAGGGGTATTGGCCAAGGTTTTGGAGAGGTTCTATGGCTCCGACATCGTCATTCCTGAAAAAGAAGGTTGGTAAGGGAGCTTCCGTCGAGCTTATCGTATACCGGACGAGGGAATCCTTGGACGACGAGTAGAGGACTCTCCGAAGACCATTGACATGACCATCGAGGGGTTTCTTTATGGATTTATTTCTTTTACATTCAATTTCTTTGATTGTACTTAGCTCCATGGAGAGCTAAACCCCTAGTGGGTACTTGGGTGATTGTGAACCCTAGGATGTATTCGTTTCTTTGAACTTCTTTATTATGATTTCAATAAATTGATGTTTATTGTGAGTTCCAACCTTGAATGCTTGATTGTATGAACATTTCCCCTAGAGTGACACTAGGGTTGAGAGTTCTTGTTGGTAACCTTGTGAGTGAGTGACACACCACGAGCGTTAGACAAAGCTAGGTTAGAGAGGGTTGAGAGGATGAGTCGAGAGGTGCAGAGCGCCCCTTTCCCTCGACGTGATAGATTATACCTCCGTTCCTCGAGTTCTTTACGGTCATAATAGAGTGAATGGTCTAAGGGATGAAACCTCAGCTGGGGCCCTAGTGCGTCGTGCAATGGAGTGAAGCGTTGAGGGGATCTTAGTATCTAGGGCTTAATTGTGGCTAGGGACCTTCCGCTCGACCAAAGGGTTAGGTCTATAATTAGGAAGCGATTTATCACTTGGAATCCCTAGAGCTCATTGCAACTTTATTCGAGTGCGAGGTTGAGAGGTTATTTAATCTCTCCTCCGGGACATGAATAGAGTTAGGCATAGTTGACCTTAGATTTGGGACTATGTATGTAAGGATTTCCACGACTCACCATTGCATTCATTAGGAAGCATAATAGAGAGTTCTTGTACTTGAAACGATTTTCCTAGGTGAAGCATCATCCGAGTACCCTATCTTTATCGATTACCTTGCCTCCTCCTTACTTTTGCTCTCTTACTTGTTGTTTTTAATTATTGAGAATTGAATCATTATCACACATATCATTGTTGATACTCCACATAGCTAAGAATCAAATTAAGTGTCTTTACTCCTTACTCCATGTGGATTCGACCCCGCTCACCCGGGATTATTATTTCGACAAACCCGTGCACTTACGGGATATACGCAAGGAGACCTTGTCAACCCTCTATTATGCTTCCTAATCAACGCAATGGTGAGTCGTGGAAATCCTTAATTACATAGTCCTAAATCTAAGGTCAACTATGCCTAACTCTATACATGTCCCGGAGGAGAAATTGAACAATCTCAATATCTCGCACTCGCATAGAGTTGCAATGAGCTCTAGGGATTCCAAGTGATAAATCTCTTCCTAATTATAGACCTAACACTTTGGTCCAGGTGGAAGGTCCCTAACCACAATTAAGCCCTAGATACTAAGATCACCTCAATGCTTCACTCCGTTGCACACGCAACTAAGCCCCAGCGAAAGTTCATCCCTTAGGCCATTCACTCTATTATAGCCACAAAGAACTCGAAGAACGGAGGCAGAATCTATCACGCCGGAGGGGAAAGGGGACGCTCTTGTACCTCTCGACTCACCCTCTCAACCCTCTCCAACCTAGCTTAGTCTAACGCTCGTTGTGTGTCACTCACTCACAAGGTTACCAGCAAGAACTCTCAACCCTAGTGTCACTCTAGGGGAAATGTTCATAGAATCAAGCATTCAAGGTTGGAACTCACAATAAATATCAATTTATTGAAAGCATAATAAAGAGGTTCAAAGAAACAAATACATCCTAGGGTTTACAATACCCGAGTACCCACTAGGGGTTTAGCTCTCGATGGAGCCAAGTACAATCAAAGAAATAGAATGTAAAAGCAATGAATCTATAAAGAAACCCCCTCGATAGTCGTGTCGATGGTCTTGTGGAAAATCCTCTACTCATCGTCCAAGGATTCCCTCGTCCGGTATAGGATACGCCTCGACGGAAGCTCCCCTACCAACCTTCTTCCTAAAGAATGACAATGTCAGAGCCATAGAACCTCTCTAAAACCCTAGCCAATACCCCTCAAAACATTAGCAGAAGCCCTATCTCAAGTTGGGGAAGAGATGGAGAAAACAATACTAAAATCGGGGCTTATTTGGCTTTAAATAGGGCTGGAATCGGGCGACTACACTGGCGTGGATGCTTCACGTGCCCGTGCGTAATTTCCACACGGGCATGGGTAAGTTCCACACACCTGTGTGGATTCTCTGAAACTTTCATTTTCATCGAGGTAACATAAACGGGCACACGTTTATGCCGTGGATCGCTTTGCTTCTTCAATGACGGATAAGTTGATGGAGATCTTGTTCTATGTGCATAAGTCGGAATGCTTGAGTGTGGCTGCCCCTGTGCCCCTCCAAATGGTTGTACAAACTCAAATACGGGGAGGTTGGCACACACTCTAGCATCTCGCACCCGACTTATATCTTCGCGTTTGAACCTTAGCAAGATTTCCTCCAAAATAGGTGCATTGTGATCCACATTGGCTTCTTTCCTTCATAATTGGTTTCACAACCCTACCTGCATAAAAGTAACATAAAAACACACATATTAATGTAAAAACCCGAGAAAAGTAATGCTCAACATAAGGAAAGAATGCTTCACATTCATATCACACAAGCACTTATCAGAATGCTCGAGTGTGACTGTCTTTGTGCCCCTCAAAATGGATGTGCCAACTAAAATACGAGGAGGTTGGCACACACTCTAGCATCTCACACCCGACCTATGTCTTCGCATTTGAACCTTTGAAAGATTTCTTCCAAAATCAGTGCATTGTGCTCCACATTGGCTTCTTTCCTTCATACTCGGCCTCACAACCCTGCCTACACGAAAGTAACATAAAAACACACATATTAGTGTAAAAACCCGAGAAAGGTTCTTGGCCTTAGGTTCACCACACTTAAGCTTTTGCTTGTCCTCAAGCAAAAATTAAACATTCTATGCATTAATGAAGAAAATATTGAAAGTGCTTGGCCTTAGGTTCACCAAAGCATACAAAGAGAGCATTCTACAAGTAATGGAAATTTCAACAATCAATATGAAAGATCAAAGCTCTAGCTAAAAACTTGAATAAAAAAGGGCAACAAACCTGAAATCGTGTACGTGTGTGAACTTACTCAAAACAACCCAAGGTATACTCCTCAAAGTTCTAAGTACAAGGGACTTATTTATCTACAAAAGTGACAACAATTTCAAAGATGGTAGTAGCTTCACACATCCTCTAAGTAGCCCTTTCCAAAGCGGCCGCTAAGGTGGCTTTCACACTTTCGAGGTGGTAGCTCTTTCTACCGGAGTGGTAGCTTTCACTCATCCTATGAGATAGCTCTTTCTCTCATTAGGGCATAGCTAGTATCCAACTTATGAGAGTAGCTTCATACTACATAGGTGGTAGCTCTTTCCACCCAACAAGCACAAATAAACAATAAAAACTATTTTTCAGAATTCAACACAAGAAATAACTATAACTAGTCCCTTTAACATCAAACTTGAGTTTCCAAAAGAGTCTAATAAGTGAGTAGTGTAACAAGTATAAATCGGGTAAAAAAATTCCTAGACATTCAACCAAAAATTAGAGCATGAAAAATATTCAATGTTAAAAAAATTCTCCTAAACTCAAGAATACAATCCTTGCAACTCAAAGTGAACCGCCATTGGCTATGTGAGCATATATCAATCAAGAACAATAGAAATGATGTGTGCACTACTGAAACTCCCACCAACACTTAAGATGTACATTCTCCCCACTGTACACATGCAAGCTCACTCAAAATGTATATCATTCAAAAGCAAATTTGGGAGAAGCAATCAAAACAATACTCTCCTGACTCTTAGTGTTGCGTTTGATGAAGCTAATTCCATGGGAGTAGTGTTCCGACGGGTTGTGAAGCTCACACGGCCAAGTGCCCAAGCACCTTGGTCGTGCCCATGACTAAGTCTCAATTCCCATGATGACAAGACCATCGCACACATACACGAGGAGGTTCAGTGAACCTCAATAAAAACAAAATAACTCGACTATATATAAAAGATAGACAATGAATACAACTCGAGATGCAAAATGAAAATAAACTCAGAAGGAAAATCCTTTCTGAATGAACAAGTCTAAAATAAAATGCAAAAAAGTAAAATGAAGTACAGTCAAGTGTCGGTGTCGCCCTCGGACCCTGGTGCAGCTGCTGGTGAAGATGCACATGGTGGGTCCACCGGTGCCGGGGTAGAAGATGGGGGTGTAGTAGATGTCGAGGATCTGGATCTCAATAGATCTCGTAGAAAGTCGAAACGGGCCATAAGATCTGTATACTAAGCTGACTGTATAGCACGGAGCTCCGCTACCTCGGTTCGATTCTCTCTCACAATACACTCAAGCCTCTCAATACTGTCATAATCTCGAGGACCCTGTGTTGCGGGGGTTTGGGACTATGCCAGGAATCCTCCGCAGTATCTCCTCAGCTCTTGGCGGTCTCTAGGGTAGCTGTAGTAAGAATATAGACCCCTGGCCCACATCTCCGTACCAATCACATCATCCTGATCGTCTCAAATGCAAGAGGGGTAGGCACAACTGTCCTATCAGCACCACATAAAGCATCCTCCAAAACCCATTCCCAAGATGAGTCTGGTGATGTAACGGCCAGCAAATAATAAACCCACTCTCACAGACTGACCCTGGTGTCTCAGAATATCTGCTAATATGCACCCCAAGTGAATCGGCACATTGCGGGGCATGGAGTCTAAAAAGAACAAATCTTGCCTGGTTAGAGAAGCTATGTTATCGGCTCGACCTGACTCACACCTGCTAATAACTGCATGCAAATACCTGTAGCTCGACCAGGATAGGCTAGTGGCCTTCGACATCCCCGGTTCATACTCCCTATGTCCACACAGAATCCTATACGCATGATGTGGAGTCACTGATACCGGAAAATCCACAGGTAAACGTCCATACTCCACTGTACCTGTATATGGGACATCGTACAGGCCCATCTGAATCGAAAACTCAGTGACACTCATGGAAAATGGATGTCCGAATGCCCGAAATCTCCCATGCATCAAATGAAACTCAAACGAAGCTAAAACCTCAAGCGTCAAAGCACGGTAAGCTGGCTCACTGATCGTTAATAGCCTCCTCCAGCTTCCTATTGTTAGCATCTCATCAATCTCATTAGCTAGCTCATCACCCTGCTGAATATCTCTCAGCACTTGCAAATCCGTGAAACAAGTTTGACCAAAACCAAGTCCTGAAAGTCTCTCAAATCAAGCTTGATGCTCAGGATTTGAGAATTCTATGTGTATTGGCTCGGGTGGGGTGATTCTGAGACGCTTTACTTCGCTCTTCTTCACGCGAGGTGCCATATCAGTAGCACAAAAAGAGAAAAAAATGATCAAAAGAAGCTCAAAAGCGATATCTGCGAAATTCCACACAGGCTTGTGGAAATTACCCACGCCCGTGTGGATCTACGGGGCGTGAAAAAAACCAGACATGGGTGCACAACAATTCTCATGAATTCAACTTAAAACTGCGTCTAGACGCTTTCTAAACATCAACCGGGCATTGTAAAAAAATAAAACTTTGCAATTAAAGACAATTAATCTATGAAAAAACAAGAGTTGGGGAAGGAAAGAGGATAAAAAGGTTACCGAAGAAATAAATGTGAAAACTTTGACAATCGGAACGATATGTGAAACAAAATCCTCCAAAATGACGATGAGCGGTCGAGAAGATGATCAAAAGTAGTTTTCAGGCGACTGGAGATGAAGAACGAGACGGATCACAATGTTTTTAAGGAAAAAATCGCGTCCCATGGAATTCTGTGCATCCACACGGGCGTGCGGAAAATACCCACCCCCGTGCACTTCATTACAAGAGAGCCACAGGGGCGCACGAAAGCCCTTGTGCGCTCTCGAGAAAACACTCCTTCGACTCGATCGCTCTCGACCGGCATGTGGAAAAATACCCACACCCGTGCGTCCCTACCCACGAGGCGCACCCTGACCACCGTGCCTTCTCTGGACATTCGAGAAAAATACCAAGTTTTATACAAGCCCGTGCGGAAATTCCGCACGGACGTGGACATTCACATGCCCAACTCACAGAGGCAGCACCACGCCACTATGTTTTTCTCGAGATGGAGAGAACTCCTCTGCGAGTTTCGCCAGGGCGTGTGAAATTACCCATGCCCGTGTGTAATTCACAAGGTCTCCCACAGGGGTGAGTCCACGCCCCTGTGTGCTCTCGGGATAATCGCCCAATCCTGCCGGAATTCACACGGGGCTGCAGCATGTCTTTCACAGTCGGGATACGATCGCGAATAAATCCAGTGAGTGCGGGTATCGTATCCGAGAGGGAAAAGGGAATAAAAAAATACTTAATTTGCTTCTTAACTATATGAAAGATAAATAGTGATATGTGTGACAAGATTCAATTCTCAAAAGTAAAACAACATGAAAGAGAGCAAAAGTAAAGGAGAAGATCAGGCAATCGATAAAAATGGGGTACCCGGGTATTGATCCGACTAGGAAAAATCATTTCAAGTGCAAGAACTCTTTATTATGCTTCCTAACTAATGAAATGGTGAGTCAAGGACATCCTTTAATGCATGGCCCCAAATCGATGGTTAACCAAGCTTAATCCTCTATATGTCCCGGAGGAGAGGTTGAACAACCTCTCAACCTCACACTCGTAAGAAGGATTGCATTAAGCTTTGGGGATTCCAAGTTATAAATCTCTTCCTAATTGAAGACCTAACCCTTGGTCAAGAAGAAAGGTACCTGACCGCAATTAAGCCCTAGATGCTAAAATTGCCTCAACGCTTCACTCCGTTGCACTCGCAACTAAGCCCCAGTGGAGGGTCATCCCTTAGCTCATTCGCTCTTTTATTGCCGCAAAGAACTCGAGGAATGGAGGTACCCGGGTATTGATCCGACTAGGAAAACAGTCGAGATAACGGGGCTGCAAGTGTACGGAGTTGTCGAAGTAATAAATCCCAGGTGAGTGGGGTATCGTATCCAAAGGGAAAAGGGAATAAAAATACTTAATTTGCTTCTTAACTATATGAAAGATAAATAGTGATATGTGTGACAAGATTCAATTCTCAAAAGTAAAACAACATGAAAAAGAGCAAAAGTAAAGGAGAAGGTAAGGGAATCGATAAAGATGCGGTACCCGGGTATTGATCCGACTAGGAAAATCGTTTCAAGTGCAAGAACTCTCTATTATGCTTCCTAACTGATGAAATGGTGAGTCAAGGACATCCTTTAATGCATGGCCCCAAATCTAGGGTTAACCAAGCCTAATCCTCTATATGTCCCGGAGGAGAGGTTAAACAACCTCTCAACCTCACACTCGTAAGAAGGATTGCATTAAGCTTTGGGGATTCCAAGTGATAAATCTCTTTCCTAATTGAAGACCTAACCCTTGTTCCAGAAGAAAGGTCCCTAACCGCAATTAAGCCCTAGATGCTAAAATTGCCTCAACGCTTCACTCCGTTGCACTCGCAACTAAGCCCCAGTGGAGGGTCATCCCTTAGCTCATTCCCTCTTTTATTGCCGCAAAGAACTCGAGGAATGGAGGTACCCGGTTATTGATCTGACTACGAAAACAGTCAGGATAACAGTCGGGATAACGGGGCTGCAAGTGCACAGAGTTGTCGAAGTAATAAATCCCAGGTGAGTGGGGTATCGTATCCAGAGGGAAAAGGGAATAAAAATACTTAATTTGCTTCTTAACTATATGAAAGATAAATAGTGATATGTGTGACAAGATTCAATTCTCAAAAATAAAACAACATTAAAGAGAGCAAAAATAAAGGACAAGGTAAGGCAATCGATAAAGATGGGGTACTCGGGTATTGATCTGACTAGGAAAATCGTTTCAAGTGCAAGAACTCTCTATTATGCTTCCTAACTGATGAAATGGTGAGTCAAGGACATCCTTTAATGCATGGCCCCAAATCTAGGGTTAACCAAGCCTAATCCTCTATATGTCCCAGAGGAGAGGTTGAACAACCCCTCAACCTCACACTCGTAAGAAGGATTGCATTAAGCTTTGGGGATTCGAAGTGATAAATCTCTTCCTAATTGAAGACCTAACCCTTGTTCCAGAAGAAAGGTCCCTAACCGCAATTAAGCCCTAGATTCTAAAATTGCCTCAACGCTTCACTCTGTTGCACTCGCAACTAATCCCCAGTGTAGGGTCATCCCTTAGCTCATTCGCTCTATTATGGCCGCAAAGAACTCGAGGAATGGAGGTAGAATCTATCACACCGGAGGGGAAAGTGGACGCTCCTGTACCTCTCAACCCATCCTCTCAACCCTAGTGTCACTCTAAGGGAGTATTCGAACAATCAAACATTCAGGATTGAAACTCACAATAACATCAATTAATTGGAAGCATAATAAAATGATTCAATGGAACTAATACATCCTAGGATTCATAAATACCCAAGTACCCACTAGGGGTTTAGCTCTCCATGGAGCACAATACAAATGATCATGAAATCAAATGAACAAAAAAATAATTCATAGGAAAACCACATCGATAGTTGTGGCGATGGTCTTGTGGAGAGTCCTCTACTCGTCGCAAGATCCCCTTGTCTGGTATAAGATACGCCTCGCCGAATCAATCGTATGGAGGCTTCCTTACCAACCTTCTTCCAAAGAGAGGACGATGTCGGAGCCGTAGAACCTCTCCAAATACCTAGCCAATACCTCTCAAAACCCAAGCCGCAGCCTTCTCTCAAGTTGGGCAAAAGATGGAGAAAAGAATGTTGAAATTGGGGCTGAAATCGGCCTTAAATAGGGTTGGAATCGGGATTCCACATGCCCCTGTGGATATTCCACACGGGCCTGTGGCATTAATGCACGGCCGTGTGGAATTTCCACACCCCCGTGTGGCTCCTCTGTTTTGCTCCTTCTTGGCCGTACGTGAGCAAGTCACCGCTATAGTGATTGCTGCAGTGTTCTGCTATAGTAACGGCCCAAAATACTCCTGAATCCATGCTTTCATCGAGGTAACATAAACGGGCACACGTTCACATCATAGATTGTCTTAGTTCTTCAATAAACGGTCACGTTGGTGGAGATCTTGCTAAATATGCACAAGCCGGAATACTAGGATGTAACTGTTTTCGTGCCCCTCCGAATCATTGCTTTAGTTCGAATACAAGGAGGTTAGCACACATTCTAGCATTCTAAACCCGATTCATGTCTTCACGTTTGAGCCTTCTCAACATCTCCTCCAAATAATTCATAAAACGATCTATAATGGCTTCTTTCACAAATAATCGGCCTCACAACCTAACCTGCATAAAAGAACATAAATACACACGTCTTAGCACTAAAACCTGACAAAAGTAATCCTCATCATAAGGAAAGAACGCTTCACATTCTTATCGTACAAGCACTTATCAGTCACTCTACTGCCTACCCAGCACAACCCAGTCTAACGTCATAGATAATAGAGTAATAAAGTATTTCTCATAGTAGTAACCATAATAATATATAAATGTAGTTCCAAGTATTCAATAAGTGAACAGATAAGACAATCATTCATAAATGCACAGGTATATAACATTTTACAACACATTGAGCTCAGCTCAAAAATACAGGCTTGCCTCAAGCAATTCCAAAGCTAATCTTGCCCGTGAATTTCTATGGCACCAACAAGGTGTTTTAAGACTTTTAAAATTCAAAAATGTTGCCTTCCTTGGGTTTGGCCACTAAGATCCCTGTGTGCTGACCCCGGGTTTGTCACATAAAAGACCTCTTGTCAATGGCTCCACGGACCTCTTAACTAGGGTAAACTCAGGGTTGACCACACCGCCTCCAATTAGGCCGGACCGTGGAACCTCACACTGCAATGTCGGACCTAAGTCCGTTATCACCATCCAAAATGCAAATGCCACAATGCAATTCTTTCCAATTCGATCCAGAGGAATCAAACATACCATGTGTAAATATGGAAATATACATCAATCCATATTCCATTTGCATGTAAAATACATTTATATGTAAACATGTTTCTTTTCAAAAATAAATATGTATAAGTATACTAGAATCATTTTTATCAAATAACATCATGCTCAAAATACCTCTATATATATATTGAATGAAATCTAATCTAGCATCAAATTTATGATATTAAACATATAAAGAAATACTATCATACTCTTATTAAATCTATGCAATTAACAAGTAAACCACTCACTGAACAAGTTGTCTCACCTCTAGACATACTCACTGGTCGGCCATTTCTTTCCCCTTGGAAGATGTCTCGCCACATAGAATCAAGCAGGGAATCTAAGAACCAATGAATACAAGAATGGAAACTAAAATGCATGCAATTGTCTCATTGCATGTCGAACATCTAACAATAGGGTTTTAGAGGAAATCGACATCATTTTCGACCAAAATGACCTCAATCCGAAGGAAAATTAGTTCCAACGGATTTTTAAATAAGAAGGGCTTCAATTTGGACCAAAGAAATACAAGAAAAGAAAAACTTTTGGCGCTATAGTAATTTCGAAGTACTACAAGTAACCACTGAATTTTGCTACAAGAAAAACCGCCTTGTTCCGATGATTATCATCGATTTACAACACTAAAACACAAAATTCTTTTACAAACATACACACATGAATGTCAACAATATTTTCTTCAATTTGAGTCCAAAAACAACTCAAACCAAGGTTGATTTCTAGGGTTTAAAATATTTTAAAAAAAATGAGTAAATATGAAGAAAATACAAGTTGGAAACCTTGAATCAAAGCCTTCCCAAGCTCAGGAGAATGAGAGGAAGAGAATAGAAGCGTTGATTTGCTGAAAAAGCTCGACGATAAAATTTTTTTTAAAAACAAGTGTTCGGCCGAAGAAGGAAAACAAAAGCAAGAAGAAAGAAAAGTGAAAATGAGAGCAATGGAGAGCAGCCACATTGCTCGCTTATTGACACAACCGAAAAATGCGTAAAGCTGCAAGTGCACGGGTGTCGAAGTAATAAATGCCACATGAATGGGTATCGTATCCATAGGGAATAGTGAATAGAAATACAACAATTGCTATCTAACTATGATGAGAATAAATCGATGGTATGATGAATGAGATTTATATAAAAAGAGATTAAAAGAAATGAGAAACGAGAGGCACAATCAAATTGAGAGATAAGGCAATCGATATAAATGGGGTGCTCGGATATTGTTCCGACTAGGACAATAGTTTCAAGTGCAAAACCAACTATTATACTTCCTAATGAATGCAATAATGAGTCGTGAAAATCTTTCAATACACGGTCCCAAATCTAAGGCCAACAGTGACTAACTCTATACGATATCCCGATGGAGAAATCGAACAATCTCAACACCTCGCATTGTATAGAGTTGCATGGAGTTCTAGGGAAAGAAAAGTGAAAATGAGAGCAATGGAGAGCAGCCACATTGCTGCTTATTGACACAACCGAATATGCGTGTAAACTGCAAGTGCACGGGTGTCGAAGTAATAAATGCCACATGAATGGGTATCGTATCCATAGGGAATAGTGAATAGAAATACAACAATTGCTATCTAACTATGATGAGAATAAATCGATGGTATGATGAATGAGATTTATATAAAAAGAGATTAAAGAAATGAGAACGAGAGGCACAATCAAATTGAGAGATAAGGCAATCGATATAAATGGGGTGCTCGGATATTGTTCCGCCTAGGACAATAGTTTCAAGTGCAAAACCAACTATTATACTTCCTAATGAATGCAATAATGAGTCATGAAAATCTTTCAATACACGGTCCCAAATCTAAGGCCAACAGTGACTAACTCTATACGATATCCCGATTGAGAAATCGAACAATCTCAACACCTCACATTGTATAGAGTTGCATGGAGTTCTAGGGATTCCAAGTAATAAACCCTTTTCCTAGATATAGACCGAACCCTTTGGTCCAGGTGAGAAGTTCCTAGTCACAGTTAAGCCCTAGGTGCTAAAATCACGTCAAAGCTTCACTCCGTTGCCTTTGCAACTAGGCCCCAATGGAAGGTCATCCCTTAGCCCGTTCACTCTACTATGACCACAAAGAACTCAAGAAAATGGAGGTAGGATAAATCATGTCGAAGGAGAAAGGGGACGCTCCGCTACCTCTCGACTCACCCTTTTATCCCTCTCCAATCTAGCTTTGTCTAACTTTCGTGGTGTGTCACTGACTCACGAGGGTTACCAAAATGAACTCTCAACCCTAGTGTCACTCTAAGGGAGCATTCAATCAATTGAACATCCAAGATTGGAACTCAATTAAAACATCAATTGAGGAAAGCATAATAAAAGGTTTAATGAAAAAAATACATCTTAGGGTTCACAAATCCAAGTACCCACTAGGGGGTTTAGCTCTCCATGGAGCTAGTTACAATCAATAATGAAATCGAATGTAAAAACAAGTAATCCATAGAAAACCCACCTCGGTAGTCATGTAAATGGTCTTGTAGAGTGGCCTCGTCTCCTTCAAAGGTCCCCTTTTCCGGCCTAGGACACACCTCGCCGGATCGGTGGCAATGAAAGCTCCCCCAATAACCTTCTTCCAAGTGGAGCGTGATGTCAAAGCAGTAGAACCACACCAAAACCATTAACAATACCTCTTAAAAACCTAGCCGCCGCTCTCTTGAAAGTTGGGGAAAAGATGGAAAAAAAACGCTGAAATCGGGCTAAAAAACGGCTTTAAATATGCTGGAATTGGGCATCCACACGAGCCTACGGATGTTCCACATGGCCTTGTGGAATTTCAACAAGGGCTTGTGGAATTTCCACATGCCTGTGTGAATTCTCTGGAATTCTGATTTTCAGCCGGCTATGAACAGTAACTACTACAATAAATTGTTACATTGCTTTGCTACAGTACTTACTATAGTACTTCACGTATCTTAAAGCCCCACTTGTGTCTTCGCATTTGTTGCTTCCAAGATTCCACCAAATAGTGCGTTCATGATCTACTTTTGGCTTCTTTTGTTAATACTTAGGTCCAGAACCCTACATGTGCAAAAGAACACAAATACACATGTATTAGCACTTAAACCTGATAAAAGTCATGCTCATCGTAACGAAAGAATACTTCACATTCTTAACACACAAGCACTTATCACTTATCCATTAAAGTTTTAATTTTTTTTGTAAAAGAAACGGAGAAATTAACAAAATACCCTTATAAGAGAAAATAAAATGAAAACGGTCCAAAAAACCATTTTGCCCCTAGTTTTCAGCTTGTTTTTACACATAACCTACTGTGCAATTATGCAAAGATTCCATTAGTGCATAGTGAACATTTTGCGCTAATGCATGCACAAAAATCTAAAAAGACATGAGGTTAAAAATCAGTACAGGGTATCACACTCTACCCTCCTTAGAGAAATTTTGTCCTTAAAATTTCCGCTTACCAGACTCACTGAACAAAATAGGATATTTCTCTTTCATGAACCGTTCAGGTTCCCAGGTAAACACCTCAATCTGATCACCTTTTCTAGCTAATCAAGGATACGGACAGGTCACACTTCATACGTCAAATCTCCTTGAAGTTCCACTGGGATGTTTCAAGTGTATGTGATGGATCAGACAAGTATTTCTTCAACAATGAGACGTGGAAAACATTATGGATCTTCACTAACTCTGGGGACAACTCAAGTCTATAGGCCACTGGCCCAATTCTTTCAAGTATCAAGAATGGCCCAATATAGCCAGGATTTTGCTTTCCCCTACTACGAAACCGTATTACTCCTGTTCAAGGTGATATCTTCAAGAAAACTCTATCACCCACTCAAAACTCTAAATCTCTTCTCCTATTGTCAGCATTGCTCTTTTGTCGATCTTGGTCCACTTTTAACCTGTCTTGAATTACCTTTACTTTTTCTGTGGTTTTCTTCAATCAATTATGCACTTTGCAACTTTCTTTTACCGACTTCACTCCAACAAAGAGGTGTTCGGCACTTACGTCCATACAAAGCTTCATAAGGTGCCATACCAATACTTGTGTGAAAACTATTATTGTAAAGGGAATTCCACAAGAGGTAAATACTTGTCCCAACTTCTCTAGAAATCAAGAACACAAGCGCTCACCATATCCTCAAGTGTCTCGATCGTATGCTCTAATTGGCCATCTGTCTAGGGATGGTTTGTAGTGCTAAATCTCAAAGTTGTCCCCAGAGCTAGATGATACTTCGGCTAAAATTGAGATGTAAATCTCTGGTCATGGTCGGACACAATTGAACAGGCACTCCGTGGAGTTTAACCACTTCGCTTGTAAGTAACTTGGCTATCCTATCCAAAGAATATTTGGTATGAATGGCCAAAAAATGGGCTAATTTTAGTCAAACCGTCCACAATAACCCATACAACATCATTCCCCTGGAGAGTACGTGGTAACCCAAACACGAAATCCATAGTAATATGCTCCCATTTCCATTCCGTGATAGGCAAAGGTTGTAATAGTCCTGCGGGTTGTTGATGCTCTGATTTTACTTGCTGGCATACTAAGCATCTTGCTACAAACTCTGCGATCTCGCACTTCATTCAAGACCATCAGTAATTTCCTTGAATGTATGGTACATCTTAGTGCTGCCTGGGTGTAGTGCGTAGGCTTGAGGAATGTGCTTCCTCTAAAATAGCACTTCTAAGTCATCTATCTATTGGAATACAAATCCTTCCCTGAAAAATAAGAATACCATCACTATGAAGCCCGAATTCACTAGTTTCACCCTCTTCCAAATCCCTGTATTTCTTTGAATAACTCTTCATCTGCACACTGAGGTTCATGGATTTTCTCAAGTAACGATGATCTTACCACAAAACTTGGCAACAAAACTCCCTTTGGCTCAATCTTAAGTCTCACATCCATGTCCCGAAGAACTGCAAGTTGAGACCGATAAGATGTTACAGCAGAAGTTGGAGAAGTTGAAGTCTTCCACCTTAATGCATATGCTATAACATTGGCCTTCCCTAGATGGTAGTCAATCACTAGATCTTAATCCTTAATTAACTCTAGGCATCAACATTGCCTCAAGTTTAGCTCCTTCTGAGTGAACAAATACTTTAAACTCTTATGATCCGTATAAATCAAACATCTCTCTTAATAAAGATAGTGTTGGCAAATCTTGAAAGCAAAAACCATTGCTGCTAAGTCCAAATCATGGGTAGGATAATTCAACCTGTGTTTTTTTAACTGCCAAGAAGCATAAGCTATCATCCTCCCATCTTGCATCAATACACAACCATGACCATGTCATGAAGCATCGCTAAACACTACAAACCCTTTACTACTAGTAGGCAGAGTGAGCACTAGCGCCGCAGTTAGGCGGTCTTCAGCTCTTGAAAACTACTCTCACATTTCTTAACCAAAACAAAATTTATCTTCTTTCGAGTTAACTGTGATAAGGATGCAGTAATCTTAGAAAACTCCTCGACAAAACGTCGGTAATAACTTGCCAAAACAAGGAAACTTTGAACTTCAGATACACTCTTTGGTTATTCCTAATCAATGATTGTTCAACTTTCTTTCAGTACACGCAAATTCCTTCTCCTGACACTACATGTCCAAGAAAGACTACTTCTGGCAACCAAAACTCGTACTTTGAGAATTTTGAATACAACTTCTTTTCTCAAAGGATCTGTAATACTGTACGCAAATGTTGTGCATGCTCTTTTTTGGTTGCTGAACTGATCAAAATATTGTCAATAAAGACAATCACAAACTTGTCAAGATATGGTCTGAAGTCTCTGTTCATTAGGTCCATGAAAGCAGCTAGGCCCTTAGTCAAACCAAATGGCATGACCAAAAATTCATAATGCCCACATTTTATACGGAACGCTATCTTCGACACATCACTTTCCTTGATCTTCAACTGATGGTAACCGACCGAAGGACAATCTTCAAAAACACTCTTGCCCCAAGAAACTAGTTAAAGAAATCATCTAGTCTCGGTAAAGGATACTTGTTCTTGATGGTCGCCTTATTTAATTTTCAGCAATCTATACACAATCTGATGGAACCATCCTTTTTCTTCACAAAGAGTACAGGTGCACCTCAGGGTGACACACTCGGGCGTACGAACTCTTTATCCACCAAATCCTGTAACTCCACTTTTAATACCGTAAGTTCTATTGGTGCCATGTGATACGGAGGAATGGAGATTAGGGCAGTACCTGGTAACAAGTCAATAGCAAACTCAAACTCTTGATTTAGAGGTAATCCAGCCAATTCATCAGGAAATACATCCTCAAACTTTCTGAATAATGCGAACATCCTTGAAGTTTGGTGCAACAATTCTTGTATCCACTATATGGGCCAAGGATTCTTGACATTCCTCATGCCCCAGCTTCCTTGCTTCCCCAAAAGATATCACACACCTCCATAGAACCTTCCTTTCACCCTCAAGCACTATGCTAGGTCTATGAGAAGTATGCAGGGTCACTTCTTTCCTGAAATAGTCAATACCTATTTTATGCCTTTTCAACTAGTCCATCACAAGTATGGCAACAAAATATTGCATCTCTAATGGAATCAAATCTGCCTCAAAGTCTAAACCTTCACCTTGATAGGATATCCTCAGAAAACTATCTCTTTGACAATCTCTTCGCTAAGGGGTGTTTAGATCGCAAGTTCACAGTCTAAATAAGAAGCTATTCTATTGCCATGACATGTAAATACAATGCTAACAAAAGATCTCTCTGAACCTGAGTCTATCAAAACAAATGCATAATGCTGAAAAATGGATATAGTACTAGTAATCACGTTGGGTCTGTCCTCGGCTTCCTCATTGGTCATGGCAAACACACTAGTCTGAGAATGGGTCTGTGGTCATTGTGTTTCACCTTGTGGAATATTACTAGCAGTAACTGATCGGGTTGAGCAACTGGTCCAGCCTTAGTAGACTGTACACCCTTGGACTGACTTTGTCATCATGCAGAGGGAGATGCTAACCTTGGTGCTCCATGGCCTAGCTCTGGACATGTTGACACACCCCTTGCGTGTGAACCGCAAGTGCACCGTTTTATCGAATTAATAAATCCTAGGTGAGTGGGTATTGTATCCAGAGGGATTAGGGAATAAAAACCTTAGTGTTTTTTGTCAGTACTTGTTCAGCTGAAGACATTGGAGGTGGTGATGGCACAGATAATGGCTCAGTATGGGGCTGCTATCTAAATAGACTCCACTAACCCACGAAGTCATGGTATTCTTGGTACGTCGGCTGACGACCCTGGGCATCACAATATGCCTTAAAGCTTTGAAGAGCTTTATGGGTGGTGTTATTCCTGGAGTTATGGTATTAGGGACAGTGTTTAGGACACTGAGAGCATGCACTTTTGCTACCACATCAGGCTTATGTCCTGAATTGAACTCTTTGCCTAGGTGGAGAAGAAGGTTAGATAGGAGGAAATTCCTCAGAAGGAATGCCAGCTCCTCATGTATATGTGGATGTGGTGCTGGGATTCTTGATGAAAGGAACAAAGAAGGACAAATTTCAAACTTAACCCCTACAGACACTTATGCTAGATGCAAATTAGTAATTGGATCTCTTAATTCATAATGAAATCAATAGGTTTAGGATTTGGACTAAGGTTGGCCCAAACCTCTATATTGATACCACTAAAATTGTCACACCACAAAAACAAGGAGTGGACCCTACAATATTCCACCTCCTAGTTACTGTATGGCTCAAAACAACCCTGTTAACACAGCTTACTAAAGAAAGATACAAGGTCCACAACAGGACCGCCTAGGGTTCCACATATAACCAAAAAGTATAGATATAAGAACAATACATAAAACTCAAGTCTAGTGGATCCATTAAATTTACATGTATATTGCACTAACCAAAACAAAGAAAAAAGGTAGGTTACTCTACAGCCTGCCTAGTACAACCTAGTCCAATGTTGTAGTGTGAGAAAGAAGGAAGGAGAGTGGTGAGTAACAGACAGTACCCAATGAGTGGTGACAGCATAGAGATAATAGAGTTATAAAGTATTTCACATAGTAGAACCACAATAATTATAATATGTAAAAGTACTTCCAAGTATTCAACAAGTGAATAGATAACACAATCATTCATAAATGGCACAGGTAAAGAACATTTTCCAACATATTAAGCACCACTTTAAAAATATAGGCTGGTTTTAAACAATTCCAAAGGTAATCATGGCTGCGACTAGCTACAGGACCACCAAGTAGTTTTAAGACTTTTAAAATTCAAAAATGCTGCCTTCCTTAGTGTTGACCACTGAGATCCCCATGCAATGGCTCCGCGCACCTCTTGACCAGGGTAAACTCAGGGTTGACCACGTCGCTTCCCATTAAGCTGGACCGTGGAATCCCACACTGCAGTATTGGACCTAAGTCAAAAATCCAAATGCCATAATGCAATTCTTTCCAATTCCAACTCGAGGAATCAAGCAAACCATGTGTAAATACAGAAATATACATCAATCCATATTCCATTTGCATGTAAAATATATTTACATGTAAACATGTTTCCTTCAAAATAAATATGTATAAGTATACTAGAATCATTTTGTCAAATAACTTCATGCCCAAAATACCTCTATATATATATCAAATGAAATCTGATCTAACATCAAATTTATTATATAAAACATATAAAGAAATACTATCATACTCTTATTAAATCTATGTAATTAACAAGTAAACCACTCACTAAACTAGTCGTCTCACCTCAAGACATGCTAACTGGTCAGCCATTTGTTTTCCCTTGGAAGATCTCACCACCTAGAATCAAGCAGGGAATCTAAGAACCAATGAATATAAGAGTGGAAACTAAAATGCATGCAATTGCCTCGTTACATGTAACACTAGAGTTTTATGGGAAAATGACATCATTTTCGACCAAAACTACCTCAAACCAAAGGAAAATTAGTTCCAATGGATTCCATTTTAGTTCCCATGGGGCATCATTGAAGACGTGCTTGTTAACGTGGACAAGTACATATTTCCTGTAGACTTTATAGCATTGGATGTCGATAAGGATGTAGATATTCTTTTGATACCTGGAAGGCCATTCTTGCGCACTTCCAAGGCACTTATCGACATGGACAGCGGGGAGTTAACCCTGACGGTTGGAGATGCCAAGCTTACATACCACCTTGCCAAGCCATGTGACATTCTCTTGACTTTGATGATATTCTATATTTTTTTGACACTTACAAGAAATAATGAATCTGAACCCATACAAGGGGTTACTAAACCAAGAAATGGATACTAAAGATGTGATGATGCTTGGTCTAGAGGAAAAGGGACAATATACCCCGGGGATAATGAAGAAGGTGCTCCGGAAGGTGAACCGGTGAAGGAGACGTCATAAGAAACGCCCTAAGGCTGTTGGGGATGTGCAAGAATGGAACAAGGGTGATAAACCCTTGGGTGGTAACGAGCTCAACATCTCCCCATCTACCTTTAAAAGACTATGTTCATCATGCTTCCAAGTCATGGGTAACGGGGAAACTTCATTTATGAGCCCCCGTGAGGTAAGGTGAGGTACGTCATGGTAAGTGACGTTAAACAAGCGCTTCTTGGGAAGCAACCCAAGTCTTTAATGTTTTCTAGTGTTTAGTTTAGTGTTTGCAAAAATAAGGCTTTAAGTGTTGGTGTTTTGATGTGTAGATGCTATTGCTGGAATTTTCTTGTGGTCTATTTGGTGTTGTTGTGTACTTAAATGTGTTTGATGAAGTTTCTGGTCATTTGAGCATGTTATGCATGTTTTTTAGGTACATTTTACATCATGGAGGCAAGCTCTGAGTGTATTTAAATGTTCAGGAATTTTCTGCAGAGCTTATAGATTTTTCTAAGTCATCTAGAGAAAACGCATAACCGTATGGAATTTCCACACGCCCATGGATCTCTACTGTGAGCTCATCCCGAAAGGACACATGGGCGTGGATTCACCCCTGTGAGAGACCTTGTGATGGCCACACACCCGTTGGTAATTTCCACATGGGCATGTGTCTTCTTGCAAAGACTTAGAGATTTTTCCCGAGAAGACACAAGGGCGTGGACTCGCCCACGTGGATGACCCTATGATAACCACACTAGCATGGATAATTTCCACACACTCATGTGGATCTCTGTAGAAGAGTTTTTTTCCATCTCGAGAATACACAAGGGTGTGTGAGTGCCCCTGTGAGTCTGAGTCTTGTGAAGATCTAGACCCGTGGGGAATTTCAGCATGGGTGTGTGAAACACTTAGAAAGTTTTCTTGGGTTGGAAAGAGGAGCCACAGGGGCATGCATCTGTCCCTATGGGTCAGGCACATGGGCGTGGGGAATTTCCACATGGCCGTGTGATTGCATTCAGAAGCATTGAGTGTTTTTTTTTCGAGAGCACACAGGTGCATGCGCCTGCACTAGTGGGTCTCTCCGGGGGAGTCACACGGGCATGGGTAATTTTCGCACACCCTTGTGGATGTGCAGAATTCTAAGAGATGAGTTTTTCCTTAAAATCTATTCATGTCTCTTCAACATTATGCTCTAAATCCTTCAGAAAATAGTCTCTATTACTCTTACAACTACACGAAGCTGATTTAGACAAGTTTCTACTCGATTTTCCAGCCTATTGTACACCTTACATCTTCAACTTGTCGGTAAACCCTCATTTTTGTTTACTTCGTCAATTCTTGAATTTAATTGATTAAAATGGTGAATACTACTTCGTTCCTATGCTTTTGTGGGTTGATCATGTTTAGGAAGAGTTTAGGCATGAGTTGATGATGTTTTTCTCAGATTCTAACATGTACCCGTGCGGTTTTCACGCCCTATGGATCCACACGGGCGTGTGGAATTTCCACATGATCCTGTGGATTTCTGCAGTATTATCTTGTGAGCTTCTTTGATCATTTCTTCTTTAAGTCTTGCAGTTATGGCACCTTGTTCAGAGAAGCAAGAAGGTAAGCATCCCAAGGAGCCGTCACCTAAATTAGAACATATTGAGTTTTCAAATCCCGAGCATCAGACTCGATTTGAGCGATTGTGGAGACTCAGGTTTGGACAGTCTCATTTTATGGACTTCAGTGCCCTGAGAGAAGTTCAGCGAGGCGATGAGTTGGCCGATGAGATTGCCGAGCTACTGGACGTAGGAAGCTGGAGGAGATTATTATCGATCTGAGAGCCAGCTATCCGCGCATTGACACTGGAGGTATTGGCGTCCTTCGAGTTCGATCGGGCATATAGGAGATTCGATAGCATTGATGTCATATAGTTCAGAGCATTTGGACATCAGTTCCATATGATTATCAATGAGTTTTCAGTATATATGGACTAGTATTGGGAGACATACACAGAAATAGAGTAGTATGGGCACTTGACAACAGATTATCCCGGCACCCTGACCCCGAAGTGAGCATACCTAGCTTTATGTAGACAGGGGCAGCATTAGTCGGGAGTTTCAAGGGCTTCATGGTTGTCCCCCCCGAACTATAGATACTTGCACTCAGTCCTCAGCAGATATGTGAATGGTCGAGGTGACAACGCAGGTGTTTTGTGTTGGCAGGAGTTATTCTATTTATATTCCATGCTACAGAACGAGCCGATTCACTTAAGGCATGTGGTAGCAAAGTTTCTGAGGCACCAGGGACAGTATGTGCAAGTGGGAGTATTATTTACTAGTCCTTACATCACTAGACTTATCCTGGGGATGGACCTATTGGATGCTATTCGAGGTGCCAAAAAAGACGGTTGTCCCTTCCCCTCTCGGGCTAGATATGATAAGGATAATGGGGTTAGTGCGTAGGTATGGGCTTGGAGCATGCATTCTTGCTACACATACCCCAGAGAATGCTGAGGGCAGAGGAGACACAGCAGAGGGTTCACAGCAGGCCCCCGAGTCTCAATTTGCAAAGATGGAGACCGGGGCACCACACGCAGAAGAGGAGTCACCCCAAGTGCGTATATTTTCTCCTTTCCATAGCCTATAATTGTCTTGAGAAGCTCGAGAATGAGGTGGGTTTGCTTTGGACTGAGATCACAGAGGTTCGAGCTACATAGCATGCACAGTACGCAGGGGTGATGGAACATCTTGACACCATACTACAGTTATTAGAGCGAGATGCATCCTCACCCTTCATCAGGAGACGGAGTACCAGTCAGGCCTCGCCAGCATAATTATTTCCATCTCCACCAGCACCGTTCGATTTAGCACCAACAGTAACAACAAAGCCGACCGCGGATCGCACCGACGCTTGAGGCGTCTTTTCTTTTATTTCTTTTATTTTCTTGTATTTAACTTTGGCATTATCTTTTGGAGTTGTACACTAAGAAAGGATTCTCCTTCTGAGTTTATCTTTTATTTTGTCTCGAGTTGTATTACATTGCTCTATCTTTTATATACTTCAGTTTATTTGGTTTTTGCTTATTGAGCTTCACTGAATACCCTTGTGTATGCATGAAGATGGTCTTGTCAGTATGGGAATTGAGAACTAGTCATGGATACGGTCAAGGTGTTTTACACTTGGCCGTGTGTGCTTCATAACCCATTGGAACTTCACTCCCACAATTTAGCTCCATCAAATGCAACACTAGGAGTTAGGGGAGTATTGTTTCAATTACTACTCCCACATATTTTCTTGATTGCTATATTCTCTATTCTGCTTGCATGTGTACATTGAGGGCAATGTACATCTTAAGTGTGGTGGGGCAGGGGGGGAGTTCACTTTGCACATATACTTCACATAAGTTTTGATTGACATACATGCTCACATAGCCAATGACAGTTCACCTTAGTTGCAATGATTGTATTCTTGAGTTAGGATAATTTTTAACATTAAATATTCTCATGTTCTAGTTTCTTTTTTGAATTTATAGGAATTTTCGCCCGATTGACACTTGTTGCACCACTCGCTCATGAAACTCTTTTGGAAACTCAAGTTCGGTGTTTAAGGGACTAAGTAGTTTTATTTCTTGTGTTTTCCCTAATTGAAATATATATATATATATATTGTTTAGTTGCGCATTTTGGGTGGAAAGAGCTACCACCTAAGAAGTATGAAGCTACTCTCATAAGTCGGATACTAGTTATGCCCTAATGAGAGAAAGAGCTATCTTATGGGATGAGTGAAAGTTACCACCCCGGTAGAAAAAGCTACCACCTCAAAACTGTGAAAGCCACCTTAGAGGCAGCTCGGAAAGGGCTACCTTAGAGGACGTGTGAAGCTTCTACCATCGTTTTTGTTTATTATGTCTTGTAGATAAATAAGTCCCTCATATTTAGAACTTTGAGGGCCATACTTTCGGTTGAATTGAGTGAGTTTACACAAACTTGCATGATTTCGGGTTTGTTGTCCTTTTTTATTCAAGTTTTTAGCTAGGCCATTGATTTTTCGTATTTAGTGTTGAAATTTCCCTTACCTGTAGAATGCTCTCCTTGCATATTTTGGTGAAACCTAAGGCCAAGTATTTTCAATGTTTTATTTTTGCTTGAGGACAAGAAAAAGCTTAAGTGTGTGGGAGTTTGACAAGTGCTTGTGTATTAGTAATGCGAACTATTCTTTTCTTATGATGAGCATTACTTTTATCAGGTTTTAGCGCTAATATATGTGTATTTGTGATACTTTCGTGCATTTAGGTTTGTGGAATCTTGGAAGGAACAAACACGAAGACACAAGTTAGATTCGAAGATACATGAATGTGTGCCAACATCTATGTATTCAAGCAATTACAATGAGTTGGAGGGGCATGAAGGCAGTCGCATTTGCGTATCTTGACTTGTGCATTGATAGCGAGATCTTCACCAATGAGACTTTTTATTGAAGAAGCGGCATGATCTACGACATAGACGTGTGCACGTTTATGTTGCCTTGATGAAAGTGTGGAATCAGGAGTGTTTTGCCTGGGTAATATAGCATGTTTTATAATAAATTGCTGTAGCAATATATTGTAGTAGTTATTGTTCATAGCCAGCCAAAAATCAGGATTCTGGAGAATCCACACGCCCGTGTGGAAATTTCACACTCCCATTTGGAAATTGCACAGAGGCGTGTGAGAAATCCATAAGCCTGTGTGGATGCCCAATTCCAGCCCTATTTAGGCCACGATTGAGTCTGGACCAAAGGGTTAGATCTACACATAGGAATAGGGTTTATCACCTAGAATCCCTAGAGCATCTTGTAATTTTACATAGTGTGAGGTGTTGATAGCGTTTGATTTCTCCACCGGGGCATAGTGTAGAGTTAGTCACAGTTAACCTTAGGTTTTGGACCGTGTATTCAAGGATGTCCACGATTCATTGAGCATTAATTAGGAGATATAATAGTCAGTCTTGCACTCGAAATATTACTTCTAGGGTAAGCATTGTCCGAGTACCCCATTTCTATCGATTGCCTTTCCTCTCACTTATTTGTGCCTCTCATTCTTGTTTATTTTATTTCTGTTTACATGACAATTCAACAACATAATCATTGTTCATCTTCACTTGGTTAAGTAGCAATCTTGGTATTTTTATTCCCTACTCGCTATGGATATGATACCCCACTCACCTGGGATTTATTATTTTGACAAACCTGTGCACTTGTGGGTAACACAGAAGAGGCATTGTCAATGGGTACAACATGGAATAAACAATTAAGGATATAAGGAAAGAATACATGACTCCCTCTTTATCAAGATACTCTTCATAGTTGAGCTCCGTATGCTAACCCCACTTTCCTTGTGCCTCCGAATCGTCCTCGATCCCCTTAGCCGATGTGGTGAAACTTGATCTTTGGCACATCCCTTGTGCGTGTGATAAGTTCTTGTGTGTTAAGAATGCGAAGTATTCTTTCCTTGCGTTAAGCATTATTTTTATCAGGTTTTAGCGCTAATACACATGTATTTGTGTTACTTTGGTGCACGTAGAGTTATGGAGCCAAATATGTAAGAAAGAAGCTAATGTAGATCGTGAATGCACTATTTGATGAAATCTTGGAAGAAACAAACACGAAGACACTAGTTGGATTCAAAGATACGTGAATGTGTGCCAACCTTCATGTATTCAAGCAATTACATGGTTTGCAGGGTCACAAGGGTAGTCACATTTGCATATTCCAACCCGTGCAATGATAGCAAGATCTTCACCAATGAGTCTATTTATTGAAGAAGCGACATGATAAGTGCTTGTGCGATAAGAATACGAAGTGTTCTTTCCTTGTGTTGAGCATTATGTTTCTTAGGTATTAACGCTAATATGTGTGTATTTATGTTACTTTCATACAGGTAGGGTTGTGAGGCCAAATATGAAAGAAAAAAAGCCAATGTGGGTCAGTAAATGCATCAATTTGGAGGAAATCTTGCTAAGGTTCAAACACAAAGACATAGGTCGGGTTCGAGATGTGGAAATGTGTGCCAACCTCCTCGTATTCAAGCTAGTACAACTATTTGGAGGAGCACAAGGGCAGCCACATTCAAGTATTTTGACTTGTGCATATAGAACAAGATCTCCACCAACATGTCCGTTATTGAAGAAGCAAAGCGATCCATGACATAAACATTTGCCCGTTTGCGTTACCTCGTTCAAAGCAAGGATTCGGGAGTATTTCAGGCCGGTATTGTAGTAGGATATTGTAGCAAAAATTGTAGCAAGAATACTATACCAACATTATTCATAGCCGGCCGGGAAAATAGAAAAAAAGAGAATCCACAGGGGCGTGTGGAAATTCCACATGCCCATGTGAAAAATCCACAGGGGCGCTCACATGGGCGTGTGGATTCCCGATTCCAGCCTTTTAAAAGCCGATTTCAGCCCCAATTTCAGTATACTTTCTTCTATCTTTTCCCCAACTTGAGAGAGGGCTGCGGCTAGAGTTTTGAGAGGTATTGGCTAGGGCTTTCGAGAGGTTCTACTGCTCTAACATTGCACCCATTTGGAAGAAGGTTAGTGGGAGAGCTTTCGTCGACACCAATCCGACGAGGTGTATCCTAAGCCGGACAAAGGGAACCTTGTGATAAGTAGAGGACTCTCTATAAGACCATCACCACAACTAATGAGGGGGTTTTCTATGGATGGTTTGTTTTTACATTCGATTTCATTGATTGTATCTAGCTCCATGGAGAGCTAAACCCCTAGTGGGTATTTGGGTATTTGTGAATGACAAGACCCCTTGTGTATATCCCACAAGTGCACGGGTTTGTCGAAGTAATAATCTCGGATGAGCGGGTATCGAATCCGCTTCTTAGCTATGTGAAAGATCAGTAGTGATAAGTGTGACAATGATTCAATTCTCAAAACTAAAAACAACAAGTAAGAGAACACGAGTAAAGAAGGAGGTAAGGCAATCGATAAAGATGGGATACTCGGATAATGCTTCGTAATCAATGCATGAACCGTTTATTATGCTTCCTAATCAATGCAATGGTGAGTCATGGAAATCCTTAAATACATAGTCCCAAATCTAAGGTCAACTATGACTAACTCTATACATGTCCCGGAGGAGAGATTTAATAACCTCTTAACCTCGCACTCGAATAGAGTTGCAATGAGCTCTAGGGATTCTAAGTGATAAATCTCTTCCTAATTATAGACCTAACACTTTGGTCCAGGTGGAAGGTCCCTAACCACGATTAAGCCCTAGATACTAAGATCACCTCAACGCTTCACTCAATTGCACGCGCAACTAAGCCCCAGCGGAGTGTTATCCCTTAGACCATTCACTCTATTATGGCCACAAAGAACTCAAGGAACGGAGGTAGAATCTATCACGTCGGAGGGGAAAGGGGACGCTCCTGTACCTCTCGACTCACCCTCTTAACCCTCTCCAACCTAGCTTTGTCTAACACTCGTGGTGTGTCACTCACTCACAAGGATACCAAAAAAAATTCTCAACCCTAGTGTCACTCTAGGGCAAATGTTCATACAATCAAGTATTCAAGGTTCAAACTAACAACAAACATCAATTAATTGAAAGCATAATAAAGAGATTCAATGAAAAAAATACATCCTAGGGTTCACAAATACCCAAGTACCCACTAGGGGTTTAGCTCTCGATGGAGCTAAGTACAATCAAAGAAATACAATGTAAAAGCAATGAATCCATAGAGAAACCCCTCTATAGTCATGTCGATGGTCTTGTGGAAAGTCCTCTACTCGTCATCCAAGGATTCCCTTATTCGTTATAGGATATGCCTCGATGGAAGCTCCCCTACCAACCTTCTTCCAAAGGAATGATGATGTTGGAGCCATAGAACCTGTCCAAAACCCTAGCCAATACCTCTCAAAACCCTAGCCGAAACCCTCTCTCAAGTTGGAGAAAATATGGAGAAAAGAATGCTGAAATCGGGGCTGAATCGACTTTAAATAGGGCTAGAATCGGGAATCCACACGCCCGTGTGGGTGCCCCTATGGAATTTCCGCACAGGCGTGGGTAATTTCCACACGCCCGTGCGGATTCCCTGAAACTGTCATTTTTGGCCGGCTGTGAACAGAAACTGCTACAGTGACTTCTACAACACTCTGCCAAAAATACTCCCGAATCCACTTTTCATCGAGGTAGCCTAAACAGGCAAACATTTATGCCGTAGATCGCTTTGCTTCTTCAATGACGGATAAGTTGATGGAAATCTTGTTCTATGTGCATAAGTCAGAGTGCTTATTTGGACTGCCCTTGTGCCCTCCAAATGGTTTGGCAAAATCAAATACGGGGAGGTTGGCACACACTCTAGCATCTCGCACCCTACTTATATCTTCGCGTTTGAACTTTAGCAATATTTCCTCCAAAATCGGTGCATTGTGATCCACATTGTCTTCTTTCCTTCATAATTGGTTTCACAATCCACATTAGCAAGGTTTCACATATTAGTGTAAAAGCCTGAGAAAAGTAATGCTCAACATAAGGAAAGAACGCTTCGCATTCATATCGCACAAGCACTTATCAGTGAACCCTAGGATGTATTTGTTTCATTGAATCTCTTTATTATGCTTTCAATTAATTGATGTTTATTGTGAGTTCCAATCTTGTATGCTTGATTGTACGAATACTCCCCTAGAGTGACACTAGTGTTGAAAGTTCTTCTTGGTAACTCATGTGAGTGTGTGACACGCCATGAGAGTTAGATACAGCTAGAAATGGAGAGGGTTGAGAGGGTGAGTCGAGAGGTAGCGGAGCGTCAACTTTCCCCTCCGGTATGATCTATCCTACCTCCACATTCCAAGAGTTCTTTGCAGCAATAGTAGAGTGAATGGGCTAAGGGATGACCTAGGGCCTAATTGTGGCTAGGGATCTTTCACCTGGACCAAAGGGTTAGGTCTATACATATGAATAGGGTTTATTACTTTAGACAAACCCATGCACTTGCGTGTCATACCTAAGGTGTGTGTTAGTGTGTACCACAAGTACATGGGTTGTCAAAATAATAATTACCCTGGTGAGTGGGTAGTTGTATCCATAGGGAATAGTTATCAGGAACATAATAATTGCTATTTAACTAGGATGATTATGATTCAAATGTTCTGTGAATAATATCAATGCAAAAATAAATAAAGAAAACAAGAAAGAGAAATGCAATAAAATGAAAGAAAAGACAATCGATAGAATGTGGGGAACCAAGACATTGCTCACCCTAGGACTATTATTTCAAGTGCAATACCAATCATTATGTCTCCTAAATGACATTTAATGAGTAATGGATATCCTACAATACACGGTCCCCAACCTAAGGTCAACTGTGACTAACTCTACACTATGTCCCGGCGGAGAAATCACTCAATCTCAACACCTCACACTGTGCAAGTCTGCTTAAAGCTCTAGGGACTCCAAGTGATAAACCCTATTCCCTAATATAGATCTAACCCTTAAATCCATGTGAAACACCCCTAGTCACAACTAAGCCCCAGCACTAAGGATTACTTTCAACGCTTTCACTCTATTTCTTGCCAACTAAGCCCCAGCGGAGTTCCTCTCTTAGAACTTTCACTCTATTGTGACCTCAAAGAACTCTTGGAACACGAAAGGTATGATAAATCACACCGGAAGGGAAAAGGGACGTTCTTCTACCTCTTGACTGACCCTCTCAACCCTCTCCAATCCTTCTTTGTCTAACTCTCATGGTGTATCACTCACTCACAAGGATTACCAATGTAGACAATCAACCTTAGTGTGACTCTAAAGAAAAATACATTCAACAAGCATTTAAGATTGGAACTCAATTAAAACATTAATTAAGAAACAAAAATAAAATGGCAATGAAACAAAAATATCCTAGGGTTTACATGTCCAAGCACCCACTAGGGGTTTAGCTTTCCATGGAGCAAGGTAAAATCAATAATGAAATCGAATATAAAAACATGCAATCCATAAGTAAAACCCCTCATATTCCATGTCGATGATCTTGCGGAGTAGCTCCGTCTTCTTTAAGGGTTCCCTCGTCAAGCCTAGGGTACACCTCGCCGAATCGATGCCGATGAAAACTCCTCCAATAACTATCTTCTGAAGGAACGCAGTGTTGAAAGCCGTGGAACCACTCTAATAACATTGCCAAAGCCTCTCTAAACCATAGCCGCAAGCGTCTCCAAGGTTGAGGAAAAGATCAGAAAAGGATACTTCAAAACGCCTTAAATAGCGACTTAAATAGGGTTGGAATCGGGCATCAACTCGGGCATGTGGAATTTCCACAAGCCTGTGTGAATCTCCAGGAATTGAAATTTTCAGGGCACTATGAATAGTAACTACAATAGTGATTTTCTATAATAAAGTGCTACAATATTTCACCAAAATGCTCCCAAATCCACACTCTTCATCGTGGCCACATGAATGGGCACAAATCCATGTGGTAGATTGCGTTGTGTTTTCAATTAAATCATATTTGACGAAGATCTTACTAGTATTCCACAAGTCAGAACACGCGAATGTGACTGCCATTGTGCCCCTCCGAAACATGTATTTGCTTGAGCGTGATGGAGGTTGGCACACAATCACATGTCTTTGAGCATAACTTGTGTCTCCGTGATTGTTCACTCTAAGATTCCATCAACAAAGTGCATCCACGATCTACTTTTGGCTCTTTTCTTCCACTATTGTCTCCATAACCCTATATGCACAAAAGTAACACACATACGTATGTATAAGTGATAAAATCTAAGAAAAATAATACTCAATATAAGAAAAGAATACTTCGTATGACTAGTATACAAGCACTTATCAATCTTCGCTCATGTCAAAGTTCTCCTAGTGAACAAAGATGAGATTGAAACCCTGCAGAGTTGGAGTTAAAAGGCTGATTTAGGGCTCGACAAGGTCAAAGCACGGTTGTTGAGATTTCTGAGTGAATCAACTAAGTGCTCGCTTAGAAGAATCAAGGGAAGGAGCACAGTCATACATCGCCCGTGCTTCGATAGTCCACGACCGTGCTAGGTGTATCCTAAGCGTGCTTCCCCTGTTGGTAGGAACTAACTTTAGAATGGAATAATTATGGGTACGAACACGATCGTGTTGAGATCCTTCTTTGCCTGAGAGCACACCCCTGCTTGAATTTTCACTTTGTTGTCTCACAGGCTGAGATAATCAGTGGACAGAGCATGATTATGCTCTGTCCGTGTTCAGATTGAGCGTTTAGCAAAAATCTTCATTCTTCACTCATTTCATCCTTAATTTCACTCCAAATTGCTTTGAACCCCTAAATCCTGTGCAAGGAACAACTACACCCAAAATAGCACTGAATAAACACAAAAATATGCCAAAGGATAAGTAAAAGAAAGAATTAACGGTAAATAAATATAATATGAAATGCACTCATCGTCAGTGATGAACAAGAAAGAATTTGTTCTCTCGGAAGTAAATGAGTTAGTGATAATGCCCATTTGCTTGTGAACTGCAAGTGCACGGGTTTGTCGAAGTAATAATACGCTGGTGAGTGCATAGTTCGCACAACCCTTATATGTGACCCGCATGTGCACGGATTTGTCGAAGTAATAAATTCCAGGTGAGTGGGTTATCGTATCCACAGGGAATAGTAAATAGAAATACAACGATTACTACTTAACTAAGTGAAGATGAAACAATAATGGTGAGGATAAAATCAATGTGAACGAGACTAAAGAAAATAAGAAAGAGAGGCATGATAAAATGAGAAGCAAGGCAATCTAAAGAAAGTGGGGCACTCGGACATTGCTTCCCCTAGAGTTATTAATTTAAGTGCAAGACCAACTATTATATCTCCTAACTGATGCTTAATCAGTCATGGAAATCTTAAAATACACAGTCCCAGATCTAAGGTCAAACCGTGACTAATTCTACACTATGTCCTATGGGAGAAATCGTTCAGTCTTAATACCTCACACTGTGTAAAGTTACAAGAAGTTCTAGGGATTCTAGGTGATAAACCCTATTCCTATATGTAGATCTAACCCTTTGGTCCAGGTGGAAGATCCCCAGTCACGACTAAGCCCCAGATACTAAGGATTACTTTAACTCTTCACTGTGTTGCTAGTGCAACTAAGCCCTAGCGGAGTTCTTCTCTTATCACTTCACTCTATTATGACCACAAATAACTCGAGGAAATGGCGGTAGGATAAATCACACCAGAGGAGAAAGGAAACACTCCACTACCTCTCGACTCACCCTCTCGACCCTCTCTAATCTTGCTTTGTCTAACTCTCATGGTGTGTCACTCACTTACAAGGATTACCAATGTAGAATCTTAACCCTATTGTCACTCTAAGGAAGAAATCATTCAACAACCATTCAAGATTGGAACTCAATTAAAGACATCAATTAAGGAAAACATAATAAAAGGTCAATGACATAATAACATCCTAGGGTTTACAATTCCAAGTACCCACTAGGGGGTTTAGCTTTCCATGGAGCAAGATACAATCAATGATGAAATAAAGACATGGTAGTAGCTTCAATTGAGGTGGCAGCTATCACTCATCCCATGAGATAGCACTTTCTCATTAGGGCATAACTAGTATCTGACTTATGAGAGTAGCTTCATACTACATATATGGTAGCTCTTTCCACCCCAAATGCACAACTAAAATAAGAATTTTTATTTTTTATTTTTTTGCAAAATTAACACAAGAAAACAACACTAACTAGCCCCTTAAACATCGGACTTGAGTTTCCAAAAGGATATAATGAGCAAGTAGTGCAACAATTGTTATTCGGGGTCAAATTCCTAGAAATTCAAGTAAACACTAGAGCATGAGAACATTCAATGTTAACAATTCCCTTAAACTCAAGAATACAATCATTGCAACTAAGGTGAACCGCCACTGGCTACATGAGCATATATTTCAGTCAAACCTTATATAATAATCATTTGTAAGTCAATCAATGTACGCAAGCAAGCACTATAGGATTTAAGTCAATCAAAAGCATATGTGGTGTGGGCAATTGAAATAATACTCCTCTGAACTCCAAATGGTACATTTGATGAAGCTATAATCATTGAGAGTTTAAGTCTCAATGGGTTATGGAGCACACACGGTTATAAGACCATGTCCATGACTTGTTCCTCAAATTCCATACGCACAAGACCATCTGTACGTATACACAAGGGGGTTCAGTGAAGCTCAACAAAAATAAAAACAACTTGAGTATATAAAAATAAGATAATGAAATACAACTTGAAACCAAAATAAAAGATAAACTCAGAAGGAAGATCCTTTCTGAGTGATACAAGTCCAAAATAAAATACGGAAATGAAAAAAATATATAAAAACAAAGAAAGGAAAAGATGCATCAAACGTGCTGTCATGCTCGGTCACCTCTGCTGCTCTTGGTGGTGATGATGCTGATACTGGTGGATCAATTGGTGCCTGAACTAGTGATGGTGGTGCTGTGGATGCCTGAGGAGTCCTCGGTCGCATAATGAATGGTGAGGCCATGTCTCTCTCAAGTAACTACAAACATCAGCTAAATCACTTTGGAGTACTCCTACAGTACTCTCAAGCCTCTCAAATCGATCATGGGCTCGAGTTAGAAAGAATATCCGAACTGGTTGAGGCCTTGGCTGTAGGGGGTACTTCTGCCTGTGCCTGCTCAGTCTATGGCTCAAATATTGGCTGGGACCCCCCTACTGTATCTCTCTCGGTCCTCGACTAACTCTAGTGGGGACATGTTTAACACATACCCCCCATATCTATATCTCTGGATCATACCCATCAGTCGCATGGTCTCCAACCCGAGGGGTGAGGGTATGATCCTCTACTCGGCCACCTTGATGGAGTCTAGTAGACCCATCCCAATGTTGAGTCTGGTAATGTACGAGCCTGAGAAAATTACTCCAATCCTGGTGTACTGACCCTAATGCCTCAGGTACTCAGCTACAATATGCCCAAGATGGAGTGGCGTGCTCTGAACCATCGAATAGATGTAAAACATCTCCTGTCGGCTCAAGACACTGGTACTATCACCACGGCCATGTACTGACCTACTCAAGATGACATGAACATAGCGGTACATAGGTCATAAAAGACATGTGGCCTTAGATACCCTGGGCTCATACTATCCCTGTTGACATAGCGCTCTGTATGCGTGGTACGGCATCAAGCTGACTGGGTAGTCTGTAGGCAGCTGCTAATAATCGTCTGTGTCAATGAATGCTTGATCATAGAGTGTGTGTCTGACCGAAAACTGAGTGACACTCATACTATAGTGATGTCCAAACACTCTGAACTGTATAGCGTCAGTGCTGTCAAATCGGAAATACGATCAGTCAAACTCGAATGAAGTGAGTGCCTCCAAAGTGAGTAGCCGAATAGCTAGCTCTCGGATCGATAATAACATCCTCTAGCTTCCAAAAGAAAGCAACTCCTCCACCTCGTCAGCCATGTTGTCGGCTAACGGTACCTCCCTTAGTGAACTCTTGTCCTGGACTCGCGTCTGCCCAAATTTGAGCTTTGATAACCGCTCAAACGAGCTTAGTGCTCGGGGCGAACTCTATATTCTGCTGCTCAGGTGATGTCTCACGTGGGCACTTCTCGAAAACTTTCTTAGTCCTAGGGTGCCATATCTGCAAGTATTGAAAAGAAAATCGATCAAATAAACTCACAAAATAATACTGCAGGAATCCACACGTCCCATATGGATCCGTGGGCGTGAAAGTTGCACGGACCTCGTGCTAAAACACAAAAATTCATCATAAATTCGTTCTAAAATGCTTCTACAGCATGAATCTATCATTTAGACATCCAAAAGAAGCACATTCACAAGATTCAATTGAATAAAATCAAGTATGGTGAAGAATAGAGAGAATAACGGTTTACCGATAAGACAAAGATAGAAAACTTGAAATCGACCGGAAAACTCGAGTAAAATCCTTCTAAAATGACTGTATGAAGTCGAGAGAGTACGATAGAGTGTTTTTTCGGTGTTGAGAAGTGTAAAAATGTAAAAGCGAACAAGATTTAAAAATAAAACTCACTGTCTTTGGCGTTCTATACATCCATACAAGTGTATGGAAATTACCCACACTCGTGTGACTCCATAAGGGAGCTTCACAGGGGCATTCACATACCCTGGTATGCCCTCAGGATAACTAATAAATGCTTGTGTGTTAAGAATGTAAAGTGTTATTTCCTTATAATGAGCATTACTTTTATCAGGTTTAAGCGCTAATACATGTGTATTTGTGTTCTTTTGCGCATGTAGGGTTGTGAAGCTATGTTTTAAGAAAAGAAGCCAAAAGTAGATTGTGAATGCACTATTTGATGAAATATTGGAAGGAACAACCGCGAAGATACAAGTTGTGCTCAAAGATACGTGAATGTGTGCCAACCTCCATGTATTCAAGCAATTACAATGATTTGGAGGGGCACAAGGGCAGTCACATTTGCGTATCCCGACTTGTGCATTGATAGCAAGATCTTTACCAATGAACCCATTTATTGAAAAAGGGACACAATCTATGGCATAAACATGTGCCCGTTTATGTTACCTCGATGAAAAGTGGATTCGGGAGTGTTTTTGGTGGAATACTGTCACAACCGGCCGAAAATCAGAATTCAAGAGAATTCACACTGGCGTGTGGAAATTCCAATTTCCACATGCCCTTGTGGATGCCCGATTCCAGCCCTTTAAAAGCCGTGATTCATCCCCGATTTCTCCATCTTTTCCTTTATCTTTTCTTCCACCTTTCCCCATCTTTGGAGGTGCCGGCAGCTAGGGTTTGGAGAGGCTTTGGCAAGGCTTTAGAGAGGTTTGACGACCTTCGACACCGCGTTTCCTTTGGAAGAGAGCTATAGGGGGAGCTTTCATCGGCATCGATTCGGCGAGGTGTGCCCTAGTTTTGACGAGGGGACCTTTGAAGAAGATGCGGCCGATCCACAAGACCTTCGACACTAACACAAGGGGGTTTTCATTCATGGATTGCATCTCTTTACTTTTGATTTCATTATCTATTGTATTTTGCTCCATGGAGAGCTAAATCCCTAATGGGTACTTGGGTATTTGTGAACCCTAGGATGTATTCGTTTCATTGAATCTCTTTATTATCCTTTCAATTAATTGATGTTTATTGTGAGTTCCAATCTTCAATGCTTGATTGTATTAATACTCCCCTAGAGTGACACTAGTGTTGAAAGTTCTTCTTGGTAACTCATGTGAGTGTGTGACACGCCATGATAGTTAGATAAAGCTAGAATGAAGAGGGTTGAGAGGGTGAGTCGAGAGGTAGTGGAGCGTCAACTTTCCCCTCCGGTGTGATCTATTCTACCTCCACGTTCCAAGAGTTCTTTGCGGCCATAGTTGAGTGAATGGGCTAAGAGATGACCTTCCTCTAGAGCTTAGTTGCGAGTGCAACGGAGTGAAGCGTTGAAGTGATTTTAGCATCTAGGGCTTAATTGTGGCTAGGGATCTTTCACCTGGACCAAAGGGTTAGGTCTATAGATAGGAATAGGGTTTATCATTTGGAATCCCAAGAGCTCATTGCAATCCTATACGAGTGCGAGGTATTGAGATTGTTTGATTTCTCCTCCGGGACATGTGTAGAGTTAGGCATGGTTGACCTTAGATTTGGGACTATGCAATTAAGGATTTCGATGACTCACTATTGCATTAATTAGGAAGCATAATACAGGTTTCTTGCACTTGAAATGATTGTCCTAGGCGGAACAATATCCGGGTACCCCATTTATCGTGAAGAACATGATCTACAATGCAAAATTTTGGAACAATATCCTAGGCTAAAAATTTTTGAACATTTATACATACTCAAAGCTTACCTCTGCAATGCAAAATTAACCAGAGAATCATGAAGAACATGCTCAAACGATTAAGAAACTTCACCACACACAATTAAGCACACAATAATATCAATGTTCCACAAGAAAAACACAGCAATTTACATGTAAAAATCAAGATACCAACATTGAAAGCCTTATTCATACAAGTGTTAAACTAAAAAATAGAATACAGTAAAGACTTGGGTTGCTTCCCAAGAAGCACTTGTTTAACGTCACTAATCTTGACGTACATTTTCCTTTAATTCAAGCATCAAGACTTCTTTATTTTTCACTTCTCGGTCTAGCACCACTTCATATGGGTCTGTATTCATCATTTCCTGCACATATTCATCTATTAGTTCATCGGTAGTGTCAAGAAAGTAAAGATCATTATCAAAGTCAAGAAAATGTCATATGGCTTCAGTGAGGCATTATGTCAACTTGTCATCACTAACCCTCAGTGTCCACTCCCCACCGTCCATGTCAATAAGTGCCTTGGAAGTGCAATTGCTTGAATAGACCTAAGAACTTCTTGTACTGTTCATCACCAATGCACTCTCCTCCAACTTCCTCTTGTTGGTCAAAAGATCCTTCAAAAATTTTGCATACTGAGGCATTTGAGACAACGCCTCCACAAAGGGAATGTTAATGTGCAATTTCTTGAATAGACCTAAGAACTTCTTGTACTGTTCATCATTTTGGTCGTTCTTCAATCTTGAAGGGTAAGGGATTCTTGGCTTGTAAGGTGGGGGTGCCACTTTCTTCTCCTTGTTAGTTCTCTCCTCAACTTCCATGACCTCAGGTGCTTGAACATTGGTCTTCTCACTTGGAAGCCTACCCTCAACCTCACGACCACTTCTCAAAGTGATTGCCTTCACATGTTCTCTCGGATTAGTTTTGGTGTTGCTGGGTAAACTCCCTTGAGGTCTTTCGGATAGAGACTTCGCAATTTGCCCCACTTGATTTTCTAGATTATGTAATGAAGCGGTGTGGTTGTGAAGTGTTGCTTCAACCGACTGAAATCTTATATCCGACGATTGAACAAATTTAGTTAAAGCTTTCTCTAGATCGGTCATCTGGGTCTCCAAGTCTTAAACTTGATTCTCCATGTTCGGGGCTTATTGTTGTTGTTGTTGGAAACCTGGTGGTGCAATGCCCTTTTGTTGCCCTTGGTTATTCCAAGAAAAGTTGGGATGGCCTCTCCACCCTTTTGTTGTAGGTGTTGCTATGAGGATTACCTTGTCCTCTTCCCGAATTGCCTATAAAGTCTACTTGTTCAGTTGGGGTTGAGTAGCAATCGAAATAGGACAATCAAAATGGCATATGTGAACCCTCACAACTAGCACAACTTGTGATTGCGGCTACCCTTCGTGAAGTCAATGCATCCAATTTCTTCCGTAATGCCTCTACTTGGGTGGCCAAGGATGTAACCGCCTCAATTTCATGGGGTTCGTCCACTTTCTTCATTTCTCTTGCACTCTATTGGTAGCTATTCAAACCCATTTCTTTAATTAATTGCTGGGCTTCTTCATGAAACTTATTAGCCATTATACCTCCAGCGGTGGCATCTAGAAGTTGTTTGTTGCTTGAGCTCAACACGTTATAAAATGTATTAATAATCATCCACTCTGGGAACCCATGTTGTGGGCACTTTCACTAAAGGTCATTGAATTATTCCCAAGTCTCAAACAAAGTTTCAAGTTCCATCTGAAAAAATGAAGATATCTCATTACAAAGCATTGCTAATTTTCTTGAAGGGAAGTACCTTGCAAGAAAAGCTTTCGACCATTTCATTCCATGTTGTGATGGAATCTCTTAGCATTGAATAAAGCCACTGTTTGGAGCTTCCTTTCAAAAGAGAATGGGAAATCCCTCAAGCGAACTACATCATTAGAAAGCCCCATTGATCTTTAACATGTCACACACTTCAAGGAAGTTCTCAATATGATTGTTCGGGTTTTCATTAGCTAACCCATTAAATTGTGCAGACTGTTGAACCATCTGAATAAAGTCTGGCTTCAACTTAAAATTCTGGGTTGCTACCAGTGGCCTTACAATGCTTGATTTGTGTCCCATAAATAGTAGGTCTAAAAAAATTTGAAAGAGTTCTTCGTTGGCCCTCTTTGTTCAGCCATGATTTTAGATCCTTCACCCTCTATCTTAGCTGAATGATTTTGCTCTTGCACAAGTTCTTTACCCTTTCTACGAAGTGTTCGTTCAAGTTCAGGATCTCCTCCAACCAATATCGAAGGGTTCCCTCTGATCATAACCTGGACCTGCAACCAAAGAAAGAAAGACAAATTAGAAGGATGGAAGAATAAGAAAATGTGAAATAGAATGAATGATGGATAGCAAAAAAATAGGAAAGTGCAAAGTGTTTCTAAAATGCCTATTCCGCGATAACGGTGACAAAAACTTGACACACCCCTTGCGTTTTGACCTACAAGTTAACACGTCCAAATATGCGTGTAAACCGCAAGTGCACGGGTGTCAAAGTAATAATTACCCGGTGAGTCGGGTAGTTGAATCCACATGGAACAGGGCTACTAGTACTAACTTATCCTCTACTCTCTAGCCTGATGATAATGGGATAGTATGGTGATCTAATGTGCGAAGAAATGAATACCGAAGACGAATATGCAAGTGTAAAATAGAGGAAGATCTCAATCAGTAAAAATGGGGTATTCGGGCAATGATCCCCTAGGATTCAGGTATTAGGTACCAGATAAGCAAAGTGTTTCTATGAGGAGTAAGTTAAGTCACAGAAATCCAAATATAATTGGATCTATCTCCTAAACACCGATACTAGCCCCCTACGAGTTCCCGGTGGAGAAATCACTCAATCTCAACACCTCACACCACATATGACCGCAAAGCACTCTAGGGATTCTGAAAGGTGTAACTGATTCCTAAAGATTGATCCAACCCTCATTCTCGGTGAAGGATCCTAACCCCCTACAAGGTCCCATTGGAGAAATAGAGTAATCTCACACCTCCTGCAAAATATGGTTGCATAGAGTCTAGGGAATGGAGATAGAATACACCAATCGGAGGGGAAAGGGATACTTCACTATCTAATGACTCACTTTCTCAACCCTCTTCAATCTTGAGGTTCTAACCCTAATGGAGATCTCTCTCCACCAAGGCAACAAATCATGCAAACCAAATAACCACAAGATCAATAAGGCAAGCAAGCATTAAACAATCAAGAATGAAACCTAATCAAACTCGGATTAAATAGAAACACAAAGCAAATCCACACAAGATGATAATCCTAGGGTTCACAAGCCAAAATACCCTCTAGGGTTTTAGTTCTCCATGGAGCAACATACAAAACACACCATCAATGAATGAAAGTACATTAAAACCATATAAATAAACCCCCTTATATATGAACTGATGGTCTTGATGGAGAGCTTGGATGTCTTGAAGGACCCTCTTCGATACTAGGTTCACCGGTGGCTTCCTTGATGCTATAACGGAAAAGGAATTGATCAAAGTTGGTAACAAAGAGCCTCCCAAGCCACAAAGACCTTCTCTCCAAACCCTAGCCATCACACTCCTCAAGAGCCGCACAAAAGATGAGAAAGAATAGGGCAAAATAGCTATTTATAGGCCTTAGACCGCGTCTGTCACGTGCCCCCACGCGCCCATGTTGATTTTCAACAGGCCTGCATAGGCTGCAAGAATTTCCACGTGGTCGGGTGGAATTTCAACGAGGGCATGTGAATAGTAATTCTACTACAGTACCTTTTATAATTATGGTCAAAACACTCTTCTCTTGAGGCCACATGGCCGGGCACACGTCCTTGTGGTAGACTATAAGACTTTTCTCCATCGACGTATCTTTGAGAGGTCTTGCAATCTCCACAAAGAGAAGGAACATGAAGATGTGGCTGCCTTTGCGCCCTTCCAACTAGTGAATTGACTTGAATCTTCTTGGAAGTTGGCACACATCTCCACGTTCATGAACTCCTCTCATGTCTTGGTCCTTGAATTGAACAAGAACTCCCAACATTGTGTCTTTATAGCCTATCTTTGCTTCCTTTTTACTCTTCAAGGCATTCACAAAATATATGCATAAAAGAACACCAAATACACAATATGAGACATAAACCATGGTAAAAATGATGCTCAATGCATGTAAAACATATATAGAAATATGTCTACTCAAGCACTTATCAAGCTGCCCCACACTTAAGCCTTTGCTTGTCCTCAAGCAAAATTAATCATTAAACTCATGGAAAGAAAAGAGAAGTGCTTGGCCTTAGGTTCACTAAAAGGGTACAAGAATAAAATTCTAAAGTCATGGAGAGAATCAAACATTAGACAAAACAATCAATGCTTTAACAAATAATCCAATAAAAAAATGAAAATGATAAAATCTGAATGCGTGTGTGTGTGTGTGTGAGTGAAAAACTCAACTCATGTCAACACTATGTCCACTACTAAGTTCTTATTAACATGTGACTTATTTATAAACACAAAGAATAGGTAGTAGTTTCACACAACCTCTAAGGTAGCCCTTTCCCAAGATGCCTCCCAAGTGTCTTTCACACTTTGGAGGTGGTAGGTCTTTCTACCAAGGATGGTATCTTTCACACATCCCATGAAATAGCTCTTTCTCTCATTAGGGCATAACAAGTATCTGACTTATGAGATTAGCTACATACATCATGGGTGGTAGCTCTTTCCACCCCCTATGTACAAATCACAAACAATTTCCAATTCTTTTTTATTTATTTATTTTTTCAAATTTTTCTGATTTTTTTTTATTTTCCTCTGATTTTTTTTTTCAAATAAAAACTAGCACACTAAAGTCCCAAACACAATGAACTAGAGTCTTCATAGGTCTAATGAGTGAGAAAAGTGGACAAAAAGCAATCGGACAAAATATTCAATGAAATTGGATGAAAGCTAGAGCATGATAAAATCTAATGTTTCCAACCTCCAAAAACTAAGAATTAAACTCTTAACCCTAAGGTGAACCTTCATTGGCAACAAGAGCATGCTCATGAAAACACAAGTAAAAGTCATGTATAAGGTGAACCCTCCGTTACACTTAAGATGTACATTGCCCTCAATGTATGCATGCAAGCACAATAACGATAGTATCAATGGAAGCAAAACTGTGTGTGGGAATGCAATTAAAACAATACTCCCCTGAACTCCTCATTAACTATCTGGTGAAGTTTTGCTCATGGGCTTGTTGTATAGGTTACGAAGCTCACACGACCATGTGACAACGCACATGATCATGTTTATGACTAAAACACCATCAACATCACTCTCAAGGCCATCTGCACGTATACAAGGGGTTTAATGAAGCTCAATAAAGAAGAAAAGATGTATGAGTTCTTATTAGTAAAACAAATGAAGCACAAACTTGCACAAATAGAAAGAAGCACAAAGATAACTAAAGCCTAAAACATAAAATAAAGAAAACTAAAAATGGAAACAAAAGTAAGAAAACTAAAGACTCATGAGTGGGACACTTCAAGCATCGACGTCAACTTCTTGTGTTGCCCGTGTGCCAAAAGAATGTTCTCATCTAAGGTTAACCGTATGAAATTAAAGAATTTCGGAACAAGTTTTTCGGTCCTTGGTGTCATACCTGCAAATAAAGCTTCAAAAGAAGTCAATCAAGAATGAATTTGATGAGGACAGGGCTCCATGAGGGCGTGGAGGGCAAGCCAAACTCTTTTCTGGACTTTTTGGGCACTTTTCCAGCCCTCGCGGGCGTGTGGAAAAGCCACGCAGCTGCTTGGGCGTGTTCTGGTCACGGCCAGGCCATCTGGGCGGTCGCGTGTGCCATCCGTGTGGGCGTGTGACTCCAGGCCACGTGGCTGGCCAGCCCATCGCGCGTGGGCGATGGCCGAGCGCTGCGTGGGGGTGTAGCCCAGCGCTGGCCACCCTCACGCCCGGGCGTGGGCGGTAGCGCGCTGCTGGGGGGTGCAGCAGCGCCCGGGCCAGCTCACCTAGGGCGTGGGTGCCCAACCATGTCCAAGAAGCCATGATTGTGCTCCAACGCTACCAAATATTTTTGATCCATTCATTTTAGAGTGTTTCCACAAGATATTCCATGAAAAACAGCACTTATAAACCAATAAAATTCATAGATTGGCAAAATAAGGGCGTGGAGGAGATGGGAGAAGATGAAGTTTACCGGAGCAAAAAGGTGAAGGAAACTTAATGCAAATGCCTGCAAAACACTCTTAAATCTTACAGGAGCTGAAGAAATTTAGTTTTTGTGCTCAAAAGTTCGGATTCTGGAAGATGGAGAAGTGGAAAATGAAGGGTTATAGTGATGAAAATAATGAAAATTGACCCCTCATATTCATATAAGACACATGGTGTGTGGAAATTCAACACCCCCGCATGGGTACTTTACACGGCCGCATGGAAATTCCACATGACCGCGTGAGTTGCAAAATTTTTGCAGACAGTCCACGCAAGGCTCCAAACTTCAAATTAACACTAATTCTTCAACTATTAACATGAATTGCACCACAAACCATGCCACATATATGAAAACCACTTTAAAACAACAAAATATTTTCCATGAAAACTCAACAGCAACAAAAATCATCAAAGCACAAACTCATGACTTTATTACTGCAGAAATAAATATCTAAGCTAAAAACAATTAAAAACTTGAGTTACCTCCCAAGAATCTCTTGTTTTACGTCACTAAGCTTGACGAACCTCTTCCTTACCTTATGGACACTTGAAAAGAGTGTGTACCTCCTGACTAGACATTGCATAACTACTTCCTTTAAACCAAAAATCAACTTGCCGGTGAAGTATTTGTTGGAGAGTCCAACCATCTTACTTTTGGCCTCCAAAGAAACAATTTGAGTTGGGAATTATCCAAGCTTGGCACAAGTGGGTCATTGGATGGCTTCAATCTCCTACCCACATCTTCTTCCCTTCCCATAATCTCTTTCTTGCATTGTAAGAGTTGATCAATCCCAAAGAAAAATGCTTGTTCCATTATCTTGGGGTTTGCTTCTTCTTGTGTATTTTCAACTTGGAAGGAACATAACACTAGCAAATCCCCTTGAAAATTTTCTTGCCCACAAGCACAATCTTCATTCATGCAATCCAAATTCTCAAAATGGTATTCATCTTCTTTCTTCTAATTTTCTGCATCAATATACTCAATTTGCCCACCTTCTTCAATGTTGCTCATGGCCTCATCATATCCCGGAGACACTTGCCTTGGTTGTTCAAATTCTTCTTTTTTCCTTCGCAAGCTTGTCCAAGATCTCTCCTAATTGATGCTCAATGTTTTTGATGGAGACCTCGTGACAACTTAATGTGGCCTCAATATTTTGGAAACGGGCATCAGTTACTTCAATAAATCTCGGTAACACTCTTTCCAACCAAAGTACATCCTCTTCAAGCTTCTCATCCATTTAAAATTCTTCTTGACGTGATTCCCATTGTTGTCCATCAATACCCTATGAGAGATTTGGGTAGCTCCTTTGATTTGGATGATAGTTGATGCGATATGGATTGTGATGTTGGTGAAAATTGACAACTTGATCAAGTTTTCTAGTGAGAGCTTCAACCTGAAAATATAAGTCTAAAACTAGATTAATCATCATTCAAGTTCCATGCAAGAAAAAGTAAATAAGACAAAATAAAACAAAATAGAATGGAGGAAGAAGATAGAGTGAAATAAATGAAAACAAAATAAAAACTAATGAGAATGATGGAAGAAAAGGAAAGTGTGGAATAGAAAAATAAAATGAAAAATAAGTAAATGGTTAGAGCAACAAAGTTCTAGCCTTCCCAATATCCTATTCCCTGGCAACGGCACCAAAAACCATATTTGTTACACGTAAGTGCATGAGTTTGTCGAAGTAATAAATCCCAGGTGAGTGGGTTATCGTATCCACTGAATAGTGAATAGAAACACCATGATTGCCACTTAACTAAGTGAAGATGAAACAATAATGGTGTGGATAAAATCAATGTGATTGAGACTAAAGAAAATAAGAAAGAGAGGTACGATAAAATGAGAGGGAAGGCAATCGATATAAAGTGGGGCACTCGGACATTCCTCCAACTAGGGTTATTGATTCAAGTGCAAGATCAACCATTATGTCCCCTAACTAGTGCTTAATGTGTCATGGAAATTCTAAAATACACAGTCCCAAGCCTAAGGTCAACCGTGACTAACTCTACACTATGTCAAGGCGGAGAAATCGCTCAGTCTCAACACCTCACACTATGCAAAGTTATAAGAAGTTCTAGGGATTCCAAGTGATAAACCATATTCCTATATGTAGATCTAACCCTTTGGTCGAGGTGAAAGATCACCGGTCATGATTAAGCCCCAGATACTAAGGATTACTTCAACGCTTCACTGTGTTACTTGGGCAACTAAGCCCCAGCGGAGTTCCTCTCTTAGCACTTCACCTTATTGTGACCGCAAAGAACTCTAGAAAATGGAGGTAGGCTAAATCACATTGGAGAAGAAAGGGGACACTCCACTACCTCTCGACTCACCCTCTCGAACCTCTCCAATCTTTCTTTGTCTAACTCTCATGGTGTGTCACTCACTCGCAAGGATTACCAACGTAGATTCTCAACCCTAGTGTCACTCTAAGGATGAAATCATTCAACAAGGATTCAAGATTGGAACTCAATTAAAGACATTAAGTAAGGAAAACATAATAAAAGGTCAATGAAATAATAGCATCCTAGGGTTTACAAGTCCAAGTACCCACTAGGGGTTTAGCTCTCCATCGATCAAGATACAATCAATAATGAAATCAAAAGTAAAAACATGTAATCCATAAGAAAAACCCCCTCGATATTCACGTCAATGGTCGTGTGGAGTAGCTTCGTCCTCTCCAAAGGTTCCCTTGTCAAGCCTAGGGCACACCTCGCCGGATCAGTAGTCGTATCAACATGGAATAATGATCAGAAACACAAAAATTCTATTTAACTAGAATGAAGATGAGTTGATAGTGCTGTAAACAAAGCCAATGAAAATGGAAACAAAGAAAGAAGACGGAAGAGGAACACTATAAAAATGAGAGGAAAGGCAATCGATACAAAATGGGGTACCCGGACATTGCTCCCCCTAGGACAATTGCTTCAAGTGCAAGACCAACTATTGTGTCTCCTAACTGATGCTTAATGAGTCATGGAAATCCTAGAATACGTGGTCCCAAACTTAAGGTCAACCGTGACTAACTCCAAAATATGCCCCTGTGGAGAAATCACTCAGTCTCAACACGTCACACTGTGTAAAGTTGCTTAAAGTTATGGGGACTCCAAGTGATAAACCCTATTCCCTAACATAGATATAACCCTTTGGTCCAGGCGAAAGACCCCTAGTCGCAATTAAGACCCAGCACTAAGGATTACTTCAACGCTTCACTCTATTGCTTCCGCAACTAAGACCCAGCGGAGTTCCTCTCTTAGCACTTCACTCTATTGTGACCATAAAGAACTCTTGCAACACGAAGGTAGGATAAATCACATAGGAAGGGAAAGGGGGTGTTCCGCTATCTCTCAACTCACCCTCTCGACCCTCTCCAATCTTGCTTTGTCTAACCCTCATGGTGTGTCACTCTAAGGGAAAACCCATTCAGCAAGTATTCAAGATTAGAACTCAATTAAAGACATCAATTAAAGAAACATAATAGAAAGGTCAAAGAAACAATATCATCCTAGGGTTTAAAAGTCCAAGTACCCACTAGGGGTTATCTCTCTAAGGAGCAAGATACAATCAATAATAAAATCAAAAGTAAAAGCATGCAATCCATAAGTAAAACCCCTTGGTATTCATGTCCATGGACCTGTGGAGTGGTCGCATCTTCTCCAAAGGTTCCCTCATCAAGCCTATGACACACCTCACCGAATCGATGCCTATAAAAGCTCCCCCAATAACTCTCTTCCAAATGAATGCAGTGTTGAAAGCCATAGAACCACTAAAAAAGCCTTGCTAAAGCCCCTCTAAACCCTAGCTACGAGCACCTCCAAAGATGGTGAAGAGATGGGCAAAAGATGGGAAAAAGATTCTCAAAACGAGCTGAAATCAGGACTTAAATAGGGCTGGAATTGAGTATCCACACTACATTATTTGCTTTCCATTTTCATACCTTAAATTTGTCTCTTATCAGATGCCATCATTTGTTTTTTTTTTAAAGCCATATCGTGTATCATTTTTCTCATATATTTTACAAAAAAAATGTTGGTATTTACATTATCACAATAGATGGAATGTTGATTAGGTCAACCAAATTATAAAATAATTATGGTGGCATTAGCATTTTTCAAAAGTAGGAAAAAAATATTTAGAGAATAACAAGATCATCCAATGTGACAAAAAATGGAAATCCGAATAACTAATTCTTCAATAAAAAAATATATCATTAAGATGTTTATGAACATTTTTAATGGCCAGAAGTGCCGAGCACCACCTTTTCCACTAGCTCGTTCCTTTTCCCCCATGGACATCCAAGCACTATTCTTATTTCTCATGATGTTAAATGAAATAAATGTAATTAATAGGCATTCAATTTGAATTGAAATTTAAGCACTCCAAAAGCTTCCAAATGTCACCTTCTAAAATTTGATCAAATTGAGTATTGACTTTTTCATAAATGTCATTTCCAACAATTAGTGCATTTGCGACCATTTTTAATCCTTCACTAATGAGGTCTCCATCTTTGTTATCTTATTTGTTTTCTTAGCTTTTTTAGTTGTTGAATGGTTAGTAACAGCATAAGCAACTCTAAAACGATTTTCACAACATATCAATAGATCGATAAAGTGATCACTCAGAGTATCATAATTCTCTTATGGTACCTCATTTTGGCACTAAACGATAAATATTTTAAATATTCTCCCTTAAGACATCATTTGTTCCGGAAGATTGTTTCCATCTCATTTCTAAAGCAATCTCATTTTGATCTCTAGTGTTCCAATCATGTTCATAAAGAATCATTCTTTCTAAGCATTATATCATGTGAATATAAAATAAAATTTTTATGGTAAAAAATGTAAAATTAAAATTTATTTAATAATTCTTTACATTGTTTAGCTCACAAGGTTTATTTATTTTTTTTTAATCAATGTAAAATAATTTATCTTACTAAGTAGCATTAAATTATTCATTGAAATAGAAGTGTTCTTTCAAATTTAAAAGTCAACACTGGAGGGCTGATGATAGATTTCTTTATCCTTCATCACTATAGGCCTTTAGATAAGCAATTGTTAGTAATTTACTTTAAGTTATAGTCGAAGATCATTTAGCAGCCTCAACAGTGGATGTTGTCATCGTTCCACCCAAAATTGGGCAGAATAGAAGGGAAAGAGGGAGTAAATGGGCATGAAATACCCATTTTACCCTCCCCAATATATATATATATGTTATTAATATTAAAGTACTTAATTTATATTAATTATATAATAATTGGATATTCAATAAATATTTATTTCAAATACAAGTTAAATTATAATATTTGCAATGATTAATTTAAATAAATAATTATATTTAAATAATTGAAATATAAATAAAATAATTTGCTAAATAATTATTAAATTATAAAGGGCATAAAATAAATAGTTTAATAAATTAATTGTAATAATTAAAATAAATAATAATATTTTAAATATTTTATAAATAAATAAGTTCACACTTTTATATTATGGGTATAAAAGTAACTCTACTATCTATCATTCCATTACTTTTCCCATTTGTAATAATTCCCTAGATAACCAAACACAAATTGCATTCTCTTTATCACCTCTCCCATTAACCTTCCCATTCCCATTCCCATCCCTCATTCCCCCATTCTCATACATTCACCCAAACACACCCATAATTCTATCTAGAATTTAATTTGCTGTTAAGGACTTTATTTATATTAAATAACTAAAAAAATTAGAATTTTATTTTTTCCTATTGTCACTGCAAATAAAAAAAGGACCTTTTTTCTAACAACTTTGCCAAGTTAAAGTTTTTGATTTTTTTTTTGTTTAAATAAATTATTTTAGGAGTGCTATCATAATTGGGAAATTATCTAATCTTTCAAACCTTGAAAGATAATTTATATGAAATTATAAAATGTAAACTTGAAATGAAAATAATACTATCATAATGATGACAATGATACTTATTGTTATTGTTGTTATTGTTGTTATTGTAACAAGCATTTCACAACAACAAAATTTTACAACCACCATAAGAATAACTACATTTTCACATTAACAACAATAATAAATGCCACAATAACATTATTATCTTACAACAACTATAATGACAATAACAAAAAAAAAAGGAAAAAGAAAAAAACCACATCTCATGATTAAAAAAACATTTTATAACAACCCCTACATTTCTAGAACAACATGAGCATTATCAATGTCATAGCAATATTTGATAACACATGATCTACTTTCCATATTTTCAAACATTCTGGCATACCCCTTCCATTGATATCCTATAACATGTTTTTCATATTACTTAGCAAATTTTCTTTGTATATTTTTATCTATGTGATTGTATATTTTTAGCCTTGTAGTCCTCCTAGAATATTTTTACTTCCTTTTTCAAATACTGAAGAGTTGTATAAATGGTATTGTAACCTTTCATTTATGTATATACAAAAATACAAGTTTGGGTTTCTTCATGGTATCAATAGCCCAACTTTAAGATTTTTTTGCTTTTAGCCCACCACATTCAATTCTTTCTCTAGACATATAATTCCAGCAACAATGACTAATACTCAACCAAATGCAACCACCACATTGCTATTTTGCAACATTATCAATTTCATCATCATCACTCTTAATGAAAAAAATTGCCTTATATGGAGAAACCAAATGCAACCCATAGTGCTCACCTACAACCTCTTCGACTACATTGAAGACTCTATCTCGTCACCTTCAAAGCCTAACACATAAACCTCTGTTGAATTGGCCTAATGACAAGGTTCCCTTGCGTATATCCTGCAAATGCACGAGTTTGTCGAAGTAATAATCCCGGGTGAGCGGGTATCGAATCCACAGGGAGTAGGGAATAAAAATACTTAATTCGATTTTAGCTATGTAAAAGATCAATGATAATGATTGTGATAATGATTCAATTCTCAACAGTAAAAACAACAAGTAAGAGAGCAAAAGTAAAGAAGAGGGTAAGGCAATCGATAAAGATGGGGTACCCGGATAATGCTCCACATAGGATAATTGTTTTAAGTGCAAGAACCCTCTATTATGCTTCCTAATCAATGCAATAGTGAGTCGTGGAAATCCTTAATTACATCGTCCTAAATCTAATGTCAACTATGCCTAACTCTATACATGTCCCGGAGGAGAAATCGAACAATCTCAACACCTCACACTCGCATAGAGTTGCAATGAGCTCTAGGGATTCCAAGCGATAAATCTCTTCCTAATTATAGACCTAACCCTTTGGTCAAGGTGGAAGGTCCCTAACCACAATTGAGCTCTAGATACTAAGATCACCTCAACGCTTCACTCCGTTGCACGTGCAACTAAGCCCCAGTAGAAGTTCATCCCTTAGACCATTCACTCTATTATGTCCACAAAGAACTCAAGGAACAAAGGTAGAATCTATCACGCCGTATGGGAAAGGGGACGCTCTTGTACCTCTCGACTCACCCTCTCAACCCTCTCCTACCTAGCTTTGTCTAACGCTCATGGTGTGTCACACACTCACAAGGTTACCAACAAGAACTCTCAACCCTAGTGTCACTCTAGGGGAAATGTTCATGCAATCAAGCACTCAAGGTTGGAACTCACAATACACATTAATTGATTGAAAGCATAATAAAGAGGTTCAAAGAAACAAATACATCATAGGGTTCACAATACCGGAGTACCCACTAGGGGTTTAGCTCTCCATGGAGCTAAGTACAATCAAAGAAATAGAATGTAAAAGCAATGAATCCATAAAGAAACACCCTCGATAGTCGTGTCAATGGTCTTGTCAAAAGTCCTCTACTCGTCGTCCAAGGATTCCCTCGTCTAGTATAGGATATGCCTCGACGGAAGCTCCCCTACCAACCTTCTTCCTAAGGAATGACGATGTCGTAGCCATAGAACCTCTCCAAAACCTTGGCCAATACCCCTTGAAACCCTAGCCGAAGCCCTCTCTCAAGTTGGGGAAAAGACGGAGAAAAGAATACCAAAATCGGGGCTAAATCAGCTTTAAATAGGGCTGGAATCGGCCGACTACACGGGCGTGGATGCTCCACGCGCCCATGGGGAATTTCCACACGGGCGTGGATAATTTCCACACGCCCGTGTGGATTCTCGGCCAGCTGTTAGCAGTGCTGCTACAGTATAGGCTACAGTGCTCTGCTGCAATATTCGACCTGAATAGCTTCCCGATTCCATACTTTCATCGGGGTAACGCAAACGGGCACACCTTCACGTCATGGATCACTTGCTTCTTCAATGGTGTACACGTTGGTGGAGCTCTTGTTCTATGTGCATAAGTCAGAATGCTCGAATGTGACTGCCTTTGTGCCTCTCCAATTGGATGTGCCCACTCGAATACGAGGAGGTTGGTACACACTCTAGCATCTCACACCTGACATATGTCTTCACGTTTGAGCCTTAGCAAGATTTCCTCCAAAATTGGTGCATTATGATCCACATTGGCCTATTTCCTTCATACTCGGCCTCACAACCCTAATCGCATAAAAAGTAACATAAAAAAACACATATTAGTGTAAAAAAACCCGAGAAAAGTAATGCTCAACATAAGGAATGAACGCTCAGCATTCAGTATCGCACAAGCACTTATCAAACTCCCCACACTTCAGCTTTTTGCTTGTCCTCAAGCAAACATTAAAACATACGTGCAATAATGAAGAAAATATTGAAAGTGCTTGGCCTTAGGTTCACCAAGGTATACAACGAAAGTATTGTACAATTAAGGAAAATTTCAACACTAAATACGAAAAAATCAATGCTCTAGCTAAAAACTTGAATAAAAAAGGACAACAAACCCAAATTTTGAGTATGTGTGTGAACTCACTCAAAACAACCCAAGGTGTACTCCTCAAAGTTCTAAGTGCAAGGGACTTATTTATCTACAAAAGTGACAACAATTTCAAAGATGGTAGTAGCTTCACACATCCTCTAAGGTAGCCCTTTCCAAAGCGGCCGCTAAAGTGGCTTTCACACTTTCGAGGTGGTAGTTCTTTCTACCCGAGCGGTAGCTTTCACTCATCCTATGAGATAGCTCTTTCTCTCATTAGGGCATAACTAGTATCAAACTTATGAGAGTAGTTTCATACTTCATAGGTGGTAGCTCTTTCCACCCAACAAACACAAATAAACAATAAAACTATTTTGTTCCTTATTTTCATTTTCATCATTTTTTTTAAAAATTTAGCACAAGAAAATAAACCTAACTAATCCCTTTAACATCGAACATGAGTTTCCAATAGAGTTCGAAGAGTGAGTAGTGCACTAAGTGTAAATCGGGCAAAAATTCCTAAAAATTCAAGCAAGAACTAGAGCATGAAAACATTCAATGTTAACAATTCTCCTAGACTTAAGAATACAATCATTGAAAACTAAGGTGAACCGCCATTGGCTATGTGAGCATATATCAATCAAGAATAATAGAAAAGATGTGCGCATTATGAAACTCCCCCCCACACTTAAGTTGTACATTGTCCTCAATGTACACATGCAAAGTCACTCAAAATATATATATCATTAAAAAATAGATGTGGGATAAGCAATCAAAACAATACTCCCCTGACTCCTAGTGTTGCATTTGATAAAGCTAATTCCATGGGAGTAGTGTTCCGACGGGTTGAGAGGTTCACACGGCCAAGTGCCTCAGCACCTTGGCCGTGCCAATGACTAAGTCTCAATTCCCAAGAAGACAAGACCATGTGCACGCATACACGAGGGGGTTCAGTGAAGCTCAATAAAAACAAAATAAATCTAGTGAATATGAGAGATAAAACAATGAATACAACTCGATGATGCAAAATGAACATAAACTCAGAAGGAGAATCCTTTCTGAGTAAACAAGTATAAAAACAAGAAAAATAAAATAAAATGCAAGAAAGTAAAGGAGAAGTCAAATGTCGGTGCTGCTCTCATGCTCTTGTGCTGCTGCTGCTGCTGGAGATGCACATGGTGGGTCCACCGGTCTTTGGGGGTCGAGGATGGAGGTCTTTCGGAGGAACGAGGGGGCCCGAGGGAGTCCTCGGCCGCAATACAAATGATGAGGCGATGTCTCGCTCTAAAATCTGCTGTAACACGTCAAAACATGCCATGAACTCTGTGTACTGAGTAGCCTGCGTAGCCCTAATCTCGGCAACCTCAGCTCAGACCACCCCTATAGCATTCTCGAGCCTCTCAAAGCGATCATTGGCTCGAGATGGTGAAAAGCTATACGCACTGGGGGTGGCTCCTCTGCCACTGGAGGTGCCTCTGTCTCCATCATTCTGTGGGCGAGGCTCGGGAGTGGGCTGAGATGCTCCGGCTTCATTACCCTCATCTCCGGCTATCTCTGGAGATGGTAGTACTAAAACAAAAACCCCTGTCCGAACCCTGTGGACCATGCCCATCAACAGCATCATCTCTAGACTCAGGGGAGCAGGTACACTCATCGTCTCGGCCCCGCGAATCGAATCCAAGAGACCCATGCTTAGCACTAATCTCGTAATGTAGGGGCCCGAGAAGATTGCTCCCAGTCTAGCATAGTGTCCCTGATGTCTGATGTACTCTGCCAAGATGTGCCTTAAGTGAATCGGTACGTGCTGTACCATCGAGTACAAGTACAGTAGCTCCTGACGGCTCAGGACACCAGTGCTATCACCACGGCCATTCGCCGACCTACTCATAATGGCATGCAATTATCTGTATGTTGGTCGGGAAAGGCACGTGGCCTTGGACACCCCCGGCTCGTACTGACCTTGACCACATAACACTCTGTAAGCTCTCTGCGGGGTCAAGGTTCCAGGGTAATCAGTCGATAACTGTGCATATTCCTCTATATCTGTGAATGCCTCCTCGTACAAAGCTAAGTAGTGTTGAAAACTACATAATGCTCAAGCTATGGTGGTGTCCAAATACTCTGAACTGAATGGTGTCCACACTGTCGAAGCTCGCATACGATCTATCAAACTCGAATGATGAGAGCACCTCCAGTGCAAACTCTCAGATGGCTGGCTCTCTAATGATCCGCAACTACTGCCAACCACCCTCTGAAATGAGATCCTCAATCTCATCAGCAAACTCATCTCGGTGCTGCAGATCTCGCAATATAGTCATGTCTAAGAATCGAGTCTGCCCAAAATGGAGCCTCGACAGGAGCTTATAGCGAACTTGATGCTCTGGAATTGCAAGCCGCATGCCCTCGGGCCCAGGAGATGACTCACGTGGTCTCTTATCAGCTTGCTTCTTTGACCTAGGTGCCATAATCTGCAAGATTTAAATGAAATTGATCAAATAAGTTGATAAACCAATGCTGTAGAAATCCACACGGTCGTGTGGAATTTCCGCACGCCAGTGTGGATCCATGGGGCGTGAGAACCGCACGGCCACGCTTTAACAATCCAAAAATACAACTTAATAATACTTCTAACTTCGTTCTAAACATAAATCGTCATTCCAATTGAAGAAACGAAGCATTATTAACCAGGTTAATCAATAGAAACCATGAATTGGCAAAAAAAGATGATAAAAAAAATAACTTACCGACGCTATGGAGTAAGAAAATGAAGAACCGGCCAGAAAACTTCACTAAAATCCCACCAAATTAGCACTCTGAACTCTGAGAATATCGTGAGTGTTTTCAGGTGAATAGAAATCGTGAAGAGGGTGAGAAACTATCCTCTTTTAAATAGACTTCACGACTTTTGGCATTCTGTGCATCCACACGAGCGTGTGGAAATTCCTCACGCCCGTGCGCCTCACTTTCAAAGCATTACAGGGCATGCGCACGCCCCTGTACTCTTTCGGGAAAACGCTCCTTTGCCTCTGACTGCTCTCGCACGGGCGTGCAAAAAATATCCACGCTCGTGCCCCCGACCCACAGAGGCAGCCGCAAGCCCCCTGTGGCTTCCTTGGACATCCGAGAAAAATACTAAGTCTTTCACACGCCCGTGCGGAAATTCCCCACGGACGTGGACATTCACATGCCAAACTCGCAGGGGCAGCCACACGCCCCTTTGTCTTCTCGAGATGTAGAGAACTCATCTGCAGAGTTTCACACAGGCGTGTGGAAATTCCCCACGCCCGTGCGTGGTTCACAAGGTCGCTCACAGGGGCGAGTCCACGCCCCTGTGTGCTCTCAGGAAAAACTGCACAACTCTGCAGGAATTCACATACCCGTGCGGAAATTACCCACGGGCGTGTGACAGTCGCATGATCGTCCACAGGGGTAGCTGCACGCCCCTATGCCTTCTCTGGATGAGCTCGCAGTGCAACTCCCACGGGCGTGTGGAAATTCCACACGCCTGTGTGTTTTCTCTGGATGACTTAGAAAAATTTGTAGGCTCTGCAGAAAATTTTTGAACATGTTTACACATTCAGAGCCTGCCCTATTATGCAAATTTTAACAGTGAAAAATATGAAATAGAGCTCAAATGACCAAACTTTCGCCAATTCCTCATAAAACACACGATGAATTTTAAACACCCACAACAAAATCACAGCATAAGCATCTATAAATTACGACACCAACACTTAACAATTTATTCATGCAAACAAACTAAACTAAAAGATAAGAAAACAGTAATTGCTTGGGTTGCCTCCCGAGAAGCGCTTGTTTAACTTCACTGAGCTTGACATATCTTGTCTTACCTCACGGGGGTTCATGAATGAAAGTCACCCTCTTACCAATGACTTGAAAGCATGATGAGTAAAGTCTCTTGAGGGTAGAGGGTGTATTATCGGTCTTCGGATCGTCTAACAATGGTGCATCCAACTTTCTTGGTTCATGTACATCTCCAACAGTCTCAGAGCGTTTTCGATGGCGTCTCCTAGTCCTCTTCATTTTCTGGAGCACCTTCTTCACTATCCCCGGGATAGATGTTACTTCTTCAGTCAATCCAAGAATCATTAGTTCTTCATTGCTCTCCTTTTGCTCGAACAAACCTTCATATAGATCCGGGTTGAACATTTCCTGCATATATTCATAAACAAGCTCATCAGTAGTGTGTAGAAAATATAAAGTGTCATCAAAATCGAGAGAATGCCGCATGGCTTCAGCAAGGCGGTAATTGAGTTTGTCATCTCCAACTCTCAATGTGAGCTCTCCGCCGTCCATGTCAATCAATGCTTTCGAAGTCCGCAAGAACGGTCTCCCAAGTATCAAGGGTACATCCGCATCCTCATCGACATCTAGCACTACGAAGTCAACCGGATCAATGTACTTGTCCACCTTGACAAGCACGTCTTCAATGATACCTCTCGGATGTCACACCGTTCGGTCCGCCAATTGTAAAGTCATCCGAGTAGACCTAGGCTCTCCCAAGCCTAGCTTATAGAAGAAAGTGTATGGCATGACGTTGATACTTGCCCCTGAATCTGGCATGCGGTGTGGTTGCAAAGTGTAGCCTCGACTGATTCAAACCATGTATTTGCAGATTGAACAAATCTACCCAAGTGCTTCTCTAAATCCGTCATTCGGGTTTCCAAGCCTGAAATTCTATTTTCCACTTGAGGGGCTTGTTGTTGTTGTTGGAAACCCGGTTGCCCCATAGCCTTTTGTGGTCCTTGATTACTCCATGAAAAGTTGGGATGATTCTTCCAACCTGAATTGTAAGTATTGCTATATGGGTTCCCTTGAGGTCTCATGCCATTACCTACAAAATAAACGTTTTTTTCACTGAAGAAACATCACCAATAACGATCGGGCAATCGGAGGGAGCATGTCCTCCACCACAACCAGTGCAATTGGTCACGGCCACAACTCTATTCGAAGCTATGAGATCTAGCTTCTTATTAATACTCTTTCACTTGCGGCGCCAATGAGGTTACCGCATCAATTTCATGGAGACCGGCCACCTTTTTCTTCTCCCTAGCATTCCATTGGTAGCTATTTAACGCCATTTCCTCAATTAATTGACGAGCCTCATCGGTGGTTTTGCTACCTAAGGTACCTCCTGCTGCCGCATCCAAGAGTTGCCTTGTACTCGGGTTCAAACCATTGTAAAAGGTTTGAACAATCATCCACTCCGGGAATCCATGTTGCGGACAATTTCTCAGGAGCTCTTTGAACCTTTCCCATGTCTCGAATAGAGACTCTAATTTGAACAGAACAAAGGACGAGATCTCATTCCTAAGCTTTGCTAATTTTCCGGGAGGAAAATAACGGGCTAGAAAAGCTTCTACCATCTCCTCCAATGTAGTGATTGATGCTCTAGGTAATGAGTGTAGTCACTGCTTCGCTCTTCCCTTCAAGGAAAATGGGAAGGCTCTCAATTTGATGGCATCATCTATCACCCCATTTATCTTCAGCATATCGCACACCTCCAGAAAGCTCTCTATGTGACTGTTTGGATCCTCATCGGCCAAACCGTTGAATTATGCGGACTGCTGCAGCATATGGATGAATGCCTCCTTTAGCTCGAAGTTCTGAGCTGTAATCGGGGAAAGCACAATACTCGATTGTGGCCCCAACACTGAAGGTCTGGCATAGTCGGATAGTGTTCACTGTTGCTCATTCTATTCTGCCATGTTTTTAGATTCTTCTTCTTCGAATCAGTTGAATTATGCTGTTCTTGCACAGGTTCTTTCCCTTTTCTTCTAAGTGTACGTTCAAGCTTAGGGTCTCCTTTAATCAATATTGATGGATTCCCTCGGGTCATAACCTGGAGCTGCACCAAAAAGAAAGAAAAAGAAAATCAGAATAATGATAGAATAAGAAGACGTGAAATAGAATGTGTGGTGAAATAGCTAAGAAAACAAAGTGCAAAGTATCTCTAAACGCCTAGCTCCCGGCAACGGCGCCAAAAACTTGACAAGGTCCCCTTGCGTATATCCCCCAAATGCACGAGTTTGTCAAAGTAATAATCCCGGGTAAGCGGGTATCGAATCCATAGGGAGTAGGGAATAAAAATACTTAATTCGATTCTTAGCTATGTAAAAGATCAATGATAATGAGTGTGACAATGATTCAATTCTCAACAGTAAAAGCAAGAAGTAAGAGAGAAAAAGTAAATAAGGGGGTAAGGCAATCGATAAAGATGGGGTACCCGGATAATGCTCCACCTAGGATAATTGTTTCAAGTGCAAGAACCCTCTATTATGCTTCCTAATCAATGCAATGGTGAGTCGTGGAAATCCTTAATTACATAGTCCCAAATCTAAGGTCAACTATGCCTAACTCTATACATGTCCCGGAGGAGAAATCGAACAATCTCAACAGCTCGCACTCGCATAGAGTTGCAATGAGCTCTAGGGATTCCAAGTGATAAATCTCTTCCTAATTATAGACCTAACCCTTTGGTCCAGGTGGAAGGTCCCTAACCACAATTGAGCCCTAGATACTAAGATCAACTAAATGCTTCACTCTGTTGCACGCGCAACTAAGCCCCAGCTGAAGTTCATCACTTAGACCATTCACTCTATTATGGCCGCAAAGAACTCAAGGAACGGAGGTAGAATCTACCACGTTGTAAGGGAAAGGGGACGCTCCTGTATCTCTCGACTCATCCTCTCAACCCTCTCCAACCTAGCTTTGTCTAACGCTCGTGGTGTGTCACTCACTCACAAGGTTACCAACAAGAACTCTCAACCCTAGTGTCACTCTAGGGAAAATGTTCATACAATCAAGCACTCAAGGTTGGAACTCACAATAAACATCAATTTATTGAAAGCATAATAAAGATGTTCAAAGAAACAAATACATCCTAGGGCTGACAATACCCGAGTACCCACTAGGGGTTTAGCTCTCCATGGAGCTAAGTACAATCAAAGAAATATAATGTAAAAGTAATGAATCCATAAAGAAACCCCTTCGATAGTCGTGTCGATGGTCTTGTGGAAAGTCCTCTACTCGTAGTTCAAGGATTCCCTCGTTCGGTATAGGATATGCCTCGACGGAAGCTCCCCTACCAACCTTCTTCCTAAGGAATGATGATGTTGGAGCCGTGGAACCTCTCCAAAACCGTGGCCAATACCCCTCGAAATGCTAGTCGAAGCTCTCTCTCAAGTTGGGGAAAAGATGGAGAAAAGAATACCAAAATTGGGGCTAAATCGGCTTTGAATAGGGCTGGAATTGGGCGACTACACGCCCGTGTGGATTCTCTGTTTCTCTGGTTTCTCGGCCGGCTGTGAGCAGTGCTGCTACAGTATATGCTATAGTCTTTTTGTAGTGCTCTGCTATAGTATTCGACCTGAATAGCTTCCCAATTCCATACTTTCATCGGGGTAACGCGAACGGGCACACATTCACGTCGTGGATCACTTGCTTCTTCAGTGGTGTACATGTTGGTGGAGCTCTTGTTCTATGTGCATAAGTTGGAATGCTCGAATGTGACTTCCTTTGTGCCCCTCCAAATGGATGTGCCCACTCGAATACGAGGAGGTTGGCACACACTCTAGCATTTCGTCCAAAATTGGTGCATTATGATCCACATTGGCCTATTTCCTTCATACTCGGCCTCACAACCCTACCTGCATAAAAGTAACATAAAAACACACATATTAGTGTAAAAACCCGAGAAAAGTAATGCTCAACATAATGAATGAACGCTTCGCAGTCGTATCGCACAAGCACTTATCACATAAGATTTCCTTCAATGGCAAGAGAATGACAAGTTTGTCTATTGTTGTCTTATGGCTACACTATCATCTACCGTTGCATCCTCGGCTTTAGGCTGTATAACATCTCGAGACTTGTGGATGATCCTTAACCAACATTTCATGCAACAAACCTCCACTCGCCGATCTTTTCTTTGACGCCGTCTCCACACAATGAAGAAAGACAGATCCTGCACTACAAAATACTTATCTACCCTTTCTAGCATGACATAAGACCTCACAGTCATTAGTGAGCCCATTTCATACGATGACCTGTGATAAACTCTCCGCAAGTGCACGGATCATTACTAGTAATAAAGTGGTACCCCATAAGGGGGTAGGATTGTCAAACCTCAAGGACTGGCCTTCTTGTACTAGTTGATCATTTAATGTCTATTCAAACTGAAAGGGTGATAAAGGAGTTAAAAACTAAACAAGACTAAAGAATAAAGGGGTGGAAGAACCAGGTAGACTAGGGTCGAGTTTCAATAACAAAAGAGCAATACCCCAGGATTATTCCTATATGCTCGAGATACTGACTTGAGTCTAATAACTACCAAGGTCCATTCTAAGTTCCTTGTTGGGTGCTCAAAAGCTTTGTTGCATCTACGGCTATCAAATGCGTCAATTTTTACAAGTGTAACAACGTGCTTCATACACGCCAAATTTTGCAACTACACTCGGTAATCATAACTACGATATTTCACACACACACCAAGTTTTACGCAAGAATATATGCAAATCAAGCACGCCAAGTTAAGCAACACATGAATAAACACAAGAAAAAAATAGAGCTCCATAGGCATTAGAAGTGAAGTAGTCAAAGTATAATAGATGACATAGTTCATAATCCTAGGGCACCGTGGAATTGTTATAGCTCATCATGAATTCATACAAAATTATAGAAGAAGATAAAAATAATGGATAGAGACATATAGACTTACCCTTTTAGAAGATTTCTTCAAATGCACTTCAAGAACTGCATGGAATGGGTAACTCTACTTTTCCGGTGTCTCTAACTCACCCTCGATCTCCTTAACTCATGTGGTGATGGATGATCATGATTTTCTTGAGAGTTCCCCCGTTGAAGAGAAGACTCCCTAATAAAAGATACGAAGAAACATTAAATCTAGGAGTTAAAAAAGAACTTTCAGGCTTGACATAACCTGAGCACAGTCATGCTCAGACCATGCTCTTCTTTCAGCTTCTGAGTGAAAAGGGCTAAGTATCTAAAGATAATCATGGCGAGAGCATGGCGATTCTACACCCGTTCTCAGCTTAAGTACCCTCATGAAGGGAGCACACAGACTGTGCTTCTCCTGAAAGCATAAGACACTCCAATCCCGAGATAATCATGGGGAAATAGGACCCCCGTGCTTCGTCGGTGCTTGCATTGGACACTTAGAGAAACTATCTTTTTTAATTTGTTTTGTCCTTGATTTTACTCCAAATGTGTTACAAGCCCTAAAAGCCCGCAATAGAAATAAACATACCAAAAATAGCGTCATTCATAAACAAAATATGGTAAAAGACAAGCTAAAGAGTGCATCGGAGGTATGCAAAATATGATATGAAATGCACTCATCAACCTTGTTCTCTTTGCACTTAATAGACTCCTGTCAGACTATGAGAGCTTTGTCACTACAATGGAAAATTGTGACACACCTTCTTTTCTTGAGTTATGTGCCAAACTGCATGTCGATGAGCAACGTCTTAATGCTTATTACTTAATTAGCAGCTTGTCTTCTGAAGTAACTTTCATAATGGTCCCTTTTACTGATGATAGATCTTGTGGATATGGCGGTTAACATGGCGATATTCAAACATCTAGAGGATGCAATTCTTTCAATATAACTACTCATCCTTTCTTTTTTTTATGTTCCACATCCACCCTAGACCCTATTCATTTTAAACCCATCTACCGCACTGCAACCCTTTAGTCCTTCACATCAATCCACCAACTTAAACCCATGCCCATGCCCTCTTACACCCATATCCTTCCAAATTGCCAAGTTTGATACAAACTAGGTCATACTACTGTCAGATGTCATTTTTGTCAGACCATACACTACGATATTGATTCGAAGAAAGGGATTGATTAAGCAGACTCATGGTATGACTATTGTAGGGGGTACTACACCCTTTGGACTTTTGACGTTGAACTCAATCAGCCTGGTGGGGCTCAAGAGTGATACATACAAACTTGTTTGATACTCAGCTACTCGAGAACACACTTATGATTAGCTAAAGGGGGCAGAGTCAATTCTAGATAACACATCTGGTCTACTTATTCCCGAGGCAATGATCCCACAGGACTTTGACATTCGACTGCGGGGTATGGAGAGTGAGGTTTAGGTGATCTGATATGAGCTATGAGAGATTATAAGATAGTAGTACCAGATCATAAAGGAACAACATCGACTTTCAAAGGAATACCATGCTAGTAAGCATTCTTACCCTGCTAAACTCTATCTTTATGGATGCTCTTTTTAGTTTTTGTATGATTTCTCCCTAGTTCTTTTCTCTTTGAAATTTTTGATGAATGATGATGGTCATTTTTTCCTTGTAGGCCACTAAGGGAATTAGGTGAGCTCCTCTACTCTCATTTGGAAGTTGGATCCAACTTGTATAGCTTGTTATATCCCATTTTTGTGTTATAACTCACCGATTGCCAAAGATGAATTAGGGAAGTTCGTTTTCACCTTCCACTCTTGTTTTATTGCTTGTTTCATGATATATTTCATGATTAGTGTACATTGAGGACAATGCACACTACTTAGTGTGGGGATGGTAAATTTTGTATGTTGGGTCAGTTTTCTATATGCTAGTGTAACCTACATTGGCTATGATTATTATTTTGAGAGTCTATTAGCTTGGTTTAATGATTAATGTGAACTTCAATTTATTGTGCTTTTTTTGAGATCTTATTTCACCTCTAGTATCATCTTTTGCATTGAACCTCATCCTTATGCATCTTGAAAAGCCAACAATACTACCTTAATCCTCTCGTATGCTCACACACTACTTAGATCCCTTGCCTTAGATTACTAAGTTTTAATTTTTCCAATAAACCTTCAAGAACTTCTAAGTCTTTTTGAGGCAGTCTTAGTTTTGTGAAATGTAGAAGCAGTCTCAAGACATGATTTAGGCTTGAACTAGGAATAAGGTAAGGACATGCTTTGCTACTAATAGGGTTTAAGTGACATGGGGCTTGGGCTTCTAACTAGAGTGTTTCTCATGACAACAACCCCTTAATTATTAACACATTCATGTAGACTTGTGATTTACTAAGTAGTTGGGTTTTCTTGTGCCTAACAAGCATAGGCACCTGATAAGCGCCTAAATGTATGTATTTTATACAAATAAGTTTTGCACTATTCATATATATATATATTGATGAATCAATGCCCTTTTGTGGTTTAATTGGTTCTATTCATGTTACAGACTTCAAAGAAGCCTATGTGAGCTCGACGATGCAATTTAGCAAGAAATCAATAATGAATATGATGTTTTAGAGCTAGGATACTGTAGCAACGCTACAGAGTGAAGGACCAAAGAAATGACAAAGCCTCATGTTTTTCTTACAAGAAACATTGCTGCCATGAATATGCCCATGAAGCAGTATTGTAGCCTGAAGGACTTGGTACTACATCAAAAGTTTCTGTAGCACTTTACTAAAATTTTGATAGAAATCCCGAGGGCTTTATGGGCATCCTTCCATCCTAAAGCCAAGCCATGAGGAAACCTTGAGAAGACTTTGATAAAGAGGGTTAGGATATTGTTTTGGGGGAGAACTTTTTGTTCTTTGCCCTCTTAGGCAACCGTCCTACCCTTCTTGGCACGATTTTTTGGCGATCTACTATAGAAAGCTGCATCAAGTGGTAGACAAACATCAGAGGTGGAGATAGGTGGGAAGATCTAAGACATCAAGGTATTGTTTAAGGAGAGATCTCAGTGAACTTTTAAGATCTTCATCTATCCAAGAGAATCCGAAGTTAGAGGGAGTATTTCATGCTTCTTTTCTTGTTTATTGTTCCTTGGAGTTGTATGAGTGTTCCTTTTTCATGACGAACTTACTTATTTATGGTTTGGATATGATGAACTTTATGGTTACTTTGTTATAATTTTGGATGATCATCTTTGTTGATGCACTGTTGGATGTTGGATTTCTTTGATAGAATCTTGCAGTTTATTGTTCTTGTTATGTGTTCTTGGATTTTTTTTGGATTGCATGAGAACTGTGCGGTTGAAATTCTAGGTTGTACTTGGATGCACATGATACACCCTTATATTAGACTCACATAGTTTGAAAGGGTTCCATGTATGAATATGACACACCCCTTGCGAGTGTGTAGTGCACAGGTCGTCGAAGTAATAAAATACTCCTGTGAGTGGATAGTCGAGTCCACAGGGAATAGTTGCTCGGAAACACAAGTATTGATAGTTAACTATTGTGAAAATCAAGTTGTGATGTTGATTCAAAGTGTCAATGCAAATAAAAGTAATGAGAAAAGTAATAAGTGCTTGTGTGATGTGAAGACGAAGTGTTCTTTCCTTATGATGAGCATTATTATCAGGTTTTAGCACTAATATGTGTGTATTTATGTTACTTTCATGCATATAGGGTTGTGAAACCGAATGTTAGAGAAAGAAGCTAATGTAGATCGTGAATGCACCATTTGGACAAAATCTTGAGAAGAATCAAACGCGAAGACATAAGTCGTGTTCAACATGCGAGACAGTGTGCCAACCTCCTCATATTCAAGTTAGCATAATGATTTGGAAGGCCACAAAAGCAGTCACATTCAAGTGTTCTGGCTTGTGCATGAATAACAAGATTTCCACCAATGTAGCTGTTTATTGAAAGAGTAAAGCGATCTACGACGTAAATGTGTGCCCATTTATGTTACCTCGATGAGAACATGGATTTGAGAGTATTTCAGGATGGCATTATAGCAGGTACTGTTCAGAGCTCAACCAAGAAAAGTGATTTCTAGATAATCCACACGGGCATGTGGAAATTTCACACGCCCATGCGTTAATTCCATGGGTCGTGTTGTGAATCCAGATGGGCGTGTGGATTCCCGATTCCAGCCCAATTTAAGGCCGATTTCAGCCCCGATTTCAGCATTCTTTTCTCCATCTTTTCCTCAACTTGAGAGAGGGCGGCGGCTAGGGTTTGGAGAGGTATTGCCTAGGGATTAAGAGAGGTTCTATGGCTCTGACATTGCGCTCCATTTGGAAGAAGGTTAGTGGGAGAGCTTTCGTTAGCACCGATCTGGCGAGGTGTATCCTAGGCCTGACAAAGGGACCTTTGGATGAGTAAAGGCTTCTCCACAAGACCATCGTCATGACTATCGAGGAAGTTTTCTATGGATTAATTATTTTTACATTCGATTTCATTGATTGTAACTAGCTCCATGGAGAGGTAAACCCCCTAGTGGGTACTTGGATTTGTGAACCCTAGGATGTATTTGTTTCATTAAACCTTGTTATTATGCTTTCATTAATTGATGTTTTATTTGAGTTCTAATCTTGAATGCTTGATTGATTGAATGCTCCCTTAGAGTGACACTAGGGTTGAGAGTTCACCTTGGTAACCTTTGTGTGTGAGTAACACACCACGAGAGTTAGACAAAGCTAGATTTGAGAGGGTTGAGAGGCAGAGTCAAGAGGTAGGGGAGCATCCCTTTCCCCTCCAATGTGATTTATCATACCTCTATTTCCTCGAGTTTTTTGCGGTCATAGTAGAGTGAATGGCCTAAGGGATGATCTTCCGCTGGGGCTTAGTGGCAGAGACAACAGAGTGAAGCGTTGAAGTGATTTTAGCACCTAGTGCATAATTGTAACTAGGGACCTTCCACCTGGACCAAAGGGTTAGGTCTACATCTAGGAAGATGATTTATCACTTGGAATCCCATAGAACTCATTGTGATTCTATACGAGTGTGAGGTTAAGAGATTGTTTAATTTCTCCTCCGGGACATGTATAGAGTTAGGCATGGTTGACCTTAGATTTGGTATCATGTATTAAAGGATCTCTATGACTCATTAATGCATTAGTTAGAAAGCATAATAGAGGGTTTTGCACTTGAAACGATTGTCCTAGGTGAAACAATATCTAGGTACCCCATTTATAATGATTGCCTTACCTCCCCTTTACTTGTGCTCTTTTTCTTGTCTCTTTTACTTTTGTTACATTACATCTTGTCACACAACTATTATTCACTCTTCACTTAGTGAAGAAATAATTTAAGTGATTTTATTCCCTACTCCCTGTGAGATACGATACCCACTCATCTGGGATTTATTACTTCGACAAACCCATGCACTTGTGGCACATACGCAAGGAGCGTTGTCAAGTTTTTGGCGCCATTGCTGGGGAGTAGGCATTTAGAGATACTTTGCACTTTGTTTTCTTAGCTATTCATTCATTCATTCTATTTCACATCTTCTTTTTCTATCATCATTCTGATTTATTCTTTTTCTTTGAATACAGAAAAAAATGATTGACATGCCCGAGTTATTCGACATTATCACAGGAATGGTTGGAAATGTAGAACAGAAAGTCCAGATGTTTGCAGTACAAGATACACCATGTCATTTCTTGCAAGAGTTATATACTATTCAACAACCCATGCAAGAATCAGTTGAAGATTACATTGGCAGAATTCAAGAGGAAAACTATGAATTAGATAATGTGTTAGATCAGTTTGAGAGATCTACATTGGCATCGATGAGTGATCACTTGGAAGAAAGTTTGGTGAGAATCCTCACTCAGTTTGATTCATCCTATCATGAACAAAGGCAGGAACTTTTTTCTATGGGTGTGCCGATGTCAGGAAGGGAGATTTGTGGAATGGAAGCATTGATAGCCATTGAAGACCTTGCAGAAACCCATGCAAAAGTGGAAGAAGGGGAGAATTATTGTGAATATGAGGCGAGAAATTTTGAGGAGATTGGTAGATTAAAGGAGAGCAGGTTGTGCCCATCAATTGAAAAACCACCAGAAGTAGAGGTAAAAACCTTTCCAGCACATTTGGTGTATGCCTTCTTGATGGAAGAATCTAAACTCCCGGTGATTGTGGCTTCAAACTTGTCTGTAGATCAAAAGGGCAAGCTTGTTAGCATGTTGAAAAAGGCATAAGTCGGCTATTGCATGGAAGATTTCCGACATTAAGGGCATAAATCAATCATTCTGTATTCATAAAATCCTAATGGAAGATGACTACAACTCTGTGATCAAACCTCAGCAAAGATTAAATCCGAACATGAAGGAAGTCGCCAAGGCGGAGGTGGTGAAGCTCCTAGATGCAAGGATCATTTACCCCATATCTGATAGTGCATGGGTAAGGCCAAGACAAGTGGTTCCGAAAAAAGGGGGGATGACAGTTGTGAGAAATGAGAAGAATGAAATAATTCCAACCAGGACAATGACAGGATGGCGAGTTTGCATTGTAACAAACGACACTTGCGTATGTCCCGCAAGTGCACGGGTTTGTCAAAATAATAAATCCCAGATGAATGGGTATTGTATCCACAGAGAGTAGCGAATAAAAACACTTAAATTGTTTCTTAACTAAATGAAAAGTGAATAGTGATTTGTGTGACAAAATGTGATGTAACAAAAGTAAAAGAAACAAGAGAAAGAGTGCAAACAAAGGGGAGGTAAGACAATCGATATAAGTGGGGTACCCAGATATTGTTCCGCCTAGGACAATCATTTCATGTGCAAAAAACTTCTATTATGCTTTGAGTTATGGAGATCCTTAAATACATGGTCCCAATTCTAAGGTCAACTATGCCTAACTCTATACATGTCCCGGAGGAGAAATTGAATAACCTCTCAACCTCACACTCGTATAAAATCGCAATGAGTTCTAGAGATTCCAAGTGATAAATCCTCTTCCTAGATGTAGACCTAACACTTTGGTCCAGGTGGAATATCCCTACCACAATTAAGCCCTAGGTGCTAAAATCACTTCAACTCTTCACTCCGTTGCCCCTACAACTAAGCCCCAGTGGAAGGTCATCCCTTAGCCCATTCACTCTACTATGACCGCAAAGAGCTCGAGGAAATAGAGGTAAAATAAATCACAGTAGAGGGGAAAGGGAACGCTCTGGTACCTCTCGACTCACCCTCTCAACCCTCTCCAATCTAGCTTTGTCTAACTTTCCTGGTGTGTCACTCATTCACAAGAATTTACCAATAAGAACTCTCAACCCTAGTGTCACTCTAAGAGAGTATTCACACAATCAAGCATACAAGATTTGAACTCAAATAAAGCATCAATTAATTGAAAGCATAATAAAAGATTCAACGAAACGAATACATCCTAGGGTTTATAAATATCCAAGTAACCACTGGGGCGTTTAGCTCTCCATGGAGCTAATTACAATCAAATGATATCAAATGTAAAAGCAAAGAATCCATAGAAAACCCCCTCGATAATCATGGCGATGGTCATGTGGAAAGTTCTATACTCGTTCAAGTATCCCTTTGTCCTGCCTAGGGTACACCTCATCGGATCAGTACCGACAAAAGCTCTCGCCACTAGCTTACTTCCAAATGGAATGCGATGTCAGAGCCATAGAACCTCTCCAAATCCATAGCCAATACCTCTCAAAACCCTAGCCACAGTCCTCTCTCAAGTTCGGCCTTAAATAGGCTGGAATCGGGAATCCACACTCCCATGTGGTCGCCCCTGTGGATTTTTTGCACGAGCATGTGGAATTTCCACACGCCCGTGTGGATTCTATTGTTTACTCCTTCTTCGGCCAGCTATGAACATGACCAGCTACAGTGTTTGCTATAGTGCCCTGCTATGATACCGGCCCAAAACACTCCCGAATTCATGTTTTCATCGAGGTAACGTAAACGGGCACACATTTACGCCATAGATCATTTTGCTTCTTCAATAAATAGACGCTTTGGTAGAGATCTTGCTATATATGCACAAGCCGGAATGCTTAAATGTGACTGGCCTTGTGGCCCTCAAAATCATTGTGCTAACTTGAAGACAAGGAGGTTGGCACACATTCTCGCATCTTGAACCCGACTTATGTCTTCACGTTTGAACTTCCTCAAGATTTCCTCCAAATTAGTTTGACTACCTTGGCCAAGGTCTTTTAATCTCACATAATTATAATCGCATAGGATACTAACTCATTTATTTCTGAGAGAACGAATTCCTTCTTGGTGATCAGTCACAACTGCTACTTACCCGACAAAGTCACTTTGAGGTCGGCACTACTAAAAGGTAAACTGAGCCTAAATAACTCTAATAACATACTGGAGGTCACAAATACATTATGATCATGATACCTCACGTCTAAGGTGCACTCATATCATCATAACCAACAATCCCAATCATTGACTGTCAAAGAGTAAAACCCAGGTGATTGGATTATTGTGAGTTATGTTTGAATACACCAATTCCCAATGATACATTTATGACATATGCTCCCACTATTTGATAGTGTTCAACTAGCACACTTTGTCAAAGTATATGTCATACAAATCCTTACGAACCTTTAACGCCCAATTAAAGATTCTCCAATTTGCAAACTATTTAAGTGTATAAGTTCCAAACCCTTCTAGTGCTCTCCTCTTTATCCCATAAAGGGTAGAAGGTTTAACTTAATACACATGGACTATGATATTCAAAACTAATTATAATCCCATCACAAGATTTATATGAATATCAAAATAAATTCCTATTTAATAAGAATAAGAATGTATAATACAAATGAAATTCCCTAATACAAGTATCCTCATTGGCATTCAAGGGCATAATTCTAAAAATCTCCCACTTGTACTCAATGGCAACCAATATGGTATCTTACACCCATCTTCTCAAGATGTCGATCTAACACGACTTGTGATAGTGGCTTGGTGAGTGGGTCAGCTAAGTTATCTGTTGAGGCTATTTTTCTGCATGGCTATGTCACCACTTCCAACGATCTCTCGAATGATGTGGTACCGCCACTCAATATGTTTGGATTTACTGTGAGACCTTGGTTCCTTGGCTTGTGCTATTGCTCCATTGTTATCACAATAAAGTGATAATGGGGGCTTCACACAATGAACTTCCTAAAGTTCCATCAAGAACTTCTTAATCCAAATAGCTTCTTTCGAAGCCTCTAAAGAAGCCACATATTCAGCCTCAGTGTGGAGTCAAAGTGGTGCCTTGCTTTTGAACTCTTCCAGCTAACTACTCCAGCATTGAGAGTGAAGACAAACCCTGAAGTGGATTTCCGATCATCAACATCAGACTAGAAGTCTGAATTTGTGTAACCATCCACTCTTAATCCTCCATTTCCATAGATCAGAAGCATAACTTTAGTCCTTCTCAAGTACTTTAGAATATACTTCACAGCTATCCAATGCTCCTTCCTTGGGTTAGACTGGAACTTGTACGCATAGGGTATCAGACTACCTACTACAGATGCATAGGGTATCATACTCATCTCCTTTTCTTTCCTCCTCATCCTGAGGACTCATGGACTTGGAGAGATGAACTCCATGCCTCACAGGTAGAAGTCTTTCTTATAGTTTTCCATCACAAATCATTTTAAGACTTTTCTCTAAGTAAAGGGCTAGAGAAAGCCCCATCTTTTTATTCACTCTATCCCGGTAGATGCGAATTCGAAGGACATATGTGGCTTTTCCCAAGTATTTCATGGAGAATGTGCTTGAAAGCCAAGATTTGACTGAAGTTAACATGCCTATATCATTCCCGATAAGCAGAATATCATCTACATACAATATCAATAATGATATCTTGCTCCCACCTACCTTCTTATAGATGCACGGCTCATCTTCATTCTTTATAAAACCAAAAGTTTTAACAACTTCATGAAAAAGAAGATTCCAACTTCGAGAGGCTTGTTTAAGTCCATAAATAGACCTATTAAGCTTACACACCTTATGAGAATTAGCCTCAGATACAATACCCTTGGGCTATTCCATGTAGATTTCCTCCTCGAGGTATCCATTTAGGGACGCAGTTTTGACATCCATCTACCAAATCTCATAATCTTGGTATATGGCTATCGTAAGCAAAATTCTGATGGATTTGATCATAGCTACTGGAGAAAAGGTTTCCTCATAGTCAATGCCCTCCTTCTGACTATACGCTCACTAGTCTGGCCTTATTGCTATCCACCTTGCTATCTAGACCAATCTTTCTCTTATAGATCCACTTGCACCCAATAGGAACTATCCCTTTGGGCCAATCTATTAGAGTCCAAACTTGGTTCAAATACATTGAATCCATCTCTACTTACATAGAAAGTTGCCACATTGCAGAGCCTGCATCCATCATTGCTTGATCATAAGTAGAGGGATCATCTCCATAGTTTCCTTCTGCTACCGCATACAAATTATGCTCTCCTTGTAGTAGATAACCATATCTCTCTTGCGGTCGAGATACTCTACTAGATCATCGCAATAGTAGTTGTGTCACAATAGGTTCAGTTCGTTGTTCTTGAATAATAGATTCCTCAGGTGTTTCGTTTTGTTCACTCAGAACAATTAATCTACCCGCTCCACCTTCTTGAATGAACTCATCTTCCAAGAAGTGGGCTTGTAAAGCTACAATAATTCATTGATCATTATGTAGGTAGAAGAGGTATCCCATCGAATCCTCTGGGTAACCAATAAAATGTCCTTTTAAAGATCTAATCTCTAGCCTTTTCCAAACTCCCAAAGCATATAATGGTGGTTAACAGAGTTATTTTTTTAATTTTATGGATGAAATTGCCCCTTGCATGGGATGTCGTGCCACTATAATCATTTAGGCGGTTTGAGAGAAAGTGGTGGGTTTTTCTTAGGGTAATCCCAAGAGACAACTTTACTTGAGCCGTATACTTGTTTTTTCTCAACTCGCCTCTTCAGCTTTTCCTTTTACGAAGATGTCTCTATCGGGACATCCTCAGTAATTTCAGCTTTTTTCTTTCCACCAGTGTCTCAAAGGAGAAGTCCTGCGCAAGTATTCAGCATTTCATCAGTTTGCAATCTAAGGTATTGATGAAGTTGTGATTATGGTTTTATGTTAACTATTTTGTTACAAAGAAAGATTTTTCAGTTTTGTTTCGTGGTTCTGTTTTTATTGGAAGATATTGAAGTCTACAGGGGGATTTCTTGGCTGGTGTTTTGTTAGTCTGCAGGGAGATTTCTCAGCTAGGGTTTTTTTTTGTTTTACATTTTCATCTGTGCACATGATCGAAATAGTTTTTTGATTGTTATGATTTGTGTAATTGACAAGTGTATGGAATCGACAAGTAATACCTCATGTGTAGACACGAGGATCATATTCCATGGGGCTAAAGATCTCCTATTACTCCTTCTCGAACTATTATCTAACCTAAGATCTTAAGTGATGGAATTAACTCTACTAGATGCAATTAAAACTAAAATAAGATTTCCAACAAATTAGAGAGAGCAAGCAATGAGCAAGCAAGAGAATCAATGTAATGAAAAGGCCTATGGATGTGAATTCCCTTTGGGGGGTTATCATGAAACATGGATGATGATCAAAAGATGTAAGGGTAAATTGGGCCAAGAGATTTCTAGATTAGAACAACCCAAATTTCTCGGTGATTGAACCATAATCCCATACAAACATTGATAGGAATTTCTTCCAAATCTATGTTCCTATGATTGCATTAAGTACAAGGAAATCTCAAATAGGAGTAAACCTACTATTCTTCAGTTTCAACCTAACATGGCGGGCTACCAACACCCAATTTCTCCACGTGATGATATAAGTATCCCCTTCTAATCCATTCAAGATCTAATACATGCAAGCAAGTCACATTTACATGCATCACTCATTAAAGAGCTACGGATTTCTCCTTAGTGTAGCACTTAGCATGAAAACAATGGATTAAACCTCAAAATAACCCAAGCATAGAATTAACAAGTAATCATCCAAAATACATGATGAACACCCCCAAGGTTCACCAACACCCGGTGGCCATAGGGGTCTAGTGTGTCATCGTCCCACAACAAACAACACAATCAAGCAAAACATAAAGAAAAAGCATAAATGACACTCCCTAGATGAAATGCTAGAGGAGGAGGTAGAGAATGTGTCGAATGATGCTTCCCCCACCAAAGGAATGCCGAATGACGCTTCCCCTAGCCGCGGGTCTCCTTCCTTCAAATCGTGGTTGATCTCCTCTTTGAATGATGTGACCTTCTTGCCTTGGACCTTGGCCTTGAATGATCTCCTAGCTTCCTTTGCCTTCTTCTCCTTCCTAAGGTCGCCCAAAGTCTCTCAAGTGGTCTCTCAAAATATTTCCAGAAAAAGTCCCTTTTTCTACTATAAAAGTCAGCTTTTATACCCCTCATGGCATACAGGTCATATAGGGGTCGTATAGCACTCAAATAATCTAGATTCACGCCCCATTTGTGGTGCATATGGGGTCCATATGGCCTCTATACGGCCCCCATACTGGGTCGTATGGGGGCGGTATGAAAATTTGGGCAGACAGTTTCAATTTCATCTCGCTGCTACAGTACATACGGCCCCCATACTGGGTGGTATGGGGGTGGTATGAAATTGTTGTTTTCTTCTCTTTTCGCCTAAATGATATTTTCTTGTTTTCCATGGCTTTCTTATGCCCTATAAAGTAAATAGTAGATGATTAAGCGCAAAACGGGCATCAAACCTCACAAAATACATGCAAAGTGAATACGACATATATATGAAAACACCTACATTTAGACACTTATCAATTATTGCCACACTTAAGCGTTACTTGTCCCCAAGCAAACAACTCATGAAAAATAAAGAGACTGAAAAGTGGCTAAATGCATTACCTCCAACATCAAACAAATATAAGACTCCAAAGGCAATGGACAATGATACATAGATGTTGAGTTATAGTCAATAAGCATAATAAGAAATATCCTTTCACACTCCTTATATGTTTGTGCCGTGTAAATGAATTTTATATCTCATTTGCCCTGATCTGGTCTAGCCTAAGGACTTCAATCAGTACAGCTATTAAGTGCTACTTCAATGGCCAAGTAAGATCCCTCTAAATCTTTAGCTTGAAACTGAATTCTCTTTCTTCTCAAAACCTTAGGTAGGTACTCAAAAAGATCACCAGGGTTTTTATTTTCATTTCATCATTCATTTCTTTTTTTTGAGTCTGACTAACATCGACTACACCAATATCATTTTGAAATCTTTCTGGAGGGTGCACATGCTGGTTAGGCAAACGAGCCATCCAACTACTCGATTACAGTTTACATAGATGCATTCATGCTTCAGTAGTAGATGAATACTGACATAGACTGATTTTTTTTTCTCTCTTTTTTTTTCATTCATTTCATCATTTTTTTTTCACATTCACCCTAGATCACATCTTCAGAGTACTCTACATGACACAAAACTAGGATTAGCTCAACAAGACTTAGAAGTTCTTAAGAGTCCATTGAAGGGTAGAACTTAGTGTTTTAAGGCCAAGTACTCAAAGTAGTGTGTTAATGATACAAGAGAGTTAGAGTAGTCACATTGGCTATTCCCAGTGCATCGACAAAAAATTCAGTGCATATGACAATACTAGGGCTAAAATAGGATTCACAAAAGCATAAAAAATAACTCACATCAACCATTAGTCCAAGCAAAAAGAATCTTACAAGAATGAACAAAGCCATCATAGGTAGCACTAGCATGTAACAAATGGTCCTATACATGAAAGACACCCATCCCCATACTTAGTGTTGTACATTGCCCTCAATGTACACTAATCATGAAAAACATGCGAGATCAAGCAATGAAAATAATATAGGAGGGTGAAAATGCACTTCCCCGGTTCAACTTGTGCTCGTTGTGATGTATGACTCAACAAAAGGTGTGGTGAGCAATACATGTCTCGTCCGACCTCCATTAAAAATTAGGAAAGCTCACAAAATTCCCTTAATGCCCTGTGAGGCAAAAAGGGGACATCATCATTCCACAAATATTTATCAATACAAACACAAGGAAGAAACTAGGGAGAAGTCAAGAAAACACATAGATGAAAAGAAAATAAAGTTTGACAACACAAGTCGGTAGGGTAAGAACCATGCCAACTCACCAAAATACAAAAATATAAAATAAAGCAAACTAAAGTAGATAATGAGTGTCCATGCTCAAACGGGCTGCTACTCATCACAATCTAGTGCTAGTGGTGGTGGCGTGGCGGTAGAAGAAGTAGTCACAGTGTGCGAGGATGAACCATAGTACGAGGTGATGAAACATTGAAAATCCTTCTCGAGTTGACACTGTCCCTTAATGATCTGGTGAAGCTGGCCACGAATCTCGAGCTACTCCTGACGCACAGCCTGAATCTCTCCCTCAATCCCCCTCAGTCTCATGTCGAAAATCAGGTAATGATATAGTGCCAGGGGTAGGGACAGGAGTGTCCTCAGGCTCTGACTCTGTGTGCTCTGTCTCTTGCTCACTGTACTCACTAGTGGCCCGGGGACGTGTGGGTATGCCACTCGCAAGCTCCTTACCACCAAGCCTATCACCCGTATGTGGGCCTTCCCAAGGAGTGTTGCACCTCCTACAATGGTCATACCTCGAGTCTGGTCGAATAAATCCATGCCACGGATCAATCTAGTCACATAGGGCCTAGCAAATATAGCTCCTAATCGAGCATACAATCCCTGGTGAAGAAATGCATCGACAACAAGGTGGCTAAGATGAGTAGGGCACTGCTCGAAGATGCCATACATCGTGTAAACATCAGACTATGTGACCACCCTTTTGCTGTCAGCCCGGCCCCAAATAGAATGAGCAATCAAACCATGAATGTATCTGTGTGCCGGGTCTGTCATGCATGAGCTTTTCAGGTCTGGTCATTACCTGCCAAGGTCTCCCAATAGCGGCTTCTACTCACATCACTTGGGAAATCAAGCTTAAAATGGTCACCAAGAATCGAATTGATAAACTCATCATCATAGATTCCCAAATACTTGGCAAAGTCCAAGTGGTGTATAGTATGAGTTTTTCCAAAAGCTTAAAAACAGATGGTAACACATTTCCTATCCCTCACGGATTGTGCATCTTGTCATGCTTCAAAAGTACTCAAAACATCCAAGGTTAATTCGCAAAAGGTTGGCTCATTAATGGCAAAAAGCTTATCCCAACAATTATGTGATAGCAACACCTTGACTTGATTTTCTATCCCAAGGCTCTCCACAAGCCCCCAATCGATGAAACACAATGTCCCAAATGGTGTTGACTTCAAGGTATCATATCTCTCTCGATGATGGGCCAACTTGAAGACGGGTTCATCTATTGTAGATGAGGGTTCGGTGGTTCTTGGGTGTTTGGAGGCGAGTCTTTTAGTGTGAGGCATCCCTACAATGAAGATAAACCTTGTTCAAGCTTATAGGGATACAAGATAAATCAAAATAAAATACAAGAGATAGAGGAAACCAATGAAAAACCAAATTTTTGTGGTCATATGGTTGTATAGGGCCGTATGGTCACTATTCATGCGGCAAGAGTTTCCCCTATATTCCTAAAATCAAAAAATGTCTACATAAATTTGAATGAAAATTCATCCATGACATTCACATCATCCAATCCAAGCAAAATGCTTGAGAAATTCAACACAAAAGCTCCAAGAATGCACAAGAAATGAAAAAAAGAAAACTAGGGCATTGAAAAAGCATACCGATGAAATCTTGACAAAACAAGCTTTAAACTCGAGGAATACCACTAGATCGAAGCCTCCAATGGATGGGGAGAAGTTTTAGGAGAAAAAATGAGTAGATTTGGCCAATAAATAAGTGAGAAAGAAGAGAGAAATCTGTGGAAAGAAGATAGAAATGAGAGAATGGAAGAGAAAAAAGAGAGAAGAGATTTAAATGGGCAAGAAAGCCCCATACGGCCCCCATATGGCCCCATATGGGCGCCGTATGGGATGAGAGACACTCTCGGCTGAGGCTCTCTGCACGTCTCAGACGGCCTTGTATACGGGCCATCTTGGGGCCATCTGAGACGATACAGAGCCACAGGATTGGCTCTGTGTCCATCTCAGACGGCCTCCATATGCCCTAGGATGGCCGTATGACTTTTAAACTCACTCAAAACTTTGAAATCCTGCATCAAATGATGTAAAAATGCTATGGCAAGCTCGAAGACTTCTCCAAAAATGAATGAAATGAATAAAATGATGATCTAGCAAATGAAATGACACCAAAATATGAGTTTCTCAAGAAGTTGCACAAATAAAACACAATTAAATAGATGAACTTATTCAAAAACAAACAAGTCTAAGAAATACAAAAAGTGAAATGAACTAAGACCTAAAATATGAAAAATGCAAGAAAACACCCCCGAATGCTTGGGTTGCCTCCCAAGAAGCAGTTGTTTAACGTCACAAGCCTGACGTACCTCATCACTTACTCATGGGGGTTCAAAGAGTTCGAAGCCAACCCTCATTTCCCTTGCAGTGTTGTTTCTTCCTGACAAATTCAGTGATAATATTGAAAAGACCTCGAATTGTTCATCGAGTAGAGAAGGGTGAAAAATTTACCTTCTCTCTTTGAGATGTGGTGCGATGAAGCTTGGTACCTCTCCATTTTTCTCCCATGAATCTCCCTCCACATTTTCTTCACAAATGATTCTTTTTTCTCTTTTTCCTTAGCATTGGTACAGGATACCTTCTCTTTTGGTTGCTTAAGTTATGAATTTGAGGATCGTAGTGAGGTTCTTCTTGTTGTTCATTCCCTAACTCTCCCAAATACTCATCCAAAGGGTTTATCGAGAGCACCTCTTTGCACACAGTCAGAAATTAACTTATCAGTTTCATCAATGAAAGTACAACATGTCATCATGATCTAAAGAATGTTTCATAAGAACCGGCAAAGCGTACACCACTTCCTCTTCTCTAACTCTTAACATTAATTTCCCTCCTTTCAAATCAATTAGGGCACCTGAGGTGCTAAGGAATGGTCGGCCAAGAATCAATGGTGTCTCTACATCCTCATCGATGTCCATGATGACAAAATCCATTGTGAAGACAAATTTGTCCACTTGGACAATCACATCTTCAACAATCCCATGAGTTTTCTTTGTTGATCGATCCGCCAATTGTAAGGTCATCCTCATGGGCCCTAACTCATCCAAGCCAAGTTTCAAATACATGGTATAGGGCATGACATTTATGCTAGCCCCCGAGTCCGCTAGAGAATTTTGTTGGACTCTTCCTTCAAGCATGCACGGGATAATGAAACTTCCCGGATCTTTCAACTTTAGTGGGAGCTTCTTTTCTAAAATGGCCGTGCAATTTCCTGTAAGTGCAATCGTGCCTTCTTCCTCTAACTTTCATTTGTTCGTAAGGAGCTCTTTTAAAAACTTGGCATATTTAGGCATTTGGGTCAATGCTTCAACTATCGGGATGTTCAAATGGAGTTGTTGGAAAATGTTGATGAACTTTCTGAAGTGAATATCCTCCTTGTCATGCCTCAATCTGGTTGGATAAGGGATTGGAGGCTTGTACTCAGATGATTTTGACAGTCCTTGTTATTGGGGCTTATCATTTCTTCCCTGATTTTTGTGTTCACTGTATTTTTCAACTAGCTTGGGGTCTTCCCCGAAGGATACCGCACTTTCCTTGACACTTGGGTCAACTTCGACCCTTGTCTCCACTTGTCTCCCGCTTCTAAGGGAAATGGCCTTCAAGTGCTCCCTTGGATTGTCTTCCGTGTTACTAGGAAGACAACCTAAAGGACATTCAGAATTTGCCTTCGCGAGTTCCCCTACATCGATGCTCAAGTGATTTTACAGAAGCTTGGAGGTTTCTCAAAATAGAACCTATCTCACTGAACTATTCGGCATGCTGATCGAGCTGAGCATTCATCTTGCCAAATTGTGCATCCATGCTACTAGTTAGGCTATTGAACTTGGCATCAGTACTTAGCATGAACTTGGCAAGAACCTCTTTAGTGGTAAATTTCTTCTCAAAAGCCGGTTGTTGAAATTGAGATCCTTGGGGTGGTGCAACTCTTTGTTGTTGGCCTTGGTTTCATGCAAAATTTGGGTGGTTCTTACACCCCGGAGTGTAAGTTGAGCTATATGGGTTCCCTTGATTTCATTGCCCCCCAATGTAGTCAACATTCTCAATGGAAACAACTGAGGATCTAGCAATAGGACATTGGGCTGTACCATGCCCATCACCGCAAGTGCTACAATTCATCATTGATTCTGACCTCGGGCTACTGCCCATATGAAGATCAAGCTTTCGAGTTAACACATCAACCTTTGCGGCTAATGCATCATTGCTTATCACTTCATAAAGCCCTGCAGTCCTTTGTGAAGATCCTCTTGAGGCCCAATGTGATTTATTGCTTGCCATAGACTCAAGTAATTCCTCAGCCTCATCGGGATACTTGTTGCTAAGGGATCCACCCGCCGCGGCATCAATGACTTAGCGAATAGTATAGTTTAACCCATTGTAGATGATTTGTACTCGCATCCATGAAGCAAAACCATGATGAGGGCACCTTCTAAGGAGATCCTTGAATCTTTCATAAGCTTCAAACAATGTTTCGGATTCCCCTAGTTTAAAGGCTGAAATTTGTTGTCTTAACTTGGCCGCTTTGTTTGGCGGAAAATAGCTCCCAAGGAACTTCTCAACCATATCCTTCCATGTTTTTATTGATCCCGGAGATAATGATGTAAGACAACGATACACTCCATCTCTCAGGCTAAATGGAAATAGCCTCAAATGGATAGCATCGTCTGACACCCCATTAATCTTGAATGTAGAGCAAATTTGGAGGAACTGGGAAAGGTGGTCATGCGCATCTTCATTTACAAGAACATTGAATTGAACTGAGTTCTGGACCATGCCAATTGTACTTGCTTTAATTTCAAAATTGTTGGAAGCCACGGATGGTGCTTGCACGCTAAACTCATCACCCGTGAATTGAGGTCTTTCATATTCGGATAAAGTGCATCGCTCTTCGGCCATGATTGAAGACTCTCTATCCTCAATTTCAATGTTCTATGTACCCCACCCTTCACCAACTTCTCTCAATCTCCGATCCAAAGTTCTTTCAATTTCATTATCCGGTGTAATCAAGGTCGATGGATTTGAACGTGTCATGCACAGTACCTTGCAAAACCAGGAAAAATGGTAGAAAGTTAAGATCAAAGGAAAATAAAATTAACGATAAAAAAAGTGTAAATAATGAAATGGCTAGAGTAATAATCTAAAAGTTTCCTAGAATTCCATAAAGATTCCCCGGCAACGGCGCCAAAAACTTGATTGCTTCGCCGCAAGTGTACGTGATCACCAAGTAATACCTCGTGTGAAGACACGAGGATCATATTCCATGGAGCTAAGGATCTCCTATTACTCCTTCTCGAACTATTATCTAACCTAATATCTTAAATTATGGAATTAACTCTTCTAGATACAATTAAAACTAAAACAAGATTTCCAACAAATTAGAGAGAGAGCAGGCAATAAGCAAGCAAGATAATCAACGTAATGCAAAGGCCTATGGATGTGGATCCCGTTTGGGGGTTATCATGAAACATGGATGATGATCAAAAGATGCAAGGGTAAATTGGGCTAAGAGATTTTTAGATTAGAACAACCCCAATTTCTCGGCGATTGAACCCTAATCACATAAGAACATTGATATGAATTTCTTCTAAATCTATATTCCTATGATTGCATTAAATACAAGGAAATCTCAAATAGGAGTACACCTACTCTTCTTCGGCTTGAACCTAACATGGAGGGCTACCAACACCCAAGTCACCCAAGTTAATACATTCAAGATCTAATAGATGCGAGCAAGTCACATCCCCTCCCCAAAACACCAAGGTTCACCAACACCCGGTGGGCTTGGGGGACTAGTATCTCATCATCCCATAACAAACAACACAATCAAGCAAAACATAAAGCAAAAGCATAGATGACACTCCCTAGATGAAATGGAGGAGGAGGAGGTAGAGAATATGCTGAATGATGCTTCTTCCACCAAAAGAATGCTGAATGATTCTTCCCCTAGCCGCGGGTCTCTTTCCTTCAAATCGTGGTTGATCTCCCCTTTGAATGATGTTGCCTTCTTGCCTTGAGAGCCTTGGACTTTGGCCTTGAATGATCTCCTAGCTTACTTTCCCTTCTTCTCCTTCCCAAGGTCACCCAAAGTCTCTCAAGTGGTCTCTCAAAACATGTCCAGAAAAAGTCCCTTGTTCTGCCCTAAAAGTCATCTTTTATACCCCTCATGGCATACGGGTCATATAGGGGTCGTATGGCGGTTATATAGCACTCAAATAATCTAGATTCGCACTCCATACGGGGTGTATACGCGGTCTATACAGCCTCCATATGACCCCTATACTTGGGTGGTATGGGGGTGGTATGAAAATCTGGGCAGACAGCTTCAATTTCATTCCGCTGCTATAGTGCATACGGCCCCCATACTGGGTGGTATGGGGGTGGTATGAAATTGTTGTTTTCTTCTCTTTTCGCCTAAATGATATCTTCTTGTTCTCCATGGCTTTCTTATGCCATACAAAGTAAATAGTAGATGATTAAGTGCAAAATGGGCATCAAACCTCACAAAATACATGCAAAGTGAATATGATATATATATGAAAACACCTACATTTAGACACTTATCAGTAATGTTTATAATGTACATTTCCCCTTTCATTTGATATGGTTGCAGTTTTACAAATGATCTTTCCATTTAAAAAATGAGTTTTACTTTAAAAACGTATGTCTCCATTTAAATATTTTTATTACCGTTTAAAAAACTAGATAACTGTTTACAATATTATATCTCTGTTTAATAATCAAGGCTTTCGTTTAAAATCTTATATTTCCACTTAAAACTTTATGAATACTATCGAATGTGTTGTTATTGTTGCAAGCTTGTGATTATGGAGGTCAACGTAGTTAATAGATGATGCTACTTGACATTGATAGTGGAGATCTTTGCTGAATTAAAATTTCACATGACCCCTCGATACTGGGAGATTATCAGAAGCACACCGTTTGCAGCATTTACTGAGCTGGAAGCTATATTCCAAGAGAAGGCCCTTCTTGATTCTCTATTGCAAAGGTACGATGGCCAGACCAATAAATTCAGGATCAGAAAAAGACTGGTGAGTTTCAGGCCTGAAGATGTTGCCCTTGTTCGTGGTCTTCGTTGCGATAGAGACGCAGTCGTGTTTCAGAAGAAGAAAACACGCTCAGCTTTCAAAGAGAGCATTTATCAAAAACCTATGAGAGACACAGAGACTCCATCAAGAGAACTCTTAAGTAACTTGTTCGACCATAGGGGAGAAGAAGAAAATTTTGTCAAACTCCTAATAGTATACCTCATGGGTACAAGCCTTTTCCCAAATACCTCATGCTTGGTTTTGAATTAGATCGTTGATTATGTCGATGATCTACCTGGCATAGGGCGATAATCATGGGCGTAGGTGACGCACAAGTGGCTTATGGAGAATATTTCATAAGTGGCTTATAGATGATCTATAGGGTATATTAAGGGTTACTCGGTAACACTGAACATCAGGTTTTAAGAGCTGACTAAAACTGGAAAGAAAGTCCGTTTCGGCAAGACCCAAAGGATGCTATGCTACAGTGAAAATAGTTACCGGAAGCAAGCTACGATAGAAACTAGTTTGTCATCTCTCGAAGGAAAAGAGGTAATAAATCATGAACAATGTGTTTAACAGTAGTAATTAATGTTTAAATATAGTATTTAGCATTTAACAGTGTTTATTTTCTTTTTAAAAAATATTCATTTAGAGTTTTAATGCTTTATTTTCTGTTTAAGTACATGCGATACCATTTAAAATATATAAGTTAAATGTTTAAATATATTTGTTATTGTTTAAACTGAATGATTTCGCTGAGATTGTTTTGTTTACATATGTTAGTTTCCTGAGCTTGTCCCGATGAATGTTGATGAAGATATATTTGTTCGGGCAACCACCGGGTTTATTCTATTACTTTGGAACCACTTGCTCGAAGGCAAGATGAGAGGCCAACCTCTACCATGTGCGCTCGGTGCCATTCTCCTACTTCCAGCCGAACACGTGCATGCTTGGCATCGAAAAAGCCCTCCCTAACCCCGCCCGATTGCAATAACCCCCCCGACCACGACAATAACAGTCCCCCTGATCGCCAAGCCCCCCGACCATGGAAGCCCCTCCTCCGACGGCATTAGGTAACGATATCACTACAACTCTTCCGCAGGCGTGCCAGATATTGATGACCGAGTTCTCTCGGCTTATCACTGGAGTTGAGGCATTCGAAGGATGGTCACAATCTATTGTGCCATTCCTCCAAACAAATGAAGCACCCTAGACAAACGAGGCGTCGGAATTTGACGACAAGGACTTCATCGGGATGGCTATTCCAATACGGCCACGTTTGAAGAGACTTGCAAAAAAGAAGAAAACAATAATGCCTCTCTATCTACCACCGGCTGACGATGAAACAATAGTAGCACCATCGGCAGCTGATGCTGTTATGGAGACTGTCGCCGTTGATGATATACCTGTCACTGGTGGAGAAGATCATAGATGATGTTGGCATTGCTGTGGTTGATAAGATCATTGACTTTGTCATCAATGAAATTCCCATCATAGTGGAACTGGCGGCTGATAGTGCAGCATCGAAGGTGGACACAATCCCTGAAAAATAAAAATCAGCTAAGGATACATCTCCCATTGATGATGTTGCCGTGGCCGCGGTTGAGAAGATCGTTGACTCTGTTGTTAATGAAATCATAGTCACGGTAGAACCAGCGGTTGACAGTGCCGCATCGAAGGCAGACACAATCCCACAACAACAAGAACTATGTAAGGATAAATCTCCGGTTAATGTTGTCATCATGCCCACATTAAAGGAAGATGTCGCCGGTGCTGAACACCGACAACCGTCAACAACAACGGCGCATGATGATCCCAAAATAGCTGTTGATGAGGGGCAAAGGAACGCCACCGAAAAAACAACGAGAGATATGATCCTTGCCAACCAACAATATCAAGAAGTTCAGACAGACTTTATACCGAAGAAGAAAAAATACCTTGGACAATCGCGCCTCAACAAATTCGAGTAGGAGTTGATAAGAATCTTCCTCAACTGCTCTATGGACAAGTAAGTTTGAAGTTTTTATGTTATTGTTTAAATATATATGTTAACCTTTAATTTATGTAGTTACCATTTAAATATTTGCAATATCATTTAAATATTTTCAATATCATTTAAATATTTACAATATCGTTTAATTATATTTGTTATCATTTAATCGCAGGACTGTCGTGTGGATGAATGACTCTCTCAGCACCACACGGTCCAGACTATTCACTCTGCTTGATAGGAAGGAGATGGTGTCAGACAATGTGATGGCCGCTTTTGTATGCATAATACAAAAGTCGCTGAGCAAAGTACTATATCCTTATAAGAAGTGCGCCTCCATCACCTGACCACTGGCGCTGTTTATGTTAAAGTAGGAAGATACGGCTAACACGACTTTCACTATGATCCGAGTTGCCGTGCGCAACCTGCATGATGTTGACATTATCATCCTTTCGATAATCATTAATGGCCACTTCCATGTAGTGGTCCTTGACAATAACAAACAAGAATACATGCATTATTTTTCATGCCAAAGTGAGGAGTATGATAAAGACGCGTCAAAAATGGTATGTTCTTTGATAAATAGAGTTTGATTAATAGTATTTGGTAAATAATCGGTATTCTAATCTCAAATTGCATACCTCGACAATGGAGGCTATTTGACACTTGTATCAATATGGAGTTCGGCGAGACGGTGACCACAAAGTACCCACTAGTTCACAACATTGAAACCCCACAACAAAAAAAGAGGAAGTGTCAACTCATGCGGTTTATCGAGCAATTACTCGATGATGAAAAGTTACGGTAGTGCAAATGGATGTCCTTTATCTGAGATTAAAGTATGTTACCTGCATACTTATGGAATGGAGCGCAGCCTGCATCACTAACAAAGGGGGATCTTCGATTGCAAGGAAATATAATTAACATGATATTGTTTGTTGTCAAATGTAAAACAGTTTTGTCATTATAAATTTAAATTCAATTCATTATTTTCAAAGAACATGACAAACTTTTCAATGTAAATTTACTAGTGTTCATTTACTAGTATGTATACTTATATACTTGACTTTCTTTGCTTAACTTTTAATTTTATTATTTAAACATCAGTGTTTACGTTTAAAATAAAGTAGTCTCTGTTTAAACAAACAATATCTCTATTTAAATATATGTGTTACCTGTTAAAAATTAGACTTTCTCTGTTTAAATATCAAAAGTTGGCACTCAATTAAGTTTGTTTCTTTTTAAAACATTGTTTAGGTACAATGCCTAGTCAGTGACAGTTTTATTGTAAGATCTACAGTTGTGACTGGAGGCGTGGCAGTGGCAGCAATGCAACTCGCGGACCTAAGACGCTTGCAACTTGATCCTCTTTCGTCTAGGATGCCCAGGTTGCCTTCTGGTCATAGGCGGTCGCAAATGATAGTTCACGATTTCCATCCGTAGGCTTGTTATTGTTGGATATGAGGAATATAGCTTCCTTATACACAAGTTTGTAAATGTCGATGGTGAAGTAGCCGCTAATAAATCAATAAACATTGGCGTCTATCTACATTATTGTAGAGCAAGCATGTTTGCACCGGATACCATAAACTTGCTATCTGCGACATGAGCAAGTTCTATTGGCAAGATATACAGAGTTGCTACACTAGTCAATCACTTCCTAATGATTATTGACACAACGACCAACACAAAGATTTTAGCTTTTCTCAACTAGTATCTCTAGCTTTGAATGTATATCCGGGCATAAGTAGGTCTCCCATTTGTTCATTTGCTCACGGGCGATTGCATAACATGCTCATCAACTTGAACATGTACAATGTAGAACATAAATCTTTAACAAGGTTAAGCAAAGACATTGATATCTAAACGGAAACACATTTGTTTAAATCATATGATAATAAGTTAAATGATGAGGCAGATAGTTAAACACAAAAAATGATATTTGAACAGTAATGAAATGTTTTAAAGGATAAGACCAATTCATAAGTGTATATAAAATCAACATTCAAATACCTTATGGAGTCGATGACAAGATCCCCTTGCTTATATCCCGCAAGTGCACGAGGTTGTCGAAGTGATAATCCCGGGTGAGCGGGGTCGAATCCACAGGGAGTGGGGAGTAAAGACACTTAATTCGATTCTTAGCTATGTGAAGTATCAACAATGATAAGTGTGGTAATGATTCAATTCTCAGAAATTAAAAGCAACAAGTAAGAGAGCAAAAGTAAGGAGGAGGCAAGGCAATCGATAAAAATGGGGTACTCGGATGATGCTTCACCTAGGATAATCGCTTCAAGTGCAAGAACTCTCTATTATGCTTCCTAATCAATGCAATGGTGAGTCGTGAAAATCCTTACATCCATAGTCCCAAATCTAAGGTCAACTATGCCTAACTCTATACATGTCCCGGAGGAGAAATCGAACAATCTCAACACCTCACACTCGCATAGAGTTGCAATGAGTTCTAGGGATTCCAAGTGATAAATCTCTTCCTAAAAGTAGACCTAACCCTTTGGTCCAGGCGGAAGGTCCCTAGCCACAATTAAGCCCTAGATACTAAGATCCTCTCAACGCTTCACTCCATTGCACGCGCAACTAGGCCCCAGCGGAGGTTCATCCCTTAGACCATTCACTCTATTATGGCCGTAAAGAACTCGAGGAATGGAGGTAGAATCTATCATGTCGGAGGGGAAAGGGGACGCTCCTGTACCTCTTGACTCACCCTCTCAACCCTCTCCAACCTAGCTTTGTCTAACGCTCGTGGTGTGTTACTCACTCACAAGGTTACCAACAAGAACTCTCAACCCTAGTGTCACTCTAGGGGAAATGTTCATACAATCAAGCATTCAAGGTTGGAACTCACAATAAGCATCAATTTATTGAAAGCATAATAAAGAAGTTCAATGAAACGAATACATCCTAGGGTTCACAATCACCCAAGTACCCACTAGGGGGTTTAGCTCTCCATGGAGCGAAGTACAATCAAAGAAATCGAATGTAAAAGCAATGAATCCATAAAGAAACCCCCTTGATGGTCTTGTGGAAAGCCCTCTACTCGTCGTCCAAGGATTCCTTCATCCATTATAGGATACGCCTCGATCGAAGCTCCCCTTCCAAACTTCTTCCTAATGGAATCACGATGTCAGAGTCGTAGAACCTCTCCAAAATCTTGGCCAATATCCCTAGAAACCCTAGCCGAAGCCCTCTCTCAAGTTGGGGAAAAGATGGAGAAAAGAATACTGAAATCGGGGCTGAAATCGGCTTTAAATAGGGCTGGAATCGGGCAACTACACGGCCGTGTATGATGTCACACGCCCCTGTGGAATTTCCACACTGGCGTGGATAATTTTCACATGGCCGTGTGGATTCTCTGTTTCTCTGATTTCTCGGCCGGCTGTGAACAATGCTGCTACAGTGCTTGCTACAGTGCTCTGCTACAGCTTTCAACCTGAATAACTTCCTAATTCCATACTTTCATCGGGGTAACGCAAACGGGGACACGTTCCCGTCGTGAATCACTTGCTTCTTCAATGATGTACATGTTGGTGGATCTCTTGTTTTTATATGCATAAGTCGGAATGCTCAAGTGTGACTGCCTTTGTTCCCCTCCAAATGAATGTGCTCACTCGAATATGAGGAGGTTGGCACACACTCTAGCATCTCACACCTGACCGATGTCTTCGCGTTTGAACCTTAGCAAGATCTCCTCTAAAATCGGTGCATTATGATCCACATTGGCCTATTTCCTTCATACTTGGCCTCACACCCCTACCTGCATAAAAGTAACATAAAAACACACATATTAATGTAAAAACCTGAGAAAAGTAATGCTCAACATAAGGAATGAACGCTTCGCATTCATATCACACAAGCACTTATCAGTCGACTATTTTTGTCACCGGTAAATACCGAGCTTCTTTGGTCCACGCATTGAATGACTCCACGACATTTGAATACATCTCTCCCCAGTGTTAACATCTGAATAGATAATTCGACCAATGTGACATATCCGATTTATGAATTAACCACTGATATGCTTCGGGTGATGTGGCCTGCAGTTCATACAAGGTATCATCGAATTCTTTAGCCGTGGATGCCCACACAATAAGAAAGTATATAAACCAACACTACTCCATCAATGCCTTCCCAAGTCTGACGTTGGCTTTCATAAAATTGGCCTCCAAGTGTCAAAGATAGTATGCATGTGGGGAAGAAGAAAATACTCTGGCAATAGCATTCACAAGGCCCTTAGACCTGTCCGACATAAATGTAATTATCTCTTGATAATCTCCTTCATCGTATAAAGCATCACCTAAAATGTAAATAAACCAAGTCCAATTTGCATTAGTCTCATTGTCGATAATACCGAAGACGACGTGAAAAAACCATTATTTTCATCTTTGCCTGTGGCACCCAATAGAGTACCCCAATACTTTCCAAGGAGGTGGACATCATCGAGAAACCGGAATGGCCTGCAAGCCCTCTTGAATCCCACAATACACATACTAAAAGAAAAGAATGAACGTTTAAAACACTCACCATCTCTTTCGACAATCGTAATGCTACCAGGGTTTGTCTCAACCACCTTATCCATGTACTAAAGCATCAAATCATAACTTGAGATTTCACTGCCATCGAGGATCAGTAGGGCATGCTCTTTCCCAACCAAGCCTGCTTATGAACACACTGTTCCCGCTACATGTCCTTTTGAATATCGATGGCCTTTTACAAGGATCGGCCTTTGAGCTTCTGAATCACTCGTGCGCTCACCCATTTTTTGGATGCTTTTGGATGTGACACCGATCCTATTCCACCACCGCAAGTATGTGACAGGTTGTGACAAACGCCTTTTTGTGTGTGTACCGCAAGTGCACAGGTTTGTCGAAGTAATAATACTCCGGTGAGTGGATAGTTGAATCCACAGGGAATAGTGATTAGAAATACAAAGATTGCTATTTAACTAGAACGAAAATGAACTAATAGTAATGTGAATAAGAATCAATGCAAATAGAAATAAGAAAAGAAGAAGGAGGCACGAATAAAAGATAGGAGAGACAATCGACAATAAATAGGGCACTTGGACATTGCTCACCCTAGGATTGTTGCTTCAAGTGCAAGGCCAATCATTATGTCTCTTAACTGATGTCAAATGAGTGGGGGAAATCCTTAAACACACAGTCCCTAAACTTAAGATCAACCATGACTAACCCTACACTATGCCCCGGTGGAGAAATCACTCAATCTCAACACCTCACACTATTCTATGTTACTTAAAGCTCTAGGGATTCCAAGTAATAAACTCTATTCCCTAAAATAGATCTAACCCATGGTCCGAGCGAAAGACCCCTAGTCACAATTAAGCCTCAGATACTAAGGATTACTTCAACGCTTCACTCTATTGGTTGCACAACTAAGCCCCAGTGGAGTTCATCTTTTAGCACTTCACTCTATTCTGATCGCAAAGAACTCTTTGAATGTGGAGGTACGATAAATCACAACGGAGGGGAAATGGGACGTTCCGCTACCTCTCTACTCACCATCTCAATCCTTTCCAATCTAGCATTGTCTAATCCTCATGGTGTGTCACTCATCCACAAGGATTACCAAAATGGATTCTCAACCCTAGTGTCACTCTGAGGGAAAATCAACTCAACAAGCATTTAAGATTGAAACTTAATTAAAACATCAATTAAAGAAAGCATAATAAAAGGTCAAAGAAACAACATCATCGTAGGGTTTACAAGTCCAAGCACCACTAGGGAGTTTAGCTCTCTATGGAGTACAATACAATCAATAATGAAATCAAAAATAAAAATGTGCAATCCATGAATAAAACAACCTCGGTGTTCGTATCAATGGTCTTGTGGAGTGGCCGCATCTTCTCGAAAGGTTTTCTCGTCAAGCCTAGGGCACACCTTGTCAGATCGGTGCCGATGAAATCTCCCCTAAAAACTCTCTTCCGAAGGAAATGCGAGTGTCAAAGGCCGTAAACCTCTCCATAAGCTTAGCCAAAGCCTCTCCAAATCTTAGCCACGGGTGTCTCCAAAGGTGGGAAAAAGACATAGCCAAAAGATGCAAAAATGGATTCTAAAATCAGGTTGAAATCATGACTTAAATAGGGCTGAAATCGGGCATCCACATGGGCGTGTGAAATTTTCACATGCCCGTGCGAATCTCTAGGAAATCGATTTTCTGTGCCCTGTGAACAGATAACTTCTATAATAAATTGCTACAGTGATTTACTATGATAACCTACATAGTACTCCTCCAAAATACTCACGAATCCACACTCTTCATATAGGCAAAATAAACAGGCACATGTCTAGACTGTAGATTGCTTTGCATCTTCAAAAAGAAGCACATTTGACCACAATCTTGCTAGCTTTGCATAAGTCAGAACACATGAGTGTGAGTACCTTTGTGCCCCTCCAATTTTAATATTTCCTTGAACACAATGGAGATTGGTACACACTCACATGTCTTTGAGCAGAACTTGTGTCTTCACGTTTGTTCAATCCAAGATTCCATCAACCAAAGTGCAAACGTAATCTACTTTGGCTTCTTTCTTCTATACTTATCTCCACAAACCTACATGCACAAAAGAACAGAAATACACATGTATTAGTGATAAAATCTGAGAAAAGTAATGCTCATTGTAAGAAGAGAATACTTCGTATTACTAATACACAAGCACTTATCAAACTCTCCCACACCTAAGCTTTTGCTTGTCCTCAAGCAAAAATAAAACAGTGAAGCATAGATGAAGGAAATATTGAAAGTTCTGGCCTTAGGTTCACCAAAGCATGCAAGGGAAGGATTCTACAAGTAAGGGGAATTTCAATACTAAATACGAAAAATCAATGCTCTAGCTAAAAACTCGAATAAAAAAGGATAACAAACACGAAATCGTGTAAGTGTGTGTAAACTCACTCAAGTCAACCCAACGTATACTCCTCAAAGTTCTAAGCATAAGGAACTTATTTATATACAAAACAAAGCAAAGAGATGGTAGTAACTTCACACATCCTCTAAGGTAGCCCTTTCCGAAGCGGCCATTAAGGTGGCTTTCACATTTTTGAGGTGGTAGCTCTTTCTACCGGGGTAGTAGCTTTCACTCATCCTATGAGATATCTCTTTCTCTCATTAGGGCATAACTAGTATCCAACTTATGAGAGTGACTTCATACTTCATAGGTGGTAGTTCTTTCTACCCCAAATGAACAACCAAAATAAACATTTTTTCTTTCTTTTGCCAATTATTTTTTTAACACATTAACACAACAAAGAACAAATAAACTAGTCCCTTAAACATCAAACTTGAGTTTTCACAAGGTTTCATGAGTAAGTAGTACAACAAGTGTCAGTCGGGCAAAAATTCTTAAAAATTCAAGTAAAAACTAGAGCATGAGAACATTCAATGTTAAAAATTTTCCTAACTTAAGAATACAACCATTGCAACTAAGGTGAACAACCATTGTCTATGTGAGCATGTAAGTTCAGTCAAAACTTGTGTAATGTACATGTGTAATGTGATCTCCCCCCAACACTTACGATGTACATTGCCCTCAATGTATGCATGCAAGCACAATAGAAAGTATAGCATTCAAGATCATATGTAAAGGTGGGCAATTCAAATAATACTCCCCTAAACTCCTAATGGTGCATTTGATGGAGCTATATTCCTTGAGAGTTGAGTTCCAATGGGTGGTGGAGCACACGCAGCCATGTGAAAATCACATTGACCTTGTCTATCACTAGTCCTCAATTTTCATACTCACAAGACCATCTGCATGTATACACAAGGGGGATTCAAAAGCTCAATAAAAACAAAATAAAACTCAAGTATATAAAGATAAAGCAATGAAATACAACTCGAGACAACAAAAATGAAAGGTAAACTCATAAGGAAGATCTTTTCTGAGTAGTATAAGTCCAAAATAAAATACAAAAAATAAAATACAAAAACATAACGAACTAAAAGAAGGACGCATCAAGCGTCGGTATCCTCCGTGGTCTCTGCTGGTGCTACTACTAGTGCTAGTAAAGAAGGTGGATCAACTGTTGCTGGTACTGGAGATGCTTGAGGAATCGTTGGTCGCATAACAAATGGTGAGGTCGCGTCTCACTAGAGTAACTGTTGTAATATATCAAGACGCACCATCACCTCAGTGTGGTTCGTGACCTGTGTGGCATGAACCTCAGCCAAATCTACCTGTAATATCCCTACCGTGCTCTCGAGCCTCTCAAATCAATCATGGGCTCGAGTCAGAGAGATTATCTGAACTGGTGGCCTCTCTTGCGTTGTAGGGGGTGCCTCTGTCTGATCTTGCTCTAGCTGTGGCTCAAGTACAAGCTGAGAACCCTCTGCTGCATCACCCTCGGCCTCGACTTTCTCTAGTACAGGCATGCTCATCACATACACCCCTTATCTATATCGTCTGATCATGCCCATGAGTCATATAGTCTCCAAGCCAAGGGGTGCGGGTACAATCATCTTCTCTGCCCCTCTAATAACGTCCAGTAGACACAACCCGATGATGAGTCTAGTAATGTATGGGCCTGAGAAGATTACCCCCATTCTCGCATACTGCCCCTAATGCTTCAAATATTATGCTAAGATATGTCCAAAGTGAATCAGCTCGCTCTTCACCATGGAGTACTTATATAATAACTCCTTTCTACTGAAAACTCCAGTGCTGGCATCGCGGCCATTCACTGATCTGCTCAGGATGACGTGAATGTATCTGTAGCTCAGTCGAGAGAGGCATGTAGCCTTCGACACCCTGGTCTCATACTGTCCCTGTCCGCACAACGCTTTGTACACGCGCTGGGGTGCCAAGCTGCTGGGGTAGTCTGTAGGAAAATGATCGTATTCCTCAGTATCAGTAAACGCCTCATCATAGAGCCCAAGTTAGATGGAAAACTGTATGACACTCATGCTGTGGTGCTGTCTGAACTCTCTGAACTAAATGATGTCTACACTATCAAAGATTTTGTAGGAATGATCAAACTCAAAAGAAGCAAGAACCTCTAGAGTCAACATATGGATCGCTGGCTCTCGTGTGGACAACAACTATATCCAACTACTCACTGACAACAGCTCGTCGACCTCATCGGCCACACCATCTGCGAGTTGAACCTCTCTAAGTGCACTTGACACGACCGAATATGCGTGTAAACCGCAAGTCCACGGGTGTCAAAGTAATAATACCCAAGCGAGAGGGTAGTCGAATCCATTGGGAATAGTGCTTAGAACCACCAAAATTGCTATTTAATTAGAATGAAAATATATTGATAGTGATGTGAAAACAAACTCAATGCAAATGAAAATAAGAAAAGATAAAGGAGGCGCAAGTAAAATATAGGGGAAGCAATCGACAATAAATGGGTACCCAGATATTATTCTACCTAGGAAAATCGTTTCAAGTGCAAAACCCTCTATTATGCTTTCTAACTAATGAATTAATGAGTCATGGAGATCCTTTAATACATGGTCCCAAATCTAAGGTCAACCATGCCTAACTCTATACATGTCCCGGAGGAAGAATTGAATAACCTCTCAACCTCGCACTCGTATAGAATAGCAATGAGTTCTAGGGATTCTGAGTGATAAATCCTCTTCCTAGATGTAGACCTAGCCCTTTGGTCCAGGTAAAAGGTCCTTAGCCACAATTAAGCCCTAGGTACTAAAATCACTTCAACGATTCACTCCGTTGCCTCTGCAACTAAGCCCCAGCGGAAGGTCATCCCTTAGCCCATTCACGCTACTATGACTGCAAAGAGCACAAGAAAATGGAGGTAGAATAAATCACACGGGAGGGGAAAGGGGACGCTCCACTACCTCTCGACTCACCTTCTCAACCCCTTCCAATCTAGCTTTGTCTAACTCTTGTGGTGTGTTACTCACTCACAAGGGTTACCAACAAGAACTCTCAACCCTAGTGTCACTCTAAGGGAGTATTCACTCAATCAAGCATACAAGATTGGAACTCAATTAAAACATCAATTAATTGAAAGCATAATAAAAATGTTCAAAGAAATGAATACATCTTAGGGTTCACAAATATCCAAATACCCACTAGGGGTTTAGCTCTTTATGGAGCAAAATACAATAGATAATGAAATCAAAAGAAAAGAGATGCAATCCATGAATGAAAATCCCCTTGTGTTCTTGTCGAAGGTCTTGTAGATCGGTCACGTCTTCTTCAAAGGTCCCCTTGTCAAACATAGGGCACACCTCGCCGGATCGGTGCCGACGAAAGCTCTCCCAATAGCTCTCTTTCGATAGAAACGTGGTATCGAAGGCCGTTAAACCTTTCCAAAGCCTTACCAAAGTCTCTCCAAAGCCTAGCCGCGGGCGTCTCCAAAGATGGAGAAAGGTAGAAGAAAAGATAGGGGAAAAGATGGAAAAAGCGGGGCTGAATCGCGGCTTTTAAAGGGCTGGAATCGGGCATCCACAAGGCCCTGTGGATGTTCCACACAGCCCTGTGGAATTTCCACATGGGCGTATGGAATTTTCGCATACCTATGTGGATTCTCTGAATTTCTTATTTTCTGCAGGCTGTGGACAATAACTGCTACAGTAAATTGCTACATTGATTTACTACAGTACCTGTTGTACTACTCCGCTAAAAAATCATTCCCGAATTCAATTTTTATCGAGGCAACATAAACGGTCACATGTTTATGCTGTAGATCGCGTCGTATCTTCAATAAACGGGTTCATTGGTGAAGATCTTTCTATCAATGCATAAGTCGGGATACGCAAATGTGACTGCCCTTGTACCCCTCCAAATCATTATAATTCCTTGAATACATGGAGGTTGGCACACATTCACATATCTTTGAGCCCAACTTGTGTCTTCACGTTTGTTCCTTCCAAGATTTCATCAAATAGTGCATTCACAAATCTACTTTTGGCTTCTTTTCTTAAAACATAGCTTCACAACCCTACCTGCGTAAAAGAACACAAATACACATATATTAGCGCTTAAACCTGATAAAAGTAATACTCATTGTAAGGAAAGAACACTTCGCATTCTTAACACACAAGCACTTATCAGCACTCAAGTTCGGGAGTCAAGTCTGTCCGATCTTGAGCTTCGATAATCACTCAAACCATGCACGGTGCTCGGGTATCGTAAACTCCATCTATTCCGGCTCATGTGAGGGCTCGCTTGGATCGCTTGCCGGCTTGCTTCTTTGTCCTGGGGGCCATACCTGAAGTATTGAAAAAAATAGAGTCAAATTTATTTAAAATAACAATACTACAGAAATCCACACGGCCGTGTGGAAAATTCCACATACCCGTGTGGATCCACACGGCATGAACGCCGCACGGCGTGAACGCCGCACGGCCACTATGCAATACACTAAAAAATAAATCATAAATTCATTCTAAAGTTTTCCTAAAGCAAGCATCCATCATATAAACTTCAGAATGAAGCACATTCGCCAGTTTTAATCAAATAAAATCAAGTACTATGAAGAATAGAGAGAATGAGGATTTATCAACAAGATGAAGACGAAAAACCTTGAAATCGGCCCGAAAACTCGAGTAAAATCTCTCTAAATCGATGGTGCAAAGTCGGGAGAGTGCGAGGATGGTGATGCACTACATAACGCTTTAACACTTTCTCAAGTTGAGTGTTGCATAAATTAGTTCCTCGATCACTAATGATAATTCGTGGAGTTCCAAATCGAGTGAACAACTTCTTCAAAAATTTAACCACAGTTCTAGCATCATTAGTAGGTAGAGCTTGAGCTTCCACCCATTTAAAAACATAGTCCACCACCACCAAAATATATTGATTACCATTAGACTTTGAAAATGGTTCCATGAAATTAATCCCCCATACATCAAACACATCACAAAATTGCATCGGGCTCTGAGGCATTTCATCCTGTCGTGATAAGTTTACAGCCCTCTGACAATTATCACATCAAAGAACAAATTGATGTGCATCTTGAAATAAGGACGGGCAATAGAACCTGATAGCCATGGCTTTATGAGCAGTTCTACTTGAAGCATAATGTCCCCCAACTGGCTCAGAATGACAATATGCTAGGATGTTCCAAACTTCCTCCCTTGATACACATCTTTGGGCTCTTTGGGCCACATGATCTGCACAGATGTAGAACAGGTATGGATCTTCCCTAAAGTAATTCTTCAAATCACTAAAGAACTTCTTCTTTTGCTAGAATGTGAGGCCCTGCTTAAATACTATCCTGGCAAGTAGTTTGCAAAATCTGTGAACCATGGAGTGCCCTCTGATTCTAAACTCTGAATTGCATACAAATGTTCTTCGGGGAAGAAATCATTAATTTCTTTGCTTAACGACTCTTGGCCTTCACACCCCTTCAACCGAGACAGATGTTCTGCAACCACATTTTTGGTTACTCTCTTATCTTTTATCTCTAAGTCAAACTCTTGCAATAATAAGATCCAACGAATCAATCTCGGTTTTGCATCACCCTTGTTCATAAGATAACAGAGTGTTGAGTGATCGGTAAATACGGTAACACTAGATAGGATGAGGTATGGCCTGAACTTGTCAAAAGCAAACACCACTGCTTACAACTCTTTTTCGGTGGTTGTATAGTTTTCATGAGCACTCGTGAGAGTCTTGCTAGCATAATAGATTGGGTGGAACTACTTACCTTTTCTCTGACCCAAAACTGCTCCTAAAGCATAATCACTTGTGTCGCACATAAGCTCAAAGGTTTCATTCCAATCCGGTGTGATCAAAATCGGTGCTTGCACTAGTTTTTCCATCAACTGGTTAAAAGTAATCAAATAATCATTCCTAAAATCAAATGGGGCATCCTTTTCGAGGATTTTTGTCAGCGGTTGAGTGATCTTCAAAAAATCCTTGATGAACCTCCTATATAAACCCGCATGGCCCAAGAAACTTTGAATTCCTTTTAACGTTTGTGGGCGAAGGAAGCCTTTCTATGACTTCAATCTTTGCCTTATCTACCTCCATCCCTATTTGGGCAATTCTTATGGCTAAGGACAATGCCCTCTTGGACCATAAAGTGACACTTCTCCCAATTGAGAACTAGATTTATCTCTTCACATCTGAACTCTAAATAGTCATCCATGAACATTTCCATAATGTCCACCAGGAGATTATAAAAAATGGCAGTCATGCATCGCTGAAATGTCACCGGTGCATTGCACAACCCAAAAGGGCGTTCTTCACTAAGCAAAAGTACCATAAGGACAAGTAAACGTAGTCTTCTCTTGATCTTCTAGAGATATGGGAATTTGGAAGTATCGACATTCCCATCAAGGAAACAATAAAACTGATGCCCTGTCAATCATTCCAATATTTGATCAATGAAAGGCAATAGAAAATAATCCTTTCGAGTAGTATCATTTAATCTTCTATAGTCAATGCAGACGCACCACCCTGTTACTGTCCTGGTTGTGATTAATTCATTCTTTTCATTTCTCACCACTGTCATTCCTCCCTTCTTCGGTACTACTTGAGTTGGGCTCACCCATGCACTGTTGGAGATACAATAAATGATACCCGCATCCAAAAGTTTTACCACCTCTGCCTTGACAACTTCCTTCATATTTTGGTTTAAACTTCTTTAGGGTTGAATCATAGATTTGTAATTATCCTCCATTAAGATTTTGAAAGTACAAAATGAAAGATTTATGCCGTTTTATATCAGACATCTTCCAAGCAATGGAAGATTTATATCTCTTCAACATGTTCATGAGATTGTCATTCCGTTCTGTAGAGAGGTTTGAAGCCACAATAACAAGGAACCTTGATCCTTCCATCAGAAAAGCATATTCCATATGTGCCAACAAAGTTTTAAGCTCTAACGAGGGTGGTTCCTCAATCGATGGTTGTAATCTGCTTTCCTTTAATCCATCAATTTCCTCAAATTTTTCTGACCCATGTTCGATATCATTCTCCATCTCTTCCGCTTGTGCATGTGCATCTAACTAGCCTTCAACAACAACCACATCCTCTATCTCACAGATTTCCTGTGTTGAAGTTGAAATGCCCAATGAGAATAGTTCCTATCTTTGTTCATAATAGAAAGAGTCGAACTGAGCAAGGACCCTCTCTAAGCTTTCTTCCAAATGATCGCTCACAGATACTAGTGCAGACTTTTCAAACTGATCCAGCACACTATCTAACTAACAACTCTGCTCCTGAAGTTAATCAATGTAATCAACAACCGATCTATCCACCGGGTGGTTGATGGTGAATTGCTCTTGTAAGGAACAACTAGAAATGGACAATATTGCAAAAAACTTATCTTTTTGTTCTATGTCTTCAACCATTCCCATGATAGTGCAAAATAATTCAGGTATGTTGATCATTTTTTCCTGAAATCAAAGAAAAGGAAACAAATTAGAACAATAAAAGAATAAGAAAAATGTGAAATAGAATAAATGATGAATAGCTAAAATAGCAAAGTGTAAAGTGTTTCTAAAATGCCTATTCCCCAGCAACGGTGCCAAAAACTTGACAAAGGGCCTTTTGCGTGTGTACCGCAAGTGTACAGGATTGTCGAAGTGGTAATGCCCCGGTGAGTGGGTAGTCAAATCCATAGTAAATAGTGATTAAAAACACAAAGATTGCTATTTAACTAGAATGAAAATGAATAAATAATGATGTGAATAAGAATCAATGCAAACAGAAATAAGAAAAGAAAAAGGAGGTGTGAATAAAAAAAGTAGAGGCAATCGACAATATATGGGGTACCCGGACATTGCTCATCCCTAGGACTATTGCTTCAAGTGCAAGACCAATCATTATGTCTCTTAACTAATGTCTAATGAGTCATGAAAATCCTTAAACACATGGACCCAGAACTTAAGGTCAACCGTGACTAACCCTATACTATGCCTCAGCGTAGAAATCACATAGTCTAAACACCTCACACTGTGCTAGGATACTTAAAGCTCTAGGGATTCTAAGTGATAAAATCTATTCCCTAAAATAGATCTAACAATTTGGTCGAGGCAAAAGACTCCTAGTCACAATTAAGCCCCAGATAGTAAGGATTACTTCAATGCTTCACTCTGTTGCTTGCGTAACTAAGCCCCAGCGGAGTTCGTTTGTTAGAACTTCACTCTATTACGACCGCAAAGAACTCTTGGAATGTGGAGATAGGATAAATCACATCGGAGGGGAAAGGGAATGTTCCGCTACCTCTCAGCTCACCCTCTCAACTCTCTTCAATCTAGAATTGTCTAACCCTCATGGTGTCACTCATCCACAAGGATTACAAAAATGGATTCTCAACCCTAGTGTCACTCTAAGGGAAAATCAACTCAACAATCATTCAAGATTGGAACTTAATTAAAACATCAATTAAAGAAAAGCATAATAAAAGATCAAAGAAACAACATCATCCTAGAGTTTTACAAGTCGAAGAACCAACAAGGGGTTTAGCTCTCCATAGAGCACAATACAATCAATAATGAAATCAAAAGTAAAAAAATGCAATCCATGAATAAAACCACCATGGTGTTCGTGTCGATAGTCTTGTGGAGTGGCCGTGTCTTCTCCAATGGTCCACTCGTCAAGCCTTGGGCACAACTCACCGAATCGGTGCCGACAAAGGCTTCACCAATAACTTTCCTCTGAAGGAAACATAGTGTCGAAGGCTGTAAACCTCTCCAGAAGCCTAGCCAAAGCCTCTCCAACAACTAGCCGCGGGCATCTCCAAAGTGGACAAAAGATAGCCAAAAGATGGAAAAAGGAATTTTAAAATCAGGCTGAAATCGTGACTTAAATAGGGCTGGAATCGGGCATCCACACGGGCGTGGGGAATTTCCACACGCCCATGTGAATCTCTATAAAATCGATTTTCTGCTGCCCATGAACAGTAACTACTACAGTAACTTGCTGACTGTGATATTCTACAATACCTGCTACAATACTCCACCATAATACTCCCGAATCCACACTTTTCATCGAGGTAATATAAATGGTCACATGTCTACGCTCTAGATTGCGTTGCATCTTCAAATAAAAGCACATTTGACAACAACCTTGCTAGCTTTGCACAAGTCGGAACACATAAGTGTGGTTGCCTTCGCGCCCCTCCAATTTGCATACTTCTTGAACACAACAGAGGTTGGCACACACTCACATGTCTTTGAGCACAACTTGTGTCTTCACGTTTGTTCACTATAAGATTCCATCAACCAAAGTGCAAAAAAAATCTACTTTGGCTTCTTTCTTTTATACTTGTCTCCACAACCCTACATGCACAAAAGAACACAAATACACATGTATTAGCAATAAAACCTGAGAAAAGTAATGCTCATCGTAAGAAGAGAATACTTCGTATTATTAATGCACAAGCACTTATCAGGTTGATTGTCTTGATTCTGAAAGTATTTTTATTATATTTTTTTGATGCATGAAGGCGCCATTGACAATCATCGGAAGTGTATTCAACAGTAACTTTGTGTTTTTCGGTCTTTATGAATTTGAAGTCAAAATTCTGTTTGATTGCAAAATTTTGATGTACGTCCCTGAAATGTTCAACGCCTTCAAAACATTATCCAATATCCAACGACAACACTTCTGATTGATCTAACGAGGAAGAAAGGCATCTCACACTGTCAAGGTTGCCATGGGGTGGGACTGGAGTGCTTGCAGAATCCGAATTCCTACCAACACTTTAGTTTAAATGACAACGATCAATATGTTAAGCACAGATATAAAGTGTTTAAATGATAAATTGAAAATTTAAATGTTAATTCAATTATTAATATAGAGACAAAATAAATTAAATGGAGAAGACAATGTTTAAATGGAAACGCAATATATTTAAACGGTGACTAGCATAGTTAAATAATAATGAACTTATACAACTAGATAAACATAAAAGAGAAGAATCTTACAACAAGAACTCATTTTCTGTAAGATACGATGGCACATCATCTATTTCAACAACAAGATTGACTACAATGCATTTGATGATGGAGTACATGTGACATATGCGCTGGAAGTCAACCTTAATTTCTATTGGACAAACCGTTTTATGTCCACCGGGTGTGATGAACTTCACCCTGACACGGGAAATATCGAGACCCCATCCCTCACATATCTCACCTAACACTGATTCGAAGAAGTCAGTGCCATGAATATTAGCACTCATCTCTTCCCGTTGTATCTAGCAATACCACAAAAACTCTCCATAATAAACCTGCATTTTTATAAATTGTGTTACTCTCTCCCCTCCCAACAGAATGATCAAAGTGAGATCAAGGAAGAAATTCTAATCTTATTGGGAAACCAACAGAACTCAAATCGAACAAACCAAATGAGGAGAAGAAGAAGAAGATATAATAAGCTTTCTAAACTTTGTTTCACAAAAGGCAAGCAGGAATGCAAAAGTGTACAATTTTATGTTTAAAGGTTAGGCATTATGTGATTGGGCGATATTTTTCTCTCCATCGCAAGTGCAAAAAAAGTATTTCATAACATGGACCTACTTGAAGTGACCGATAGGGGGTAATCCCTAGAGACAACCATTACTAGTATAGTTATAATTTTTTTCTCTTTCCGCCTCTTCAGCTTTTCATTTTTGCCTGGGCATTCTTATCTCAAAGTTCATTTTCTCTTTCCACCATTGTCTCGAAGAAGAATTCTAGCTCAAGTATTTGGCATTTCATCAGTTTGTAGTGTAAGGTATTGAGCCGAGGTGGACGCCGTTGAAGAAATTGTGTTTATGTTTTTTTTTAATAAATGATTATGTTTGAAAAAGAGATTTTTTGGTTTTGTTTTATGGCTCTATTTTTATTGGATGATATTGAAGTCTGCAGGGAGATTTATCGGATAGGGTTTTGTTTTCATTTTCATTTTCATCTAGGGTTTTTTGTGCACGATCAAAAGAGATTTGGCAAGACCCCAACGATACTATGCTACGGTGAAAAAAGTTACCAGAACCAAGCGAAGATAGAAGCCATATTCGCTCAAAGTAAAGGAGGTAATAATTCATGAATCTCTGTTTAAATATCAAACTTTTATGTTTAAAAACTGTGATTTAGAGTTTACACTATCGGTTCTCTATTTAAATATTTTTGATATCGTTTAAAAACATATGTAAACCGTTTAAACATTTATGTTACTTGTATAAAACTATTTGTTATTGTTTAAATTGAATGCTTTCACTGACATTGTATTGTTTATCTATGTTAGTTTCCTGAGCTGGTCGTGACAAATGCGGATGAAGAAATCTTCATTCAGGCTATCCACTGAGGGGATGCTATTGCTCGCAAACTACTGGTGTGAAGGTAGGATGAGAGGCCATCCACTTCAAGGCACACTTGATGCTATTCACTTAATGAAAGCCCAACCCACGCACGAATTCCTCCATGCCGGAGGAGCCCCTCACTACCTCGCACGGCCCCCCGATGGCAACATCCCGTCCTACCAGAACAGCCACCCCGACAGCTACGACCCCCCTTGGTGATGATGTTACCGCACGTCTATTGCAGGCATGCCAAGTACTGAAAACCGAGTTTCCTCGACTTGTTGCTCGGGTGGAGGTATTGGAAGGACGGGAACAATTGAATGTGCTGTCCTTACAAACATGCGCATACTTAAAATATGTTACTGGTGAAAAGGTATTGCTACCGCAAGTGGACATCCCTTACTGGTGCTTAAAATATGTTACCCGCATACTTAAGGAAGGGAGCGCAACTGACATCACTGAGAAATCGGATTTCTCGACCGGGGTGAAAGAAGATTAATATGTAGTTATGTAAAATAGAATTATCGTGTAAATAACATTATATCTCATTTAAATATAATTAAATTTATGACCAAAATGAAGATCTAAGATTTCCTAAACAAGTATCTCTACCTTCAAAGGTATGTCCAGGAATAGGAAGGTTTCCCATTTGTTGGCTTGCTCACGGTGGTTGCATAACATGCGCATCAACTTGAACCTGGACAACATAGAACACGAACACTTAAACAAGGTTTTGCAAAGACACTGATATTTAAATAGAAAAAAATATTTTTAAACAAAAAATGATTAGAAATTAAACGAAGATCCAGATAGTTAAACACAGGAAATGATGTTTGCACAGTAAGAAAAAGCTTTTAAATGATAAGAGCAATTCTTATGTGTTAAATATCAACTCCGCCTTAAAGGATGTGTTATGGTCATCCTCCTCTGGAGAATACTCTGCAATTAAGTAATGAGTGAAAACTTTCACTTCCTGATCAAGTCGAAATGCCTGCTTAACTGCTTGTCCATCGTTGCTTACCCGTCAAGCAATAATGCGGGCTTCCGACTTGAACAAGAAAAAATAGTTTAACTTGTTGCATGATTACAGCTGATTGATTCTCCTAAAGAAGATGACCATGACACATCCATTAAAATAGAGCTGATCTCAAAAATGTGGTCTGACTGAAGTGAATATCCTGGACACATGAAGAAGAAACTCATCCGAAAAGAAGCATAGGAGGAGGAAAAGGGGGGTGTCCAGGGGAAGAGGTCTTCTTTCTCATTTATTGTGTGAAGTCCACAAGCCGAATGACGCTTTAGATACAAGAAAAAAAAGGGAAATGCACGGGGACCGAGCTTGACTGATAACGAGTAAAAATATATATACTTATGATATTTATTTTGAATTTTAGAAAATTTAATGGCGCCATTAATTCTTGTGCACGTGATACCATAAACTTGCCAAATGTGGCATGAACAATTTCTATTGGCAAGATCTATTGAGTTGTTGCACTGGTTAATCACTTCATAATGATCATTGACATAACGACCAACATTAAGATTTTGGCTTTCTGCAACAAGTAGCACTACCTTCGAATGTATGTCTGGGCATAAGTATGTCTCCCATCTGTCCACTTGCTCAAGCCGGTTGCATAACAGGCGCATCAGCTTGAACCTATAATGCGTAGAACATGAACACTTAAACAAGATTAAGCAAATACACTGATACCTAAACAGAAGAAAATAATTTAAAATGGTAATGTAGGCAATTAAACGAAGATTGCGATATTTAAACACAAAAAATATTTTATGGAGTCTACCATTTTCGTCACCTGTAAATGCCGTGCTTCTTTGATCCACGCATTGAACGATTCCATGACATTTGACTACATGTCCTTTTGAATATCGATGGCCTTGTACAAGGGCTGGTCCTTGAGCTTCTGAATTACTCATGCGCTTACCCATTTTTTGGTCACTTTCAGATGTGACACCAATCCAATTCCACCACAACAAGTGTGTGATAGGTTGATTGTCTTGATTCTGAAAGTATTTATATTATATTCTTTTTGATGCATGAAGGCACCATTGACAAACATTGGCAACACTTTCCACAATCACCCGGTGTTTTTTGTTCCTTATGAATTTGAAATCAAAATTCTGTTTGATTGCAAAATTTTGAAGTGTGTCCTTGAAATGTTCAACGTCTTCAAAATGTTGTCCAATATCCAATGATAACACTTCAGATTGATCTGACGAGGAAAGAAGGCATCTCACACAGTCAAGGTCTCCATTGGTGGGATCGGAGCTCTCACAGAATCTGAATTTTCTGCCAACACTTCAGTTTAAAAGAAAACGATCAATATTTTAAGCATAGACATCAAGTGTTTAAATGATAAATTAAAAATATAAATGTTTAAGTCAAATATTTAAATAGAGACAAAATAAATTAAACATAGAATACAATGTTTAAATGGAAATGAAATATATTTAAATAGAGACTGGTATAGTTAAATAATAATTAACTTATACAACTAAATAAACATAAAAGAGAAAAACTTTACAACGAAAGGAACTCAGTTTCAGTAGGGTTCGACAATGGCACATCATCTGTCTCGACAACAAGATCAACTACAGCGCATTTGAAGATGGAGGACACGTGACACATCCGCTGGAAGTCAACTTCATTTTCTATTAGACAAACTGTTTTATATCCATCGGGTTGTGATAAACTTCACCTTGACACAGGAAACATCGAGACCCCATCGCTCACATATCTTAGCTAACACCAATTCCCATGAAGTCAGCACCGTGAACATTAGCACTCGTCCCTCCATGTTGTATCTATCAATACCACAAAAGCTCTCCATAATAAACCTGCAGTTTTATAATATTCCCTTCCTCCAGCAGAATGATCAAAGTGAGAGCAATGAAGAAATTCTCGCCTTATCAGGAAATCGGCAGAACTCAAATTGAACAAACCAAATGAGGAGAAGAAGATGAAAAAGATGTGATGAGCCTTCTAAACTTTGTTTGACAAAAAGCAATCAGAAAGGCAAAAAAAAAAAAATCCAAAATTGTATGTATAAAGGTCGGACATGATGAGATTGGACGGTTTTTTTCCCGTCATTTTCAATGGCAAAAATGGAATTTCATAACATGGACCCATTTGAAGTGAACGGTAGGGGGTAAAAGGGAACTTAAACAATAACGGAAGGATTGTCAGGGGTTTGGCAAAGTTAGAGCGGTTGGTTAGGAATATTTGAAATTCACAAGGGGTAAACAGTAATTTTCCCTATATATAATTTAATTAATAGAAAATATAATGTATATATATTTGCATTAAAAATATATATATATAATTTAACATAATGTTTTAATCCAAAAAATATGAAAAAAAAACAAAAGAAAAGAAAATAGACAAAAAAAAAGAAGAAAAAATTTGAATAATTGTTTGTTTGGCATTGTTACCTATTTATGTTTTTTTTTGTTTCAATTTTATGTTTTAATAATAAATCTTATAAGAACATATTTGGTAACTTGTTTTAGTTTTAAAAAATTTTACAATCTTTATATTTCTAAAAATTATGAAACAATATTTTTATAACTTGAACTTTTGAAAACATTTTAAAGCTCTTCTCCTTCTATGAAACCCCTCCTCTTTCTACTCCTCTCCTCCCTGCCTCTCTATGTAGTTTTTTTATTTGCATTTTTTAAAAAATATCAATTTTTAAAAATTAATATCAATGTCTAAACCATATTTTTTAAAAAAAAAATTTATAACAATTTATTATTTGTCCATTTGATATTTTACAAATTATTTTACAAAGTATAAAAAATTATATTTTAGAAAGTATTTGTGGAAACTATTGCTTGACACTTTGATTTCTATAAGAGAAATTGTGCATATCATCCTGCTAACTTTTGACACTTGATCAAAAAATCTGTGGACTATTTCACATCCCCAAAAGCTCCTTTCTTTTTCTGACACCATATGAGAGCTTCTTTTCAATATTTTTGTCAGAAATGACCCTCAACGATTTTAAAAGAAAAACACAAAATAGTAAACAACAAATTAAGATATTAAACAAAAAGCAAATATTAAACAAAAACATTACGTTTTAAATGAAAACTTGTGTAATTACACACAAACACACAATGTTAAATAAAAAATATAATCAATAAACGGGAAGTACATTTTGTAAGCGGTGAAATATTGGAATTTTAAATAAAACAAACTAATGTAGGAACTGAAAAATGAGTAGACTGAAAAAAAGGGACTGCAGAAGAAATTGAAATGTTAGAAGGATTGCAGGCGATATTTGAAAAGTTGCAAGGACTAATTAATAATTTTTTATTTTTATAAACGTAGGATATAACATATAAAGGTATATATATATATTGAAAAAATATTTGTAAAAATCTTCTGTTTGACCTATTACTTTTTACTTAATTTTTCAAAAAAAAATATATATATATATAACTACGTGTATATAGCCCCCTCCCCTCTACTTATTTTTTTAAAAATTGGCTGGGTTTAGTTTCAAATGATGCAATTCTTATGAGATATTTTTTACTCATACCATACCAGTATACTAATTTAATAAATTTTATTTACTAACACAAATAAGTATACTAGTATAAATAAATAAATTTTTATAGAAAAATTCAAAAAATATGAATCTAAAAAGAATGATAAAAAAATCATAATAATTTTGTGTAACAAAATGTGTTTTGTGTCTTTGGCTTTTTAAAATATAAAATAGTTAGTGTATCGAAACGTGCTTTTGTTTTCAAAAAATTGACAAAAAAAGAAAAAAAAAGTGAAAGAAAAAAATAAAAAATAAAAAAAAACAATTTTATGGAAGGAATGGAAAGGATCATTATTTAGTAAAGCTTGTTTGGTTAAGTAGAGGAAAGGAAAGAAAATATAATAATATGATTTAAAATTTGTATCCTTACTATTAAATTAAAAATTAAAAATTTCTATTTAAATATATTCATTATAAATATCTCAAACAAATTCACACTTTAACCAATTTTTTTTTTGTAAATATTAAAATCTATTACTCTTTCCATATCAATTATTATCATTGAAATTCTTGAATAATTCAAGTTAATATTTAGATTTAGATCTTACTTTTGTTTTTACTTAATCAAACAAAAAAAAAAATTCAAATCATTTGAAGTTTTACTATTTGGAAATGTGTTAGGTCTAATCCAATTACTTTAATAGGATTACTTGTAACTGTAGATTTATAATATAGACACAATTAGTTAAAACCTTTCATTGAGTAATATTTCTTGTTTGATTGACATTAAAAACACAAACAATCAAATAAACAAATAAACATACAAAAAATAAATATATAATTGTTTATATGGGTTGTTTTTATAAGACCTATTTCTGTTAAAAGTCCATCATCTTAATTCGAATAAAAGTTAAAAAAAAAGGGGAGTTTATAAGTTATGTATATATATATATATAAAAAGGTTTACTATTATTCTATTGTGATTAAGAGTAAGAAAAGATGATAAATAAGTTTAAAAAATAATAATAAAATAATTAACAAAAGGGTTATACCAAATAGAAATAGAAAAAATGTAGAATACCCTATTTGGTCCTTGTTGATGCTAAACATGCGTGTCCCTAGAAAACACACACATCGTTCCCCACCCGTAAGTGCACGGGTCGTCAAGTAATTCTTTGTGTGTGACATAAGGGTAGGTCATATTCCATGGGGCTAAGGAGCTACTATTGCTTATCTTTTGTCTTATTCCTAACCTAAAACTCAAAATGAGAAACACTAAAGGGAAAAAAAAATTAACTAAAATGAAGACCTGGCTACTACTACACACAATTAGCATTTAAGGGAAAAACCAAAAATGAGAAGGGGTGATTTGGACAAAGAATCCCCCTAGGATTGTCATTAAGTACTAAACTAAGAATGATATTACTAATGTTATGATGGTAGGTTGGACTAAGAGATCTCTAAAATAGATTAATCCCAAATCCTATGGTAGTTAACCCCTAATCCAATATGAAAGTTGATGGAATTCCTTACTAATGGGTGTGATCCCAATCTAGGATTCAACCCAAAAATTAGAGAGCTAGCAAATACCCGAATCCCTTGGTGTATCAACACAGAAAAATCCCTTTCAATTTATGTCGATCTAGTAAAAGTAAGTATCCCGCATAGCCAAGTATAATCTAGAAATTGAATCATAGAGTTCTCATAGTCTAAGACAATATGAAGTACAATAAATTGAATAAGAAACCACAAGTATTTACAAGATGAAAAGTTATACAACACCAAGGATGGTAAATAGAAGAAAAAAAGTGTGAAATTCTCCATCTAATTTTAGGTCTCCTTGGATGTGGGGAAGTTCTTGAAGTTTTGCCAATGACGGCACCGGGATCTCTCCACAAATGGCTTCTTTGATGCTTTTGATCTTCCCCCAAGCTCCTTCTCCTTTGATTGGCTCTCTCTTGGTAAAGAATGTGTGGTAGATCACGGGGAAATTTCCCCAACAAAGGTGGTGCTGCAGCTCAAAAGGGCAATAGAAAAGTCCCTTCTTTTTGCCCTTACCCAGCCTTATAAAGTTCCCAATTCCATGCAGGTGCTATAGTACCCGCATGAGTCTTCAAAATATTTTTTTTCCCGAGCCTTGTGGGTGCTCATAAGTATGGGCCGCATGGCTTTATGGTAGGTCCATGAGGGCAAGCATACAACCCGCATGGAATCATGAAGGCTTTATAGTGTTCACTATAGTGTCGTTGATTCAAAACACCCATTTTTGTTGCGGATTTCATCCACAATGTGTTCTTCATCCTGCAATGGATTCTTCAAGGCCTACAAAATAAATAAAACCAAATTAAACACGAACAGGGAATCGATCTAATAAAAAAATACATGCGATGTGTATAAAAAATATATTTAAAAAAATGTATATTTAGATGCTTATCACCTCAGGTTAGGTCGGATTGCCCCTTTAGTCCTCCTAATATGAATTGTCTACCAAAAGTCTCTCCATTTTCCAAATCCAAAAATTCTAGTCCAAACACTAATGGACATTCATATCTCCGTCATTCCCTGCTGATGTGGCATTCTCACTGATTAAAATAATATTGGAAAAACTTATAATTATGAAATCATGATAAAAGTGTTAACCAACTTCTAATTAATGTTATTGGATCTGAATCTAAATCAGATTGAAACTAGTGAGCTAATTTCCTCCTCCTCACCTTCTTCATCAGTGGGTTAATAAGAAATCTTATTGTCATTCTCCCCAAACCCACCACCATCACCCTAGTACACGAAGACACCATCATCTCTATCATCTCAAGCCTTATCCACCATCTCCCCTATGACCACCGAACTCCCATCTTGCATCTTGAAAGACATATAGTTACTAGCCCTCCATTGAGAGACAACATTATAACCAATTCAACTCATTGGCAAACAAATCAAGCATAACCTCCTTCTTTATGTTTTATTTCTTAATTAGAGTTTGTGTAGTAGTTAAAACAATTTGTACATAATTTCTTCTTGAAATAAAGATGAAAGGCTTCTGTAAAAAATGAAAGATTTCTTTTACAACAGATCAAAGGTGATACGCACTTGATGAGTGCATTTCATATCATATTTTGTTTACCTCCAATTTATGTTTTTCTTGATTTTTAGCTTTATTTGTATATATTTCAATGCTATTCTAGGTATTATATTGTTGTTGTGCAGAATGACAGATTTTAGAACATCAAAAGAAGTTTCAAAGCAAAAGTCGGCAAAAGAACATCAATTGCTAAGTGTTTAGGCTAAGCACTGTCTAAGCATGGTCATGCTTATTGGCCATGCAGATTGCTGCCTTCACAAGAAACCTTAAACAAATTAAAGCAAGGTTCCTAGATTACAAATGTGTTTCTGGGAGAGTACGACCGTGCTCTGCCTGTGCTTTTCACTTGTATTCAGAAACTTTGGAGCCCATTTTTATTACCCAGTTCACGGGCGTGCTTCCGGGGAGCACGGGCTAAGCATAACCATGTTTTTCATTATCTAGACACTAAGTCATTTTTATGATGAATTCCTGAGGAAAAGACAACCTAAGTATGACCATGCTAGGCTGTGATCAGGCCAAAATGTAATTTTTATGCCTATGTCTAGGTTAAGATGGTAAGCTTTTTGGGCTGAGGTTTTCATCTCCACTTCTGGGGATCTAAGGAGGCCATGAGCAATCTTCACCACACTTTCTAGGAAGATCGAGGCTGAGTTGGAGGCACTTTTAGAAGTGGAGTTTAGCCAATCAAAGAAGTCATTGTAGCACATTTTGGAAGATTTTGATTGAAAGAGGGAGTCATGGATTCTTTTTATTTTGCATCTCTTTTAGTTTCTCATTTGAATGAACTCATGAGGGGCTAACCGTTCTACGGTGTCCTGGGCTTATGAACCTTGTTGCTTAATGTACTTTGATTTACTTGTTTTCAATGGCTATGGAGTTTTATTTTTACTTATGTTAAATCTTGTGTCATTTAACTTGATGTGCTTTATTTGTGTAGTTTCAATTGTAAAACTTGACGTGTGTCAATTGTTGAAGTTGTAATTGCCTTGTGTGATTGCAAAACTTGACATGTATGAGACCCGTAGTTACAATTGTTAAACTCACATATTTGAGAGCCACAGATTTGACATTACTCGTGAGCACAAGTAAGAACCTTAAAATGTACTTGATAGTCATTGTAAGCAAGTTAGTACACTAATGCACTTAGTAATTAGTCTAGGGCATTACTTCTCATTGTTGCAACAACTCAATCTATGTCCACTTGTCCCTCCATCTTTCTCATTTATCTTACTTTGGTTTAAGCACTTCCAAACCTTTGTTGACCAGCTAGAGATTAGAAGAGTATTTAGTACTAGAAGTCTCAGTCCTGTGGTTCGACAAACCTACCCCTTACGGGTACCACTTTATTTCTTGTTATGATTCGCACTTGGAAAGAATACATCAATTACTATCTTCCCACACAGTTTATATAAACAAAATTGTCACTGTTTACATAAGGAATTCAACACATTAAACAATCAGAGCTCACATATGACATAAAACAATTGAATATCGTAGAACAACACACATTAAACAATCATAATCATGAGGTGCTAAGTGCTTGTGTATAAGTAATACAAACTATACTTTTCTTATATTAAGCATCACTTTTATCAGATTTTGTAGCTTATTCGCGTGTATTTGTGTTCTTTTGTGCATTTACTATCCTGGAGACATGTTTGGAAGAAAGGAAAGCAAAAGTAGATCGTGGACGTGATTGTTGATGAAATTCTAGGGGTCGAACAAGGGTCAAGGTACAAGTTGTACTCATAGATATGTGGGTGTGTGCCAATCTCTATTATCCTCAAGTGAATACACAAAGTGAAGGGGCACAAAGGCAATCACACTCATATATTCCGACTTGTGCAACATTGTTAAGAGTTTTTTCAATGTGGTTTAATTGAAGACGCGACATGATCTACTGCATGGATTTGTGCCCAATCATGCAGCCTCGATGAAGAAAGTGAATTTGTCAGTATTTCGGCGAAGTACCATAGCAAAACACCGTAGTAGGTACTATTCAAAACGAGCAAGAAAAGAAGTTCTAGAATGCCACACACCCATGTGGATGCCCGATTTTAGCCTTATAAATACCGCGTTGAGTGTTTTATTTGGAGATCTTCTTCCTATCTTTTGCCTATTTTTTGGGTCCAGCATGGCTAGGGTTTGGAGAGGCTTTTATTGGGTTTTAGGAGTAGTTCTACGGCATTCTACATTGATTCCCTTCAGAGAAGAGCTATTGGGGGAGCTTTCGTTGGCATCAATTAGGCGAGGTGTGCCCTAAGTTTGACAAAGGAGTCGTTGGAGAAGACGAGGTGGCTCCTCAAGACCATCGATACAGATGACAAGGGGGTTTTCTCTATGGGTTGCTTGCACTTACTTTTAACTTCATTGTTGATTTTGCATTGTTCCATTGAGAGCTAAACCCCTAGTGGGTACTTGGACTTGTAGACCCTAGGATGACTTTGTTTCATTGACTTTTATTATGCTTTCTTTAATTGATGTTTGAATTGAGTTTCAATCTTGTGTGGTTATTGATTTGATTTTTCCTTAGAGTGACTGATAAGTGCTTGTGTGTTAAGAATGCGAAGTGTTCTTTCCTTATAATGAGCATTACTTTTATCAGGTTAAAGCGCTAATACATGTGTATTTGTGTTTTTTTGCGCATGTAGGGTTATGAGGCTAAGTATTAAGAAAAGAAGCCAAAAGTAGATTGTGAACGCAATATTTAGTGGAATCTTTGAAGGAACAAACACGAAGACACAAGTGGGGCTCAAAGATACATGAATGTGTGCCAACCTCCATGTATACTTGACATTATAATGAGTTGGAGGGTCAAGAAGGCAGTCACATTTGCGTATCCTGACTTACGCATTGATAGAAAGATCTTCACCAATGAGGACTTTGATTGAAGAAGAGTTATGATCTATGGCATAAACGTGTGCCCGTTTATGTTGCCTCGATGAAAAGTGTGGAATTGGATTTCCAGAGAGTTGTGATCTATGGCATACACTGTAGCCTGCCAAAAATCAGGTTTCCAGAGAATCCACACGGGCGTGTGGAAATTCCACACGCCCATGTGGAAATTCCACAGTCCCATATTGAGAATTCAGAGAGGCGTGTGGATGCCTGATTGTAGCCCTATTTAAGCTGCAATTTAGACCTATTTTTAAGAGAATCTTTCACCCTTCTCTCTAACTTTTCTCCATTTTCTGAGAAACCATTGGCTAGGATTTTAAGAGCCTTTTGGCAAGTCTTTAGAGTAGTCCTACAGATATGACACCGCGCTTATCTTAGAACAAGATTATTGGGGGAGCTTTCATCGGCACCGATCCGGCGAGGTGTGCCCTAGGCAGGACAAGAGAACCTTTGGAGAAGAAGAGGCTACTCCACAAGACCATCGATATGAATACCAAGGGGGTTTTCCTATGGATTACTTGTTTTTACTTTCGATTTCATTATTGATTATATCTTGGAAACCTTTGTGGATGGGTGACACGCCATGAGGGTTAGATATAGCTAGATTGGAAAGGGTTGAGAGGGTGAGTCAAGAGGTAGTAGAGCGTCCCCTTTTCCCCTCCGTTGTGATTTATCCTATCTCCATTTCCTAGAGTTCTTTGTGGTTATGATAGAGTGAAGAACTTAAGGATGAACTTCGCTGGGGCTTAGTTGCGTGAGAAACATAGTGAAGTGTTGAAGTGACTTTAGTATCTGGGTCCTAATTGTCACTAGTGGTCTTTCACCTAGACCAAAGGGTTAGATCTACACATAGGAACAGGGTTTATCACTTGGAATCTCTAGAACTCCATGCAACTTTCCACAGTGTGAGGTGTTGAGACTAAGCGATTTCTTCTCCGGGATACAGTGTAGAGTTAGTCACGGTTAACCTTAGTTTTTGGACCGTGTGCTTTAGAATTTCCATGACTCATTAAGCATTAGTTAGGAAGCATAATAGTATGTTTTGCACTTGAAACATTAGTCCTAGGGGGAGCATTGTCCCAGTACCTCACTTCTATCAATTGCCTTTCCTCTCACGTACTTGGGCGTCTCATTCTTGTTTCTTTTATTTCTAGAGCATTTTTTTTTTTACTTATGATCACTTGGTATTCCTAGAGTTTCAAGCAGTCCTACACATTGTGAGGCGTTGAGAGTATCCATTTCGCCGGGGTCATAGTATAAACGGCTAGTCACGGTTGACCTTAGGTTAGGGACCGTGAGTTTTTGGATTTCCACGACTCATTAAACCTCAATTAGGAGACATAATATTAGTCTTGCACTTGAGACAATAGTCCTAGGGTGAGCATCATCCGAGTACCCCATTTTACCATTGATTACCTCTCCTTATTCCTTTTGCTTTCTCTTTTCTCTTTTACTTTTCTTTGCATTAATATTTTGAAGCAACATCACAACTTGGTTTTCACTCTTGCTAGATAGCAGTACCATGTGCTTCTGAACAACTATTCCCTGTGGATTCGACTACCCACTCACCAGGGTATTTTATTACTTCGACGACTCGTGCACTTGCAGTACACACACACAAGGGGTGTGTCATGAGTCTTGAGGAGAAACAACATAATTTCATTGATTTCAATAATCTTACAAAAGGAACAAGTTGTTCTTAAAAACTATTGCATGTACCCAACAAAAACACTTATTTTTTTTAAACAATGTTGTTCTTTGAGATTGAAACAGCTGCTTCATTGCTTCAAAAATTAAATATCTGCCATGTTTTGTTTTGTGACATTTTAGAAACTTAAAATATTGCACTTGTTTGCCGACTTGGCCTTTCATTATGCATTTTTCTTTGGACTTTAGTAGCCCTTTGTTTCTTTATTCCTGGGTATGGTAAATATAAAGAACATGTGGTACTAGCAGAAAAAGTGATAAGTGCTTGTGCATGCATATTATTGAGCATGTTTTACTTATAATGAGCATTCCTTTTATCAGGTTTTATTGCTCATTTGTGTGTTTTTGTGTTCTTTTGTGCATTCAGGGTTGTGGAGGCAGTATAAGAAGAAATAAAGGAAAATAGGTCATGAACACAGGTTTTGAGGATTCTCTTGTGTGGAATAAAGGTCAAGGTATTAGCCGTGATCAAATGGATGAGGGTGTGTGCCAACTTCCAAGAGTGTGCAAATCTATCTACAAATTTGTAAGGTACAAAGGCAGTCACAAAACTCTTGTTCCAACTTGTGCAGAATTTTCAAGAGCATCATCAACACATTTGAAAGAAAAGCAGTAACATGACCTACCACACAGGTGTGTGCCCAACCGTGTGGCCTCAATGGAAGAAGAGGAATTCGGGATCACTATAGTAATCACCGTAGTAACCATTGTAGAAATTACTGTAGCAAAGTAAAGTTCATGGGCACTGTAGCTATTACTCTTCATGAAGTGCAAAAATCAGAAAAATAGAGAGTCCACACACCAGTGTGGAAAATCCACATGGGCGTGTGAAATCCCGATTTTAGCATTATAAAAGACCGCCTTGAAGAGTTATTTACTGACTTTTTCCTATCTTTTGGAGAGTGTGCAGCTAGGTTTTAGGAGGAGATTTTTGTGAGGTTTTGGAGCATTTGCTAGCACATTTAACATCGACTTCCTTCGAAGGAAAGTTATTGGGGAAGCTTTCAATGGCATTATTTCGGCAAGGTTTACCCTAGGCTTCATGGAGGGATCTTTGGAGAAGGAGAAGCGGCTCTTGGAGACCATCATCACGAACAACAAGGGGATTATTCTTATGGATAGTTTGCATTTATCTTCTATTTATTCTTTGATTTTGTATTACTCCATGGAGAGCTAAACCCCTAGTGGGTGCTTAAACTTGTAAACCCTAGGATGATTTGTTTCATTAACTTTTATTACGTTTATTTCAATTGGGTTTCAATCTTGAATGCTTATGGTTTGATTTTTCCTTATAGTGACACTAGGGTTGAGAATCCATCTAGTCACTGTTTTGATGAATAGCCATCACCATTAGGGTTAGACTTAGCAAGATTGAAGAGGGTTGAGAAAGTGAGTCGAGAGGTAGCAGAGCGTCCCCTTTTCCTTCTGATGTGATTTATCCTACCTCCACATTCCAAGAGTTATTTACAATCACAATAGAGTGAAGTGTTGATAGATTTCCTCTACTGAGGCTTAATTGTGCAGGCACAATAGAGTGAAGTGTTGAGAGATCCCTTCTGTTGGGGCTTAGTTGAGATTAGGGGTCTTTTGAATGGACCAAAGGGTTAGATCTAGATTTGGGAATAGGGTTTATCACTTGGAGTCCATAGAACCCCAAGCAGTCCCATACAGTGTGAGGTATTGGGAATATTGCTTTCTGTCGGGGCATACGTAGAAGGCTAGTCACATTTGACCTTAGATTTGGGACTTTGTGCTTTTCGATTTTCGTGACTCTTTGAATCTTAATTTGGGAAGCATATTATTAGTCTTGCACTTGAAACAATATTCCTAGGGGAAGCACTGTTCAAGTACCTCGCTTTATCATTGAGTGTTTCTTCCATTTTTATTCTTTCTTATTTTCTTGTTATTTTATTTCATTAGCATTTTGAATATAATCACTAATTGATCATTACCTTAGCTAATTAGCAATACTACTTGTTTCTAGAGTCTATTTCCTATTGATTCGACTACCTGCCCCTTGGGTACTTTATTATTTCAACATCCACGCACTTGCGGTACACACGCAAGTGTGTGTCAAAAAGTCAAAACACTTCTTAGCTAAATTTAAATGAGGACATGCATTATAATTGATTCATTGGCATTGATGAATAAATAAGCATGAGAAATCTCTCTTCCAATACTAAGTCCACTTGTGTGGGCACCCTATATATCAACAAATTCAACTTTTGTTAAGTGGGACAATGAACCAAAATTATTTTCCAAATGAAAATAATTATTTCAATGTTGTGTTAACATTTCTTACTCTCAAAATTTGTATAGATCCATGACTTACAGAAGTTATTCTCTGTCTTCCTCTATTTTCAGGTAGTTTTGTTTCTTCCTTTGATGTTAGCTCTAGATGGGGGTTATCTAGTGCAACTTGTAGGCATATAATAATTTAAATTATGGGAAAACAATTAACATGGTGATGAAGAAATAAGTAGTATGGAATCTTACTGAAGTTTTATCTCTATTTTGACAACAACACTAATTGTGGCCCTCAGCATGATATATTGTACACTTGACAACCCTACTTTCCCCAGACAATTTTTGTTTTGCTCTTATTTCTATTTTCTAGTTGCTCTCTTTTCTTTTTCTTAGGTGGTCAACTAGGCATTCTTTTAACCATAGGAGATAGCAGTTCACCTTCTTTACTAACCGGCCAAAACTTCCTGCCTTTCACTGTATTTATAACAAATTGATATGTTTTTAGGGATATATACTTTTTGAGTAGATCAGTTCCTTGATAGGTAATTATATCCATGGCATGGTGGCAAGGTATGCTAGTTTTATTCCATTTAATTATACCCATTAAATGTCTCACACATGTTGTTGTCAATCACCTCACACTAGACAACATTTGAAAAAAATGCTAAACACCAACCAGTAATGGGCCATCTTTCTAGTAACTCTTCTACAACCTTTTTCCCCCGTTCAATTTCTTCATTTGGTCCAATTGTGTTTGCATCTTAGGCTGCCTTGTGCAACTAGCTACATTCCAAAATTTCATTTGAAGATCCTTGCTTGGTGTTTCTTCCCCCATCTTATATAGATGTGCCTTGAACACATCCTATGCCCAACAAATGGTAAAAGTTCATTCAATACATGAATTAGCCTTTACAAAGAAGATTGAACAAATCAAAAGAAATCCAAGTAAATGAAAAAGAAATCGTACTAATATTATAAAACCTTTTGCATATCACTGACTATTGACTAACTATGTCCATCTCCAATGCCAGAATCAATCTTCATATGGTTTATAAACCATGTCCATGATTCACATATTTCTTTTTGTACTACTGGACATGTAATATGGAACATCTGGGTTATTGTCATCCTTCCCCACAACTACTAGTATTTGACCCTTTAGCAAACTTTTCAATAAGAAACCATCAAAGCCAATAAGCCTCTTGTAACTAGCAATGAATCCCTTTCTAGAAGTTGTCAACCAAATGAAACCTTATGGAAAAGAAGTAAATTATTTGAGTGCTGCCTTTCAAAGGTAATAGAGACATTACTCCCGGGTTTCTGGCCTTTAACTCTAATGTATAGCTATTTAAAACTCAGAAGTCTTCCTTGAATTGCTCTTCAATTTGTTTTAGCACCAAGGCCTTGGCATTTTTGCACACCTTGTTAGTGATGAATACACCCAAATTCTTCCAAATCATTACTCTCATGTGTCTAGAAATAATAAAAGACATGGCACTTATCATCTCACCATACTGTTTAGAAATTAAAGGAGGTGTGACTCTCCTATCTCAGTGGTCCCAAAATGGCATGAGTGATCTGAGTGTAGTGCTTCACAATAAACATTTTTCTACTACACCAGGAATATAGGATCAACCACTTACACCCTATTGCAAAACATCTGGCCCTGACCCTCAATGTATCATTTTTAACATACTTGAACTCAAAACCCTTTCAAGTTGAAAATTCAATTAATTCATTCTTGGAAAAAAATTGAGTTCTTCAAACCTGAGATCCAAAGAAAAATCTTTTAGCAGGACATTAGCGTCATAAATCTTTCTCATAGACTTATGTCTTCCTGTATCATTGCCATCATAACCATTATCGGTGTCATCATAGCTACATGGGTCTGACATGTCATTCCTCGACCGATAGACCCGGCATGCGATAACCATCGCGATAACTCAATGAGGAACACTCACACTATTCAACCCTCAAGTCACCTCAAGGCTGACAAAATCCTGAATTCCCACAATCCTGAACATAAATATCACAAATATGTAATACCGAAGATACAAAGTAAATTGGTATCATAAAGGAAACAGTAACCTCAACAACCAAATTCGTGGTTCAAAAATACATACTAGGAAAAACAAGGCAGAGTTTTACAAGAAAGTAGACAAGTATGCAACAATACATGTTGTAGAAACCAAAGATACTAGTTGATCCATACCCTTTACATAATGCAAACATGTTCAAAGATACACAAACATAAGATTGAAAAATGAGTAAAAAAAAAATAATTATACAAGATGATGCCCAACACTCCACCTTGTCTCGACACCACCAACTAGTAAAGCTTCGAAGGGAGGGAGAGAATGAGTATCCAATGTCACTCAGTGAATGGGTTAGCAGAATTGTCATACCCAGGCCCACAGTTAGACATGTGGTAACTGCCATAATGACTTAGGAAGGAACAACTATCACCAATATCTGACTCATCGCAAGGCTTAAGCAAACTTGCATTACAGATAAGGAAAACTTAACCCAACAAAATCACATTGAACATAGGAATGAATAGACAAATAGGTACTTTACACATATTTTAAATGTTCAGATACAACCCAAACGGATACAATCTATACAATGAGTATTTACCTATATAAGACACAATTCATAGACCTATATTGTAGAACACTGGATGAGCTGCACTATAAAAGGGTACACAACATGCACTATGCAACTTGAGGAAAAAGACAAAACAACAGAGTGATGAGAAATATGATTACCCTAGTGAGTAAACAAGGCACATAGCTTTCGAAGGATAGTAATGAAACCAAAAAAAGCATGTACGGATATAAAAACATATCCAACATAATTCACATGTAAACATAGATTTACATTATCTTAATGTAAAAAACATCAAAGCTTTTAGGCTAGCCTCAGAGAGTGTTCTCCCTTGTTGTCATCAGAACTAGGGTTCAGAACCTGGCAATGTTAATTTATTTTATTATAAGAAAATAGGTAGTTCTCCTTGACTTTGGCCTCTGGGAGTCTCGTATGGTGACTCCTAAGGGTCTCAGTCAGGCTTGGCCCCATTCAAGCTCTCTACACACCTCCTGATATGGGTAACATAATGGCCGACCTGATGAGTGCATTTCATGTCATTTTTACTTGCTCTCTTTGTACTCATTTGCTTGTCTTTTAGCATAAGTTTATCCATTTGAGGTGCTATTCTGGGTGTAGTACTTCATGTTAAGGAATAAGGGGCTAGAAGCAAAGTGGAGTAAATTTGGGGAGCAATTGAGCAGAAGGATCAGGATTCTGCTAAGTTTCAAGACTTTTGCAATTATTAGTGGTCGAGGGACACAACTTTTTGCTACACTAAGTATGAAAAAGTAATGAAGAAGTATGGTTTCAACCACTGTATTGCCATAGCTTATCACCCCCAAATGAGTGGTCAAGTCGAAGTCACAAAGCGAGAAATAAAGAGGATTCTAGAAAAAAACCATTCAACATAATAGGCATGATTGGTGAGAACATTTGGATGATGCTCTATGGGCCTACAGGATTGCATAGAAAACCTCCACTGGACACATGCCCTATCAGCTAGTCTATGGTAACACATGTCATTTGCCAGTTGAACTTGAGCATCAAGCATATTGGGCAACTAAACTGGTAAATTTGAAGATGGGAGAGGCACAGAAAAAATGAAAATATCAATTGAATGAGTTGGAGGAGCATAGACTTAATGCTTATGAGAATGCATTAATATACAAGGGGAAAATGAGATGAATTCATAATGACCGCCTTAGGAGGGATAAACAATTTCAAGTAGGACAGCAAATTCTTGACACACCCCTTGCGTGTGATCTGCAATTGCATGGATTTATTGTAGTAATAAATTCCAGGTGAGTGGATTATCGTATCCACATGGAATAGTGAATAGAAACACAATGATTTCTACTTACTAAATAAAGATGAAACAATAATGGTGTGGATAAAATCAATGTTAATGAGACTAAAGAAAATAAGAAAGAGAGGGACGATAAAATGAGAGGAAAGGCAATCGATAGAAAGTGGGGCACTCGGACATCGCTCCCTCTAGGGTTATTAATTCAAGTGCAAGACCAACTATTATGTCTCCTAACTGATGCTTAATATGTCATGGAAATCCTAAAATACACTATCCCAAATCTAAGGCCAATTGTGACTAACTCTACAGTATGTCACGGTCGAGAAATCGCTCAGTCTCAACACCTCACACTGTGCAAAGTTGCAAGAAGTTCTAGGGATTCCAAGTAATAAACCATATTCCTATATATAGATCTAACCCTTTGGTCCACGTGAAAGACCCCTAATCACGATTGAGCAATAGATACTAAGGATTACGTAAATGCTTCACTTTGTTGCTCACACAACTAAGCCCAAGTGGAGTTCCTCTCTTAGCATTTCACTCTATTGTGACTACAAAGAACTCTAGGAAATGGAGGTATGATAAATCACAACGGAGGGGAAAGGGGACACTCCGCTACCTCTCGACCCTCTCCAATCTAGCTTTGTCTAACTCTCATAGTGTGTCACTCATTCATAAGGATTACCAATGTAGACTCTCCACCCTAGTGTCATTCTACGGCAGAAATCATTCAATAAGCAATCAAGATTGAAATTCAATTAAAGACATAAATTAAGGAAAACATAATAAAAGGTCAATGAAACAATAGCATCCTAGGGTTTACAAGTGCAAGTATCCACTAGGGGGTTTAGTTCTCCATGGATCAAGATACAATCAATAATGAAATCAAAATTAAAAACATGTAATCCATAAGAAAAATCCCCTCGATATTCATGTCGATGATCTTGTGGAGTAGCCTCGTCCTCTCCAAAGGTCCCTTTGTCAAGCCTAGAGCACACCTCACCGGATCGGTGTTGACGAAAGCTCTCCCAATAACTATCTTACAACAGAAACACAGTGTCAAAGTTGTAGAACCACTCTAAAAGCCTTGCCGAAGCCCCTCTAAACCCTAGCCGCAAGCCTCTCAAAAGATGGAAAGAAAGATCCTGAAATTGGGCCGAATTACGGCTTTATATAGGGCTAGAAAGAAAGATCCTATATACTCGTCGCAAGGGATCCTTTGTCCGTCCTAGGATATATCTCGCCGGATCGATGCCGATGAAAGCTCTCCTAATACCTTCTTCCAAACGACGCAAGATGTCGGAGCCGTAGAACCTTTCCAAAACCCTAGCCAATACCCCTCAAAACCCTAGCTGAAGCCCTCTCTCAAGTTGGGGAAAAGATGGAGAAAAAAATTCCAAAATCAGGGCTGAATCGGCTTTAAATATGGCTGGAATTGGGCGGCTCCACGGGCGTGGACGGTACATGCGCCCGTGCGGAATTTCCACACGGCCGTTGATAATTTCCACACGCCCATGTGGATTCTCTATTTCTCTGATTTCTCGGCCGGCTGTGAACAGTGCATGCTACAGTGCTCTGCTACAATCTTCGACCTGAATAACTTCCCAATTCCATATTTTCATCGGGGTAACGCAAACGGGCACACGTGTACGTCGTGAATCACTTGCTTCTTCAATGATATACATGTTGGTAGAGCTCTCGTTCTTATGTGCATAAATCGGAATGCTCGAGTGTGACTGCCTTTGTGCCCCTCCAAATGGATGTGCTCACTCGAATACGAGGAGGTTGGCACACACTCTAGCATCTCACACCTGACCTATGTCTTTGCGTTTGAACCTTAGCAAGATTTCCTCCAAAATTGGTGCATTATGATCCACATTGGCCTATTTTCTTCATACTCGGCCTCACAACCCTACCTGCATAAAAGTAACATTAAAACACACATATTAGTGTAAAAACCTGAGAAAAGTAATGCTCAACATAAGGAATGAACAATTCACATTCATATCGCACAAAGCACTTATCAGCCCTTGTAACCAATCTCCATACCACACTCTCTATCTCACTTCTAGATCGTCTTAAAAACAAATCATAACTGTTTTAACATGAAAATGGTGTGTATTATCCATTTCAATCGTGAGTAGTCAGTTAGATTCAAATGAAATCGAAGAAGAGAGGAAATCAAGGCCTACCGATGAGCTGAACATAAACACCCCTACAATCCACACGATGGTCACTCAATCGACTCTAAGACCACAATAGGAGGGGACGAGAATGTCGGAAAGTGCTCTTTGGGCGGCTTAGGCTTATTTGAGGAGAAAGGTGTGACTATTGTATTGGGAGAGCAGATGGTCTTTTAACTCCTGGAGATCCACACGGGCGTGCGGGAATTGTCCACGCCCGTGCGCCCTCAAATGAAAGATTCATAGTGGTAGACGCACGTCCCTGTGGCCTCGCTGGGTATTCGAGAAAAATATTATACACGCCCGTGCGGAATTTCCACACTGCCGTGGCCATTCACATGCCTAACTCACAGGGGCGGTCACATGCCCCTGTATCTTCTCGGGATAGAGAGGACTCGTGTGCAGATTCTCGCACGGGCGTGCGGAAATTACCCATGCCCATGTGTGGTTCACGAGGTCGCTCACAGGGACGAGTCCACGCCCCTGTGTGCTGTCGGGATGATCCACCCAACTATGCAGGAATTCACACGCCTGTGCGGAAATTACCCACGGGCGTGTGACTGTTGCATGGTTGTTCACAGGGGCAACCGCAAACCCCTGTGCCTTCCCTGGATGAGCTCGTAGTATACACCCATGGGCGTGTGGAAATTCCACACGCCCGTGTGTTTTCTCTGGATGACTTAGAAAAAATCTGCAGGCTCTGCGGAAATTCTCTGAACATATTTACACACTCAGAGCCTGCACTGTTATGCAAATTTACCAGTGAAAAACACGAAATAGAACCCAAATGACCAAACTTTCACCAATTCCTCATAAAAGACACGATGAATTTTAAAAAACCACAACAAAATCGCAGCACAAGCATCTAAAAATTAAGACACCAACACTTAACAATTTATTCATGCAAACAAACTAAACTAAAAGATAATAAAACAATAATTGCTTGGGTTGCCTCCCAAGAAGCGCTTGTTTAACATCACTAAGCTTGACGTACCTTGCTTTACCTCACGAAGGTTCATGGAGGAAAAATACTTCTTTATTGTCACTGCAAATTTCTCCGCCATAGTATGGTTTCAGCCTATGTCCATTCACCTTGAATGTGCCCTTCTCTGGATGACTAATCTCAATGGCTCCATGAGGTGAAACTTCGGTTATGGTATACGGACCAGACCACCATGATTTAAGTTTCCCCGGGAATAAACGTAGACGGGAGTTGAATAGTAGCACCTGATCGCCGGCTTTGAAGTCCTTCGAAATTTTAATATGCTTCTCATGCCACTTCCAAATTCTTTCCTTATATATCCTTGCATTCTCATATGCCTTCATCCTCCATTCATCTAGTTCGTTGAGATGTAATATTCGTTGCTCTCCAGATTTACGCAAGTCGAAATTCATCACTTTAATTGCCCAATATGCTTTGGGCTCTAATTCCACCGTTAAATGGCAAGATTTTCCATATACTAAATTATAGGGAGTGGTCCGTATTGGTGTTTTATATGCTGTTTTATGGGCCCAAAGCGTGTCGTCTAACCTTTCAAACCAATCTCATTTACCTTTTTCCACTGTTTTGGTTAAGATTCTCTTGAGCTCTCTATTTGCAACCTCCACTTGCCCACTCGTTTGTGGATGGTAAGGAGTCGCAAGACGATGATGAACCCCATAACGCTTTAACACTTTTGCCAATTGTGTGTTACAAAAATGGGTTCCCCGATCGCTAATGATAATTCTTGATGTTCCGAATCGAGCAAATAACTTCTTAAGAAATTTCTCCACAGTTCTTGAATCATTAGTTGGAAGAGCCTGGGCTTCCACCAATTTGGAAACATAGTCAACTGCTACCAAAATGTATTGATTTCCATTGGACTTTGGAAATGGTCCCATAAAATCAATTCCCCATACATCAAACACCTCGCAAAATTGCATAGGGTTTTGGGGCATATCATCCTTTCGTGATAAGTTTCCAGCCCTTTAACAACTATCACATCGTAAAATGAACTGATGAACATCTTGGAATAAGGTCGGTGACACGCGTCCGAATATGCGTGTATGTACCGCAAGTGCACGGGTGTCGAAGTAATAATTACCCAGGTGAGTGGGTAGTCGAATCCACAGGGAACAGGGCTACTAGTACTAACTTCTTCTCTGCTTTCTAACCTAATGATATGGAAAGGTGTGGTGATCTAATGTGCGAAGAAGTGAATACCGGAGACGAATATGCAAGGGTTAAATGGATGGAGATCTCAATCACTAAAAGTGGGGTATTCGGGCAATGCTCCCCCTAGGATTCAGGTATTAGGCACCGAATAAGCAAAGTGTTTCTATGATGAGTAAGTTAAGTCGTGGAAATCCAAAAATAATCGGATCCGGCCTCCCGATCACCGATACTAGTCCACTACGAGGTCCCGGTCGAGAAATCGCTCAATCTCAATACCTCACACCACATATGACTGCAAAGCACTCTAGGGATTCCAAGAGTTGTATCCGATTCCCTAAAGATTGATCCAACCCTAATTCCCGGCGAAGGATCCTAACCCCCTACACGGTCCCGGCGGCGAAATCTCTCAATCTCACGCCTCACACCAAATATGGTTGCATAGAGCTTAAGGAACAGAGATAAAATACACTCAATCGGAAGGGAGAGGGCACACTCCACTATCTCATGACTCACCCTCTCAACCCTCTTTAACCTTGAAGTTCTAACTCTAATGGAGACCTCTCTCACATCAAAGTAAAAAATTATGCAAATCCAATCAACCACAAGGATTAATTAAACAAGCAAGCAATGAGAATACAAGATTAAACCTTAATTAAACTCAGATTAAATAGAAACACTAAGCAAATCCAGAAAAGATGAGAATCCTAGGGTTCACAAGCCCAAATACCCTCTAGAGTTTTAGCTCTCCATGGAGCAACATACAAAACACACCATCAATGAATGAAAGTACATTAAAACCATAGAAATAAACCCCCTCATATATGAACTGATGGCCTTGATGGAGAGCTTCGACGTCTTGAAAGACCCACTCCGAAGCTAGGTTCAACGGTGACTTCCTTGATGCTATGACGGAGGAGGAATCGATCAAAGTTGGTGACGAAGCCCCTCCAAAGCCGCAAAGACCTCCTCTCCAAACCCTAGCCGTCTCACTCCTCAAGAGCCTCACAAAAGATGAGAAAGAATATAGGGCAAAACGGCTATTTATAGGCCTTAGATCGCGCCTGTCACGTGCCCTCACGCGCCCGTGTGGATTTTCCACGCGGCCGCGTGGGCTACAGAAATTTTCACGCGGGCGTGTGGAATTTCCACGCGGGCGCGTGAACAGTAATTTTGATACATTACCGTTATAGTAATTTTGCTACAGTACTTTTCACAAAACGCGGTCCAATCACTCTTCTCTTGAGGCCACATGTCGGGCACACGTCCATGTGGTAGGCTATAAAACTTTTCTTCATCGATGTATCTTTGAGAGGTCTTGCAATCTTCACAAAGAGAAGAAACATGAAGATGTGGCTGCCTTTGTGCCCTTCCAACTAGTGAATTGACTTGAATCTTCTTGGAAGTTGGCACACATCTCCACGTTTATAAACTCCTCTTGTGTCTTGGTCCTTGAATTGAACAAGAACTCCCAACATTATGTCTTTATAGCCCATCTTTGCTTCCGTTTTACTCTTCAAGGCATTCACAACCTATATGCATAAAAGAACACCAAATACACAATATGAGACATAAACCATAGAAAAAATGATGCTCAACGCATCTAAAACATATATAAAAATATGTCTACTCAAGCATTTATCAAACTCCCCCACACATAAGTCTTTTGCTTGTCCTCAAGCAAAAATTAAACAAGAAACTCATGGAAAGAAAAAGAGAAGTGCTTAGCCTTAGGTTCACCAAAAAGAGTACAAGAATAAAAATTCTACGATCATGGAGAGAATCAAACACTAGACAAAAACAATCAATGCTCTAGCAAACAATCCAATCAAAAAAATGAATGTGATAAAATCCGAATGCGTGTGTGTGAAAAAAACTCAACTCATTTCAACACTATGCCCACTACCAAATTCTTATTAACATGGGACTTATTTATAAACAGAAAGAATAGGTTGTAGCTTCACACAACCTCTAAGGTAGCCCTTTCCCAAGATGCCTCCCGAGTGGCTTTTCACACTTTCGAGGTGGTAGCTCTTTCTACCAAGGATGGTAGCTTTACACATCCCATGAGATAGCTCTTTCTCTCATTAGGGCATAACAAGTATCCGACTTATGAGGCTACATACATCATGGGTGGTAGCTCTTTCCACCCCCTATGTACAAACAATTTCCAATTCTTTCAAATTTTTTTCGGATTTTTAAATAAAAAAACTAGCACACTAAAGTTCCAAAACATAATGGACTAGAGTCTTCATAGGTCTAATGAGCGAGAAAAAGTGCACAAAGAGCAATCGGAGAAAAAAATATTCAATAAAATTGGATGAAAAACTATAGCATGATAAAAATCCATGTTTATAACCTCCAAAAACTAAGAATTAAACTCTTAACTCTAAGGTGAACCTTCATTGGCATCAAGAGCATGCTCATGAAAAACACAAGTAAAAAGTCATGTATAAGGTGAACCCTCCCCCACACTTAAGATGTACATTGTCCTCAATGTACGCATGCAAGCACAATAAAAAAATAATAACAATGGAAGCATAATGTGTGTGGGAATGCAATTAAAAATAGGACTCCCCTGAACTCCTCATTCTTCGTTTGGTGAAGCCTAACTCATGGGTGTATGTGTTCATCGGGTTGTGAAGTTCACATGACCATGTAACAATATCACATTATCATGTCTATGACTAAAACACCATCAACATCACTCTCAAGGCCATCTTCACATAGACAAGGGGTTCAGTGAAGCTCAACAAAATAGAAAAGATGTACGAGTTCTTATAAGTAAACACATGAAGCACAAACTCGCACAAAACAAAACACAAAGTTAACTAAAGTCTAAAAAAAACAAAAATAAATAAAATAAAATAAAGAAAAACTATAAATGAAAACAAAAGTAAAGAAAAACTAAAGAATCATGAGTGGGATGCCTCAAGCATCGGCGTCAGTCTTCGGTGTTGCCGGTGTGACAAAAGAATGTTCCCATCCAATGTTCATCGTATACGATCAAAACTTTTCGGTAATTGGTGGCATACCTGCAAGAAAACTGTCAAAGAAATGCAAATTTACATGAAATGGCAAGCTACAGAAATCCACACGGACGCGTGGAAAATCTGCGCGCCCGTGTGGCCAATTTTTGGCCTGAAAACAGCCCATGCGGGCGTGTGGGGAGGCCACGTGCCCGTGTGGGCGCGTTCTGGTCTCGGCCAGGGCTCCACGCGAGCGCGTGGCACCAGCCCACGCGGTCGGGCCAGCCCGACGCAGCGCGTGGGCTGGGCGCGGCGCCCGGTGTGCGCCCTAACCGAGCGGGCTGGCCAGCCCATGCGGGCGAGTGGTCTGGCCGCACACCCGCGTGGGCGCGGCCGAGCGGGCTGGCCCAGCCCACGCGGGCGCGTGGGCTAGCGCCGCTACCGAGTGGGGAGCACAGCCGACCGGCCTGCCCTGCCCATGCGGGCGTGTGGGCCGGCCACGCGCCCGCGTGGGTGCCTAACCATGGCCAAGAAGCCATGATTGGGCTCCAACGCTTCCAAAAATTTCCGATCCATACATTCTAAAGTGTTTCAACAAAATTTTCCATGAAAAACAACACTTATAAACCAATAAAACTCTATGGATTGGCAAAATAAGGGCATAGAGAAGATAGGGGAAAATGAAGTTTACCGGAGCAAATCGGTGAAGGAAACTTAATGCAAATGCTGGCAAAACACTTTTAAATCTCAAAGGAGTTGAAGAAAATTAGTTTTTGTGCTCAAAAGTTCAGATTCTTGAAGATGGAGAAGTGGGAGAAGATGGTTGTAAGTGGTGAAGATAATGAAAAGTGACCCCTCATAATCTTATAAGCCACATGGGGGTGTGAAAATTCCACACCCCGCATGGGTACTGTACACGGCCGTGTGGAAATTCCACATGACCTCGTGAGTTGCAAAATTTCTGCAGACAGTCCATGCAAGTCTCCAAACTTCAAATTAACACTAATTCTTCCACTATAAACATGAATTACACCCTCAACCATGCCACATACACGAAAATCAATTTAAATCACCAAAATTTTCCATGAAAACTTTAACACCAACAAAAATTCATCAAAGCACGCACTCATGAATTTATTACTGCAGAAATGAAAATCTAAACTAGAAAACAATTAAAAAACTTGGGTTGCCTCCCAAGTAGCGCTTGTTTTACGTCACTAAGCTTGACGTACCTCTTGCTTACATTATGGAGGCTTGAAAAGAGTGTGTTCCTCCCGACTAGACATTGCATAGCTACTTCCTTTAAACAAAAAATCAGCTTGCTGGGAAGAAGTATTTGTTGGAGAGTCCAACCATCTTACTTCTGGCCTCCAAGGAAACAATTTGGGTTGGGAATTGTCCAAGCTTAGCACAGGTGGGTCATTGGATGGCTTCAATCTCCTACCCACATCTTCTTCCCTTCCCAAAACCTCTCTCTTGCATTGTAAGAGTTGATCAATCACAAAGAAATATGCTTGTTCCATAACCTTAGGGTTTGCTTCTTCTAATGTATTTTCAACTTGAGAGGAGCATGACACTAGCAAATCCCCTTGAAAATTTTCTCGCTCACAAACACAATCTTCAGTCACACAGTCCAAAATCTCAAAATGATATTCAATTTCTTGTTTTACCTTTTCTGCCCCAATGTACTCAATTTGCCCAATTTCTTCCATGTTGTTCATGGCCTCATCATGTCTCGGAGATACTTGCCTTGCTTGTTCAAATTCTTCTTTTTCCTTAGCAAGCATGTCCAAGATCTCTCGTAATTGATGCTCAATGTTTTTAATGGAGACCTCGTGACAACTTAATGTGGCCTCAATATTTTGGAAACGGGCATCGGTTGCTTCAATAAATCTCGGTAGCACTCTTTCCAACCGAAGTACATCTTCTTCAACTTTCTGATCCAATTGAAGTTCTTGTTGAGGTGCTTCCCATTATTGTCTATCAATATCCCACAAGAGGTTTGGGTAGCTCCTTTGATTTGAATGATAGTTGATGCGAGATGGATTGTGTTGTTGATGAACATTGACAAATTGTTCAATTTTTCTAGTGGAGCATCAACCTGAAAATATAAATCTACAACTGGATTAATCATCATTCAAGTTCCATGCAAGAAAAAGTAAATAAGACAAAATAAAACAAAATAGAATGGTGGAAGAAGATAGAGGGGAATATGATGAAAACAAAATAAAAACCAATGAGAATGATTGAAGAAAAAGAAAGTGTGGAATAGACAAAATAAAGAAAAAGATAAGTGGCTAGATCACCAAAGTCCTAGCATTCATAGTATCTTGTTCCCCGGCAATGGCGCCAAAAACTTGACACGCGTACGAATATGCGTGTATGTACCGCAAGTGCATGGGTGTCGAAGTAATAATTACCCCGGTGAGTGGGTAGTCGAATCCACAAGAAACAGGGCTACTAGTACTAACTTCTTCTCTGCTTTCTAACCTAATGATAAATGGAAAGGTGTGGTGATCTAATGTGCGAAGAAGTGAATACAGGAGACGAATATGCAAGGGTTAAATGGATGGAGATCTCAATCAGTAAAAGTGGGGTATTCGGGCAATGCTCCCCCTAGGATTCAGGTATTAGGTACCGAATAAGCAAAGTGTTTCTATGATAAGTAAGTTAAGTCGTGGAAATCCAAAAATAATCGGATCCGGCCTCCCGATCACCGATACTAGTCCCCTACGAGGTCCCGGTGGAGAAATCGCTCAATCTCAACACCTCACACCACATATGACTACAAAGCACTCTAGGGATTCCAAGAGTTGAATCCAATTCCTAAAGATTGATCCAACCATAATTCCCGGTGAAGGATCCTAACCCCCTACAAGGTCCCGGCGGCGAAATCTCTCAATCTCACGCCTCACACCAAATATGGTTGCATAGAGCTTAAGGAACGGAGATAGAATACACTCAATCGGAAGGGAAAGGGGACACTCCACTATCTCATGACTCACCCTCTCAACCCTCTTTAACCTTGAAGTTCTAACTCTAATGGAGACCTCTCTCACATCAAAGTAACAAATCATGCAAATCCAATCAACCACAAGGATTAATTAAACAAGCAAGCAATGAGAATACAAGATTAAAACATAATCAAACTCGGATTAAATATAAACACTAAGCAAATCCACAAAAGATGAGAATCCTAGGGTTCACAAGCCCAAATACCCTCTAGAGTTTTAGCTCTCCATGGAGCAACATACAAAACACACCATCAATGAATGAAAGTACATTAAAACCATAGAAATAAACCCCCTTATATATGAACTGATGGCCTTGATGGAGAGATTCGACGTCTTGAAAGACCCACTCCGAAGCTAGGTTCACCGGTGACTTCCTTGATGCTATGACGGAGGAGGAATCGATCAAAGTTGGTGACGAAGCCCCTCCAAAGCCGCAAAGACATCCTCTCCAAACCCTAGCCGTCTCACCCCTCAAGAGCCGCACAAAAGATGAGAAAGAATAGGGCAAAACGACTATTTATAGGCCTTAGATCACGCCTGTGACGTGCCCTCACGCGCTCGTGCGGATTTTCCACGCGGCCGCGTGGGCTGCAGAAATTTTCACTCGGGCGCGTGGAATTTCCACGCGGGCGCGTGAACAGTAATTTTGATACAGTACCGTTACAGTAATTTTGCTGCAGTAGTTTTCACAAAACGCAGTCCAATCACTCTTCTCTTGAGGCCACATGTCCAGGCACACGTCCATGTGGTAAGCTATAAAACTTTTCTTCATCGATGTATCTTTGAGAGGTCTTGCAATCTTCACAAAGAGAAGAAACATGAAGATGTCGCTGCCTTTGTGCCCTTCCAACTAGTGAATTGACTTGAATCTTATTTGAAGTTGGCACACATCTCCACGTTTATAAACTCCTCTCGTGTCTTGGTCCTTGAATTGAACACGAACTCCCAACATTATGTCTTTTTAGCCCATCTTTGCTTCCTTTTTACTCTTCAAGGCATTCACAACCTATATGCATAAAAGAACACCAAATACACAATATGAGACATAAACCATAGTAAAAATGATGCTCAACGCATGTAAAACATATATAAAAATATGTCTACTCAAGCATTTATCAGTCGCCCAATAGAACCCAGCAGCTAGAACCTTCTCTGCAGTTCGACTTGACGCGTAGTGCCCCCCACTGGGCCTGAGTGACAATGAGCAATGATGTTCCACCCTTCCTCCCTAGAAACACACCTTCGCACCACCTGATCTGCACAAATATGGAACAGGTACGGATCTTCCCAGAAAAAATTCTTAATGTCACTGAAAAATTTCTTCTTCTGTTGAAAGCTTAAACCCTGTTTCAATACTCTTCCTGACAGATAATTCGCAAAATTTAGAAACCACGGGGTATCTTTTGATTCTGATTCCTGTACTGCATACAAATGTTCTTCAAGGAAGAAAACATTAATTTCCTTGTTTGCCGGTTCTTGCCCCTCACAATCTTCTAATCTCGACAGATGATCGGCAACCACATTCTCTGTACCCTTTTTATCTTTGATTTCCATATTGAATTCTTGCAACAACAATATCCACCGAATAAATCTCGGCTTCACATCTGCCTTGTTCATGAGATAACGGAATGCAGAATGATCTGTGAACACGGTGACATTAGATAGGATGAGATATGGTCTGAATTTATAAAAGTATACACTACTGCTAATAATTCCTTTTCAGTAGTGTTGTAATTCTCTTGTGCACTTGTGAGAGTCTTGCTAGCATAATAGATCGGTTGAAATTGCTTATTTCTTCTCTGACCCAAAACCGCTCCCACTGCATAATCACTAGCATCACACATCACTTCGAACAGCTCATCCCACTTCGGTGTTGTCAGGATTGGTGCTTGCACTAACTTCTCTTATAACACATTGAATGCATTCAAACAGTCATTTCCGAAGTCAAAAGGGCTATCCTTGTCCAGAAGTTTAGTCAACGGTTGGGAGATTTTTGAAAAGTCCTTAATAAATCTTCTATAAAAACTTGCATGACCCAAGAAACTGCGGATCCCTTTTACATTCGTAGGTGGAGGAAGCTTGTCCATTATCTCAATCTCCGCCTTATCCACCTTCATACCTGCCTGGGAAATCTTATGTCCAAGGACAATGCCTTCTTCAACCATAAAGTGACATTTCTCCCAGTTAAGGACGAGATTCATCTCTTCACATCTCACTAATACTCTTTCCAAATTGTTTACGCAAGCATCGAAAGAGTCCCCGAACACTGAAAAATCATCCATGAAAACTTCCATAATATCTTTGAGAAAGTCATCAAAAATGGCCATCATGCAGCGCTAAAATGTTGCAGGGGCGTTACACAACCCGAAAGGCATTCTTCTATAAGCAAAGATACCATAAAAGCAAGTAAATGTGGTTTTCTCCTGATCTTCTAGGGCTATTGGAATTTGAAAGTATCCTGACATGCCATCATGGAAACAGTAGAAATGATGTCCCACTAGTCGCTCCAACATTTGGTCAATGAATAGCAAAGGAAAGTGATCTTTCCGAGTAACATCATTTAATCTTCTATAATCAATGCAGACTCGCCAACCAGTAACTGTCCTTGTGGGGATTAACTCATTCTTTTCATTCCTCACTACTATCATTGTTCATTTTTTTGGGGCAACTTTGGTCGGACTCACCCACTTGCTGTCGGATATGGGGTAGATGATCCCGGCATCCAAAAGTTTTATTACCTCCGCTTTAACAACCTCCTTCATATTCGGGTTCAATCTTCACTGAGGTTGGATCACAGATTTATAGTCATCCTCCATTAGGATCTTATGAGTGCAAAATGATGGGTTTATACCCTTAATGTTGGAGATCTTCCATGCGATAACTGATTTGTTCTTTCTCAACATGCTAACAAGCTTATCCCTCTGCTCCACAGATAAGTTTGAAGCCACAATTACGGGGAGTTTAGATTCCTCCATTAGGAATGCATATTCCAAATTTGCTGGAAGAGTTTTAAGCTCAAGTTCTGGTGGTTCGACAATTGATGGGTGCAAGCTACCCTCCTTCAATTTATCAATCTCCTCGAAATTATTTTCCTCATGTTCACAGTTACTCTCTTCCTCTCCCACCTGGAAATCTATTTCTTTACAATCTGCAATGGATATCAACATGTCCATTCCACATAGTTCCATTTTTGAAATAGCAACTCCAACTGAAAAGAGTTCTTTCCTTTGGTCTTGATAGGAAGAATCAAACCGAGCAAGGATTCTTTCTACACTTTCCTCTAACTGGTCACTCATTGACACTGAAGTGGATTCCTCATACTGCTTTATCACATTATCTAATTCACAGCTTTGCCCTTGAATCCTGGTGATGTACTCTTCGACCGATTCTTCTAATGGCTGTTGAGTTGTACATTGTTCATGGTGAGAATAACACGATGTGTCATGCCATGCAACTATTTAAAATTTCTGCTATACGTGTTCAACCATTCTCAAGATAGTCTCAAATGACTCAAACATGTTAATCATTTTCTGCAACAAAAAAGAAATAAGGAAAAATTAGAGCAATGATAGAATAAGAAGATAAGAAATAGAATGTGTGGTGAAATAGCTAAGAAAACAAAGTGCAAAGTATCTCTAAACGCCTACTCCCCGGCAACGGCGCCAAAAACTTGACAAGGTCCCCTTGCGTATATCCCGCAAGTGCACGGGTTTGTCGAAGTAATAATCCTGGGTGAGCAGGTATTGAATCCACAGGGAGTAGGGAATAAAAATACTTAATTCGATTCTTAGCTATGTAAAAGATCAATGATAATGAGTGTGACAATGATTCAATTCTCAACAGTAAAAGCAACAAGTAATCGAGCAAAAGTAAAAAAGGGGGTAAGGCAATCGATAAAGATGGGGTACCCGGATAATTTTCCACCTAGGATAATTGTTTCAAGTGCAAGAACCCTCTATTATGCTTCCTAATCAATGGTGAGTCATAGAAATCCTTAATTACATAGTCCCAAATCTAAGGTCAACTATACCTAACTCTATACATGTCCCGGAGGAGAAATCGAACAATCTAAACACATCGCACTCGCATAGAGTTGCAATGAGCTCTAGGGATTACAAGTGATAAATCTCTTCCTAATTATAGACCTAACCTTTTGGTTCAGGTGGAAGGTCCCTAACCACAATTGAGCCCTAGATATTAAGATCACCTCAACACTTCACTCCGTTGCACCCGTAACTAAGCCCCTGCGGAAGTTCATCCCTTAGGCCATTCACTCTATTATGGCCGCAAAGAACTCGAGGAACGAAGGTAGAATCTATCACGCCGCAGGGGAAAGGGGACACTCCTGTACCTCTCGACTCACCCTCTCAATCCTCTCCAACCTATCTTTGTCTAACGCTCATGGTGTGTCACTCACTCACAAGGTTATCAACAAGAACTCTCAACCCTACTGTCACTTTAGGGAAAATGTTCATACAATCAAGCATTCAAGGTTGGAACTCACAATAAGCATCAATTTATGGAAAGCATAATAAAGAGCTTCAAAGAAACAAATACATCCTAGGGTTCACAATACCTGAGTACCCACTAGGGGTTTAGCTCTCCATGGAGCTAAGTACAATCAAAGAAATAGAATGTAAAAGCAATGAATCCATAAAGAAACCCCCTCGATAGTCGTATCGATGGTCTTGTGTAAAGTCCTTTACTCGTCGTCTAAGAATTCCCTCGTCCGGTATAGGATACGCCTTGACGGAAGCTCCCCTACCAACCTTCTTCATAAGGAATGACGTTGTCGGAGCCGTAGAACCTCTGCAAAACCTTAGCCAATACCCCTCAAAACCCTAGCTGAAACCCTCTCTCAAGTTGGGGAAAAGATGGATAATCGCTTCCCCGCAAGTGTACGGGATCGCCAAGTAATACCTCGTGCAAAGACACGAGGATCGTATTCCACGGGGCTAAGGATCTCCTATTACTCCTTCTCGAGCTATTATCTAGCCTAAGGTCTTAAGTGATGGATTTACTCTACTAAATACAAATAAAAACTAAACACAAGTTTTGCTAGCAAATTAGAGAGAACAAGCAATAAGCAAGCAAGAGAATCAATGAAGTGCAAAGGCCTATGGATGTGGATCCCTTGAGGGGTTATCATGCAACATGGATGATGATTTAAAGATGCAAGGGGTAAATTGGACCATGAGATTCCAAGATTAGAACAACCCCAATTTCTCGGGCGATTGAACCCTAATCCCATACGAACATAGATAGGAATTTCTTCCAAATCTACATTCCTACGATTGCATTAAGTACAAGGAAATCTCGCTTAGGAATAAACCTACTCTTCTTCGGATTAAACCTACATGGAGGGCTACCAAACACCCAATTTCTCGGCGTGATGATACAAGTATCCCCCTTCTAATCCATTCATGACCCTAATACATGCGAGCAAGTCACATCTACATGCATCATTCATAAAAAGAGCTACGGATTTCTCCTTGGTGTAACACTTAGCATGAAAAACAATGGATTAGATCTCAAAATTACCCAAGCATAGAATTAACAAGTAATCATCCAAAAATACATAATAAACCCCCCCAAGGTTCACCAACACCCGGTGGCCTTGGGGGTCTAGTGTGTCATCATCTCATAACAAACCATACAATCAAGCAAATCATGAAATACAAGCATAGTAAGACACTTCCTAGATGAAATGATGAAGGAAGAGGTAAGAATGTGCCGAATGACACTTCCCCCGCCAAAGGAATGCCGAATGACGCTTCCTCTAGCCACGGGTCTCTTTCCTTCAAGTCGTGATAGATCTCCCCTTGAATGATGTTGCTTTCTTGCCTTGAGAGCTTTGGGCCTTGGGCTTGAATGATCTTCTAGCTTTCTCGCCCTTCTTCTCCTCCCCAAGGTCGCCCAAAATCTCCCAAATGATCTCCCAAAAGTCGGCCAACAAAAAGTTCTTTAATCAGCCCTAAAAGTGAGTATATATACCCCCCGAGGCATACGGGCCGTATAAGGGTCGTATGGGGGTCGTATAGCACTCAAAAACCCTAGATTCGCGTTCCATACGGGGTGCATACGGCCTCCATATGGCCCCGTATACTAGGTAGTATGGAAATCTGGACAGAACACCAAATCAATCCATTTGCTTTACGATTGCATACGGCCCCCATACTCGGGTAGTATGGGGGTAGTATGAAATTCTGCTTTTTCTTCTCTTTTTGCCAAAATGATGTCTTCTTGTTCTCCATGGTTTCCATATGCCCTACAAAAGCAAATAATAGAGCGATTAAGCGCGAAACGGGCATCAAACCTCACAAAATACATGCAAAGTGCAACGATATATATATGAAAACACCTACATTTAGACACTTATCAATGGAGAAAAGAATACCAAA
>NC_052471.1:27087694-27208398 GCF_009730915.1 Dioscorea cayenensis subsp. rotundata | reverse complement strand
TGCCCAAGAAATGAGAAAAGATAAAAACTAGGGCATAGAAAAAGCATACCGACGAAATCTTGAGAAAACAAGCTTTAAACTTGGGGAAAACCACTAGATCGACGTCCCAAATGGATGAGGAGAAGATTTAGGAGAAAAAATGAGGAGATTTGGCCAAGAAATGAGTGAGAAAGAAGAGAAAAAATCGGTGGAAAAAGAGAGAAAAGAAGAGAATGGAAGAAAAAGAGAGAGAGAGAGAGAGAGAGAGAGAGAGAGAGATTATATGGGGGGGGTCAGACCCATACGGCCCCGTATGGGGGCCGTATGGGCCAAGAGGCCCTCTCGGCCGAGGGGGTCTCCCGTCGCAGACGGCCCCGTATAGGGGCGGCCATCTGCGATGGCACAGAGCCTCTGTGCTTGTCTCAGACGGCCACCATACGGCCCAGTAAGGCCGTATATCCATTAAAACCAATTAAAACTTCGAAAACCTGCCCCAAATGATGAAAAAAATAATATAGCAAGCTCGATGACTCCTCCAAAAATGAGTGAATTGAATAAAACGACGATCTAATGCATGAATTAACACCTAAATATGAGTTTCTCAAAAAGTTGCACAAACATACCACAATTAAAACGATGAGAGCACTACGCCAAGTGTGTGAGCATGAACTTATTCAAAAGTAAAACAAGTCTAAGAAATATGATAATTGAAATGAACTAAGACCTAGAATACAAAAAATGCAAGCAAACACCACCGAACACTTGGGTTGCCTCCCAAGAAGCGCTTGTTTAACGTCACGAGCCTGACGTACCTCATTCCTTACCTCATGGGGGTTCAAAGAGTTTGATGCCACCCCAGGTTTCCTTTATAGCATTGTTTCGTCCTGGTAAATTCAATGACAAGATTGAAAAGACCTCAAATTGCTCATGAGTAGAGAGGGGTGAAAAATTTACCTTTCCTCCATGAGAAGTGGGGTGATGAAGCTTGTTACCTTTCTTCTTTCTCCCATGAGTCTCCCTCCACATATTCTTGACAAATGACTCTTTTTTCTCTTTTTCCTTAGCATTAGTGTAGGACACCCTCTCTTTTGGTTGCTTCAAATTATGAGAAGTCGGGTGTTGGTGAGGTTCTCCTTGTTCTTCATTCTCCAACTCTCCCAAGTATCGGATACTGTTCGCTGTTGCTCATTCTGTCCTGCCATGTTTTCAGATTCTTCTACTTCTAAGTCACTTTGAATTAGATCTGTTCTTGTTCGGGTTTTTTTCCTTTTTTTCTTCTAAGTGTGCGTTCAAGCTCGGGGATCTCCTTCAATCAATATTGAGGGGATTCCCTCGGGTCATAACACGGAGTCGCACCAAAAGAAAGAAAACAAAAATCGAACGATGATAGAATAAGAAGATATAAAAACGGAATGTATGGTGAAATAGCTAAGAAAACAAAGTGCAAAGTATCTTTAAACGCCTAGCTCCCCGGCAACGGCGACAAAAACTTGGCAAGGTCCCCTTGCGTATATCCCGCAAGTGCACGGGTTTGTCGAAGTAATAATCCCGGGTGAGCGGGTATCGAATCCACAGGGAGTAGGGAATAAAAATACTTAATTCAATTCTTAGCTATGTAAAAGATCAATGATGATAAGTGTGATAATGATTCAATTCTCAACAAGTAAAAAGCAACAAGTAAGAGAGCAAAAAGTAAAGAAGGGGGTAAGGCAATCGATAAAGATGGGGTACCGGATAATGCTCCGCCTAGAATAATTGTTTCAAGTACAAGAACCCTCTATTATGCTTCCTAATCAATGCAATGGTGAGTCATGGAAATACTTTATTACATAGTCCCAAATCTAAGGTCAACTATGCCTAACTCTATACATGTCACGGAGGAGAAATCGAACAATCTCAACACCTCGCACTCGCATAGAGTTGCAATGAGCTCTAGGGATTCCAAGTGATAAATCTCTTCCTAATTATAGACCTAACCCTTTGTTCCAGGTGGAAGGTCCCTAACCAAAATTTAGCCCTAGATACTAAGATCACCTCAACGCTTCACTCCGTTGCACGCGCAACTAAGCCCCAGCGGAAGTTCATCCCTTAGACCATTCACTCTATTATAGCCGCAAAGAACTCGAGGAACGGAGGTAGAATCTATCACTCCGGAGGGGAAAGGGGACGCTCCTGTACCTCTCGACTCACCCTCTCAACCCTCTCCAACCTAGCTTTGTCTAACGCTCGTGGTGTGTCACTCACTCACAAGGTTACCAACAAGAACTCTCAACCCTAGTGTCACTCTAGGGGAAATGTTCATACAATCAAGCATTCAAGGTTGGAACTCACAACAAACATCAATTTATTGAAAGCATAATAAAGAGGTTCAAAGAAACAAATACATCCTAGGGTTCACAATACACGACTACCCACTAGGTGTTTAGCTCTCCATGGAGCTATGTACAATCAAAGAAATATAATATAAAAGCAATGAATCCATAAAGAAACCCCCTCGATGGTCGTGTCGATGGTCTTGTGGAAAGTCCTCTACTCGTCGTCCAAGGATTCCCTCGTCCGGTATAGGATACGCCTCGACGGAAGCTCCCCTACCAACCTTCTTCCTAAGGAATGACGATGTCGGAGCCGTAGAACCTCTCCAAAACCTTGGCCAATACCCCTCGAAACCCTAGCCGAAGTCCTCTCTCAAGTTGGGGAAAAGATGGAGAAAAGAATACTAAAATCGGGGCTGATTCGGCTTTTAAATATGGCTGGAATCGGGCGACTCAACGGCCGTGGACGGTACACGCGCCCGTGGGGAATTTCCACACGGGCGTGGATAATTTCCACACGCCCGTGTGGATTCTCTATTTCTCTGATTTCTCGGCCGGCTGTGAACAGTGCTGCTACAGTAATTGCTACATTGTCGCTGCATTTCTCTGCTACAGTCTTCGACCTGAATAACTTCCCCATTCCATACTTTCAGCGGGGTAACGGAAACGGGCACACATTTACGTCTTGAATCACTTGCTTCTTCAATGATATATATGTTGGTGGAGTTCTTGTTCTTATATGCATAGGTCGAATGCCCGAGTGTGACTGCCTTTGTGCCCCTCCAAATAGATGTGCTCACTCGAATGCGAGAAGGTTGGCACACACTCTAGCATCTCACACCTGTCCTATGTCTTCGCGTTTGAACTTTAGCAAGATCTCCTCCAAAAATAAGTGCATTATGATCCACATTGGCCTATTTCCTTCATACTCGGCCTCACGACCTCTACCACGTAAAAAGTAACATAAAAAAACACAAATATTAATGTAAAAACCTCGAGAAAAGTAATGCTCAACATAAGGAATGAACGCTTCGCATTCATATCGCACAAGCACTTATCAGACCTCTTGACCAACAAGAGGAAGATGGAGGAAAAGTGTGGTCAGTGGTCTTGAAGGCAATTGTTCAAAGCAATGCTTCGTAAAAAAATTTGCCAAACAAAATGAAAGATCCAAGAAGCTTCATCATACCATGTGCAATCGGAGGTTTGGGGAAAGATAAAGCTTTGGCCGATTCGGGAGCTAGTATTAATGTCATGCCGTACACATTGTTTCAGAAATTGGGGTTGGGAGAGCCAAGACCAACCAACATGACCTTACAGCTAGCCGATCGTTCCATTCGTCATCCTAGGGGTATAATTATATATGTTTTAGTGAAGGTTGATAAGTATATTTTTTCTGCTGATTTTGTTATGCTAGATATTGATGAGGATGTGGAGGTTCCATTAATTCTAGGAAGACCTTTCTTACGAACCTCCAAGGCACTCATTGTTATGAATGGAGGCGAGATGACATTGTGGATTGGAGAGGAAAAAATTACATACTGCCTCATCGAAGCGATGGAGCACTCTGTTGACTTTGATGACACTTGTTATATTTTAGATGTCAATGAGGAGTGCCTATGAGGAGTGCCCAGACATGGAGGAGGAGAAATTGAATAATTGTGTGGAATAAGTCCTCAATGGGCAACCTAAAGGAGGATTCTTAAAACAGGTTTTTCGCCAAGTCAAGAGGTCGAGACGTCGCTGTCGAAAGCACTCTAGCATAATAGGAGACAAGCACACAAAGGAGGAACGCAACATTCCCTCATTCGGTAACATATATAGAAATTTCTCCTTGAGTATACAGAATTTCTGTCCATCATGTGTGCAGGATGCTAAGAAGGAGATTTTTCATTTGTATGACCACAATTATGTAAGGACAGGTACGTCAAGCTAAGTGATGTTAAATAAGCGCTTATTAGGAGACAACCCAAGTTTTTAGTTAGTCTTTAGTCTTAGAATCTTAATTTTGAAGTAATAATCTAATGAGTGTGTGTCTTGATTAAATTTTGTTGATCGCTGGTGTTTTCATGAAATTTTTTGATGAATTGAATTGTTTTTCATGTGTATGACTTGGTTTAGGGTGAATTTAATGTTTAAAGTTGAAAAACTGGTGTTAATTTGAAGTTAGGCACCTTTGTGGACTGTTTGCAGAAATTTTCCAGTCCACACGGCCACGTGGAATTTCCACGCTGTCATGTATAGTAACCATGTGGGGGTATGGAATTTCCACACCCCCATGTACCTATTTGAAGATGAAGGGTCACTATTTATTGTCATTCTTCTTCAAGGAGCCCCTTCATTTCCTACCCTTTCACTCCTATAAAACTAAACTTTTGATCTCTCAAACTAATTTTCTTCAACTCCTTGGAGGTTTAGATGTGGTTTGTCGGAGTTTTCACAGAGTTTTCTTATCCGATTTGTTCTGGCAAGCTCTCACTTCCCTCCATCCTTTCCATGTGTTCAATACCATATTCATGGAGCTTTCAAGGTGTTTTTATGCAAATCTTCTTAGAGAATCATGCTAGACACCTCTTATTTGTGCAAAACATGGATTTTGGTAGGCTTAGGGGACCGATTCCGGCTAAGTGGCCGGAGTCGTGCGCCAACCCAGGTGTGTAGCCAGCCCACGCACCCGCATGGGCTGGCCGCGCATGGCCAGCCTGGCCACACAGGCACGTGGGCCCCTTGGCCGTGCGCTACCCGAACCACGCGCTAGTGTGGCTGGGTACGTGCCGGGGTGCGGCATGGCAGGCCGCGCGCTCAGGCCAGCCACACGCCCATGCGGCTGGCTCGCACGGGCACGTGGTCGGGCACAGCCACGTGGTCGGGCACAGGGCACGTGGTCGGGCACGGGGCACGTGGCTTTCCCATGCACCCGCGTGGGATAGAGGCCAACTAGCCCTGTTTCTCTCCCGGCTCGCTGTTCTTGCGCGCGTGGTGGCCAGTTTACACTGTATTCCACCGAACTTATGTTTTTAAATGTTTTATTCGCAAATATGGTACCACGGACCAAGAGATTGGTTCAGAAACGTCCTCGCCATGATATGGAGCCGACCCACCACTAGAAGTCGAATTTCCTAACCATGTTCATCAGTAAAGGTTCGAGCGTCTCTAGCATCTTAAGATTGGACAATCGCGCTTTTATTAACCGGGATGCACTTAGAGGACATTGGTCTTGGCCGAGGAGGTCGAGCTTATTATAGTAGAAGGAGCGATTGTTTCCATTCAGAATCCGTCCGGCGACATCACTTTTTAGAGGTTCTTGTCTCATTTTCCTTTCGACCGGTATGGTAGACACTAACTTTGACATGAATACCATCTATTTCGAGTTTTCTCGCCACCAAGATGGATGTCTTTGACCAATTTTTGATGTATCTCAGATTGTACCATCGACTATGCTCATTATCAAGTACACATAGCTTCTTACCGACTACCCTCATGATCTTAATACTTTAGGCCAGGTTTTCATGATTTATGCGTGGTCGTGAGTGGTTGTTCTGGTGCCATTCAAAGGCCTCCCCGCCGATACCCACTAATGCATGTATATTCATGCTATTCTTAGCCGGGTCGCTGATGTGTCGTAGAGATGGTACATGCTCACTGCGGATTTATTTTGCATCTCCACCCATGGTGCCGGAGTGCATCTCATTTCCAGATATGTTGTCACCGACATCCTCGCCCACAGAGAGAGTGAGCACTCCATGGGCCAGAGCATTGCTCTAGGGACCCTATATTACCTGCCCCATGTTCAAGATGGGTCTAATCCGGGCCTTGGCCAAAGGCGCAGGGAGGTGATTAGCCTTAGCACCGCTGGGATTGGCCTCCTCGCTTGATGGGCATTGTGAGGCTGGGAGCAGGGCTTAGGGGGTTATGCATTAGTGGAATCATTATCCCAGGATGATGAGGAGCCCTCGCCTGAGGCTGCAGGCACCACCTCATGTACCGAGCCCATGATCGTGAGACAACATCAGTAGCATCAGCCGATCCTTAGTCATCTTTCACTCGAGTTCATGAGCGTCTGGCTCGACTAGGGACTACCGTAGCTACCATCATCGAGAACCAGGCGCAGATTCTGTACCGACTTGATCGTATTCTGTAGACCCTTGACGAGGAGGTCTCATCCGCTTCCGCACCATCACTCGCGCCATCACTAGCACCAGCTCTAGATGCCGATGCTTGAGGCGTCACACTCATGAGACTTTTATTTTATTTTGTATGATTTTATTTGTTTTATTAGCAGATTGTTAACTTTTGTACTCAGAAAGGCTTTTCCTTCTGAGAGTTATCTTCATGTTTTTATTTCTGTTGCGAGTGTGTGCTTTATTGTTCTATTTGTGTGAACTTGTGTTTACATTTCTATTTTGTTGAGCTTCACTGAACCCCTTGTATTCCGTGCAGATGGCCTTGAGTGTGATGTTGATGGTGTTTTAGTCATAGACACAATCATGTGACCTTGTCACATGGTCATGAGAGCTTCACCACCTATACAACACGCCCATGAGTTAGACTTCACCAAACGGTTAATGAGGAGTACAGGGGAGTATTGTTTTAATTGCATTCCCATACACATTTTGCTTTGATTGATACTATCTCTATTGTACTTGCATGGGTACGTTGAGAACAATGTACACTTTAAGTGTGGGGGAGGGATCACCTTATACATGACTTTTACTGTTGTTTTCATGAGCATGCTCATGTTACCAATGAAAGTTCACCTTAGGGTTAAGATTTTAATTCTTAGTTTTTGGAGGTTGTAAACATTAGGTTTTATCTTGCTCTTTTTTCATCCAATTTTCTTGAATATTTTTGTCCGATTGCTCTTTATGCACTTTTCTCACTCATTAGACCTATGAAAACTCAAGTTCATTATTTTTGGGACTTTAGTGTGCTAGTTTTATTTGAAAAAAAAAAGAATTGAAAATTGTTTGTTGTTTGTACATAGAGGATGGAAAAAGCTACCACCCATGATGTATTTAGCTACTCACATAAGTCGGATACTTGTTATGCCCCAATGAGAGAAAGAGCTATCTCATGGGATGTGTGGAAGCTACCACCCTTGGTAGAAAGAGCTACCACCTCAAAAGTGTGATAGCCACTAGGGAGGCATCTTCGGAAAGGGCTACCTTATAGGTTGTGTGAAGCTACTACCTATTCTTTGTGTTTATAAATAAGTCCCGTGTTAATAAGAATTTGGTAGTGGATATAGTGTTCACATGAGTTGGGTTTTTCACACACACACGCATTCGGACTTCAACACTTTCATTTTTGATTGGAATGTTTGCTAGAGCATTGATTGTTTTGTCTAGTGTTTTATTTTCTCCATAACTTTAGAATATTATTCTTGAAACCTCTTGGTGAACCTAAGGACAAAGCACTTCTCTTTTCTTTCCATGAGTCTAATGTTTAAGTTTGCTTGAGGACAACCAAAGGCTTAAGTGTGGGGGAGTTTGATAAGTGCTTGAGTAGACAAATTTTTATATATGTTTTACAAGCATTGAGCATCATTTTATACCATGGTTTATGTCTCATATTGTATATTTGGTGTTCTTCTATGCAATTAGGTTGTGAATGCCTTGAAGAGTCAAAAGGAAGCAAAGATAGGCTATAAAGATACAATGTTGGGAGTTCTTGTTCAGTTCAAGGACCAAGACATGAGAGGAGTTCATGAATGTGGAGATGTGTGCCAACTTCGAAGGAGATTCAAGTCAATTTACTAGTTGGAAGGGCACAAAGGCAGTCACATCTTCGTGTTTCTTCTTTTTGTGAAGATTACAAGACCTTTCAAAGATGCGTCGTTGAAGAAAGGTATTATAGCCTAACACATGAATGTGGCCATAAGAAGAGAGTGTTTAGACGCGTTTTGTGAAAAGTATTGTAGCAAAATTACTGTTCACTACCCTGGTGGAAATTCCTAAAGCCCACGCGGGCGCGTGAAAAATCCACATATGTTCGTGGGGGAACGTGACAAGCGCTGTTTTGGGCTATAAATAGGCCGTTTGCTCTATTCTTTGGAGAGTTTTTACAGGGCTTTTTGCGAACACTTAGATGGCAAGGCGGCTAGGGTTTGGGAGGAGGTCTTTGGTGATATTGGGGGCCGTTCTTCACCAACTTTGATCAATCTTCTCTTTGTCATAGCATCAAGGTGGGCCTTCGGCAACCTAGCTTCGGAGGAGGATTCTTCAAGATGTTGATCGACCTATCTAGGCCATCATCACAAATTCAAGAGGTTTTTTCTCTATGGTTTTCATTGCTATTCATTGTATTCATCATTGTTTTGTAACTTACTCCATGGAGGGCTAAACTCTAGCAGGTATTTGGGCATGTGATCCCTAGGATCTATTCTTTTGTATTGATTTGCTTTATGTTTCTATTAAATTTGAGTTGATTTGAGTTTTAATCTTGTGTTCCCATTTCTTGCATGCTTTATTGATCCTTGTGGTTGATTGTATATGCATGATTTGTTACTTTGATGAGAGAGAGGTCTCCATTAGAGTTAAAACTTCAAGGTTAATGAGGGTTGAAAGAGTGAGTCATGAGATAGTGGAGTGTCCCGTTTCCCTTCCGATTGAGTGTTTCCTATCTCCGTATTCCATAGACTCAATGCAACCATATTTGGTGTGAGGCGTGAGGTTGATAGATTTTCTGCCGGGACCTTGTAGAGGGTTAGGGATCCTTCGCTAGGAAATAGGGTTGGACCTACCTTTAGGAATCGGTTTCACTCTTAGGTATTCTTAGAGCTTATTGCGGTCATATGGGGTGTGAGGTGTTGAGATTGAGCAATTTCTCAACCGGGACCTTGTAGGGGACTAGTACCGGTGGCTTGGAGGCAAGGGCCGGTTGTTCTTGGATTGCCTCGACTCATTAGACTTGGTTTAGAAGCATTTAGCGAACCTTGAGCTTCATGTTATATCCTAGGGGGAACATTTCCTGAGTACCTCTTCTTAATTAATTAAGAACTCCTTCACTTTATTTCTTGCCTGTTTGCTTGCTTTTTAACTTTTCTTGCAATTAGTTCATTTCATCACATCCATTGATTCTGACTAGATTACTAAGAATTGGTTAATACTAATACTTCTGTTCCCGTACCACAAATTATGTTTTAGTGATAACAAAACTAATCACTAAAAACAGTAATTTTAGTCACAATAAGTAAAAGTAGCAAATTTTAGAAGTCGTCACTTTCGGTCATAAATACTCTGACAAATTTAGTATTTGTGACATAAAGATGTGGCTACAATGACCTTCTTTATTAATGTCAAATTTTTTGACACAAAAAGTTTTTAATAGTGATGAATAAAGTTCTCACAAGAATTTATTCTATTTCGTCAATGTTGTTGACATAAAAAATAAGAAATAGTGGCTAATACATGGTTGCAATTATCCATTTTATTGTAATAAATTTGTTGATACAAGAAAAATACTAAAGTGTGTATATATATGTATATATAAACATTTTTTAAAATAATTACTATTAAATTTTAAAAATATTTGTAAAAATATGAGATAAAAATCGATTTAAAAAAATTCTCCAAATTCATTGTTACCCAATCCTCAAAATTGATATTCTAAGGGATAGAAAACAAATTTTTAATTTAGATTATATTTAGGATTTATAGTATTTGAGAAAGATTTTAAAAATTAAAATTAAACGGAGATTTAACCAATCTCACAAAACAAAATCTAGATAATATAATTTTTTTAAAAAAATTAAAATTTAAAAAGATATATATCCTCAATGAATTCAACATATAAAAAGGGTGAAGTATCGAGTAATTATGTGCCTATGGAGATCGATGGCAACTGTTCAGATTTATTTGATTCGGAGAATTAAAGTGACTCAATTAGCTCTTGATGTAAAGTACATGTTATTGATGGTCACAAGATTTACTTATTTTTCTTTTCTTAAATACTTTTGCTTAGTTTATGCAGTAGATAAGAGATAATTATTATTATTTTTTATCTAATTTAATCTTCAAAGTTTGGTTTATTGAATTTTTTCAATGATGATTATTTATTAGTGTTTTCTTTTTTGACACTTTGAATCTTAGGTTCAAATTCATCATAGGAATATGTTATTTAGATTTTGATTATGTGATTTTCTTTTTTTATGAGTTTTTACCTATTGAAAATCACAAAAGCCAAATGCAACATGGAACTTGTCTCAAATGAGAAGAAATAATGATTTGAAAGTTGTAACTAAATTAGAGTTTTTTAATTTTTTAAATTGTTTCATTAGATGCTTAGTTTTTCCCCATAAATGTGCAGAATAAGAATCGAGGAAAGGGAATAACATTAAAGTCCCAACAAAGTAATCAAATTCTAGCAGAAGTTAAGGCTAAAAAATAAAAAAGAAGATTCAAATACATAAAGAAGTACTTCATCTCCAAATTTAGGATAATTTATAATATTTTTTTCTATTTTAAAAGGATGATTTTATATTTGTATTTGGACATTAAAATTTCCAATTTTATATATTCATATTTTGAATTTTGTATATTTTGATGATATTTATTTATTTATTTATTTATTTTCATATAATGTTAAATACTTTATTTGCTTGTGTGGCAATATTTTTGCTATTTAAAATTTGTCTTGACAAAAGTATCTAAAATATAACTTTAGTTTATCACAAATAATTTATTAAATTAGTGACAAAATTGCTTAACATAATTTTTATTTTAGTGACGACATTATTTTTAAATTAATAATTTTATTTGTGACAATATAAAAACATAATAATATCTCAAGTAACATTAGTGATATTGGTCAGCAATAAAAATATTACTATTGACAAACACATTTTGTCAGTATTGTATTTTTTCTATGTCAACAATGTTGTCACAATAAAATAAATTATTGTGAAGGCTTATTTGTCAAAATTTAGCATTTTTTTGTGTTAACAAAATTGACACAATTGAACAAATTATTGTGAGCACTTTATTTGTTACAGTTAAAAAACTTTTGTGTCAACAAAATTAAGGTTATTGTAGTCATATCCCTTTGTCACAAATATTAAATTTGTTAGTGTCGTGAAATTGGTCACAAAAATATGGAGTATTGTGACCATTTGTCTAAAATGGTCACTCTTGTATTCGCATCGAAAGGGAGGTGATGACTTCTAAAATTTGCTACTATTATTAATTGTGACTAACATTATTGCTTTTTAGTGATAACTTTTGTTATCACTAAAGATACAATTTGTTATAGTGCATACTTACTTTTTACAAAAATAGTTTTAACCTCTTAAGAAGGTATAATAACTCTTCTTCTCACTATTTATACAAGACATATTACATCATCCTAGAGTAGGTTTTGACTACTTTTTAACATAACTCACATCAAAATCTAGATTTTAAATTGAATTTACTATAGATAAACATGTCTTTAGTTTTATTAATCAAAGCTTCCGTATTAAGAAAAGGATACTTGTCATCTTAAGTGTTATCATTTAATCTTTTATAATTAAATACCATCTACATTTTCCCTTATTTCATTATGTTTATTAACTATAAAAGCTCTAGTTCTATGTGAGCTTTGAGTTTTAGTACCATCACATTGTCAACATCATCATCGTCATCATCATCTTGTGCCTCTTCTTCAGAATAGTGACAACATTGTAGGTCTTAATTATAGGCTACTCATCTTGAGATTCATCCAATACTATGGGAAGCGCCTTGACCACATCAGGAAAATGATCCCTAAGTGTAACTAAAGCACTTTCCATTTGTTGGTATTCCTCCAAAAAATCTATATACTCTTTTGTAATTGACTCCTTATAATGGAACTTAGTGAGCTTTGGCAGTTCTGCTTTTTTCCTTGTTCTTAATATTTTTAGCTCTCTTAGTTTTTTGTTTTGCTATCTCTTATGGTTCTTGAGCTTTGGACCATTTAACATCGAGAACTCCCCCAATATCTTCAACATCTTTCTTGACTTATTTGAGATAAAAATTTCCTATTAGCCCTTTAAAACTCTAAGAGAAGTAGCCTTTTTAGGAGCTTGAGAACTTTCTATAACAAGTATACTTTTTTGTGTGGCACCTGCATCTTGCCCCCATAAGGTTTCTCCTTATGATATAACTGATACATAGTTGGTATGGTTAGGTAGTTGATTAAGCAATACACTTTTGGATAAAGTGATCTTCCCTTCTTAATATTATTCTCAAGTCAGTCTTCAAAAATGATAAGTGTCTAAATACACGATGTTTTGGGCATAAACTCTTTACACTTTCATGCCCTTTTGATTAATGTCAATGTATTTTTATGCACTTTATGTATTTATTTCATCTCAAAACATTGGGAGGCGTTATAACTCTTCAGAAAACATGTAGCTCTCAATCGAATATTTTAAAACTCTATGGTATGGACAAAATTTAGATGACCTTTCTTATTTAATTCTTGGAGCCGCTTGGTTTCTGTAACTGTAAACCCATCTTTAGTATATCCTTGAATATCTTCATAACTTTATCCTTCCTAAAAGAATACCTTTTGCTCTTTTTTTTTACAAAATGCTTAAGGATTTAGCTAGTTTGCTTCTGCTTCCAAGTGCTGGTGGTTTTGACTTGCCATATTTTGATGGTGCTATAGCTTCTTTTACCTTGTAAGTTGTAAAAACAACAAACTTAACACCTTCCACCTTTCATGGCTTTGTCTTGCTTGGCTTTGTGGGTTATATCATAAGCACCATTTATAAGTACTCATTTATACATGTTTCCATTTACTATGTTGGAGCACATAACTTGCTCTCGAGCCTTTATTTTATCATTTGGATGTTTATTTCATTTCTTTTTTGTTTGTAGGTATCAATTGATCATCATGGGAAAAAAGGAGCGAAACCATTGTGAAATAATCCTAAAAGCACCACAAATAGTGAAATCAACAATGTTCATGCAAAAAATGAAGATATCTCTCAAGAAAGGGGTGCAAGAGAATTTGGCACAGCCTAATCTGAATTCACACAAATAGTGTGGATTTCAGCTTTTGTATTGATTTCTTGGCTGGTGAAGCCACAACCTATGTAATTCGCACTTGTTGTGGCGAAACCCGATTTTGATGATTATATAAGCCCTAAACTCGATTCTAGAGAGGACTTTTGGAAGATTTCGGCACCACCTTCAGCATTAGAGCTGAGAAGACAAATCTTTAAAGGTTTTGGTGGATATTGGCGAGGAGATGCTCGGAGAATTTTGAGAAGAGATTCAAGGTGACAAATCTTTTTTCCTCCATCAAGATTGGAGGGTCAGCAATTCATTGTGCAATTTGAGGGAGTGTTTGCAATGATTTATTTCTTTATTTTAGCAGTCTTAATTTATTGTTTGTTTATGCTTAATATGAGTGGCTAAACTTCTCTTTTATTTCTAGATTGAGGAACCCTAGGACAAACCATGTTTGTGAACTTTGATATTTTAGTTTTAATAGAGGTTTGATTATTGTGTTTTGTATATGTATGTTTAATGTTTGAATTCTAATAGCAAAAACATGAATTCATGATATGATTTTCATGCTTGAGATTGAGAAATCTACGTGACTAGATCCTCATAGAATAAAAGGGATTGAAGGTGCATCAAGAGATTGAGCATTTTCCTTCACCTGTTGTAGGGTTACTCATTGGTTAGAAGCTAGGTGCTCACCTTTGAGCAAGTACACATGCGGTCACCGTTGGTGATAAATTCCTTGATCTTAATTGTAATACCATGAACCTTTGGAAACATGTAAGAAATTTTATTCAGGTATTATCACAGTTTCAGTAAGATTTTGGATAAATTTTCCAGTGAGTACCTAAGTTTGGCTTTATATCAGTTTTAGCACTAACTTTCAATTTATATCAAAATGAGCACCAAGTTTTAATTTCATTTCTCCAGCGGTGTAATTGGGGATTTCCAGTGGATTTTCGGTGATGTGGACACTAGAAAGCTTGCATGGATGCCCTGAGTCCACATCAATGACTCACCAGCTCAGCTACTTAGCCAATGTGGTTTTTTTGTCCACGTAGGATGTACACGTCAGCTATTGTACATCCTACGTGGACCAAAAAAAGCTGCATTGGTTAAGTGGCTGAGTTGATGAGTCGGTGACGTGGACCCAGGGCATCCACGCAAGCTTTCCGACGCCCACATCACCATAAAATCCATTGAAAACTCCCAATTATTCCGCCGGAGAAATGAAATTTAAAACTTGGTGTTCATTTTGATATAAATTGAAAGTTAGTGCTCACTCTGATATAATGCCAAACTTAGGTACTCACTGTAAAAATTTACTCGTAAGATTTTTTTGCGAACAGTTTTGTTAAGAAACCCAAGTGGGACAGAATAAGAACTTATGGGGGAAGAATAAGGATTTAAGTGTGAAACTTTATAGAAATTTTGAGTTCGCAAGTAATAAAAAGGTTTGATCTGAAGTGTTTATGGAAACCAAGGAGTGAAAGGTAATTTTGTAGGGACCTTTTGGAAATATTATTTCATGATTCAAGGATCATTTTCTGACTTTTAAGGGACCTTTTTGTAAGAAATTTTAGTTTTGGGGACTGAAGATGAATTTTGGCAGACATTAAGTTAAAGAGATAAGAAGGATTTGGATAAGGTTTTGGATGAGGTCAAGGTTTCTTCTTCTTCAAAAAGCTCCTAACCGGTGATTAAAAAAAGAAGAAAAAGATGAGATGAGAGAAAGGAAATTAAATAGAGAGGCTTGGAGATCGCCGGAGATAGTTTGCTGGAGTGGAACTTTTTTGGTAAAGGTTCTAAATAATTTTGTTTTGAAATGTATGGGTGCATGTGTGTATGTATGTGTATGTGTGGTTGGTTTGATGGAGAATAAGATGAGATATGAAGAAGGGTTGATGGAGAGGATGAAGTGGTGGTTATTAGATGATTTTTGTGTGGAAAACCCCATTGAATTTGAGTGAGATTTTGCTTGGAATGAAGAATGAATTCTTGATTTTACGGTAGTGTTACTGTAGTAACCGGGATTAGGTTTTGTTTTGATGATGATTAAGATGATGATGATGATTGGAATAGAGTTGGTGGAGTTTAATTGATTTGCTTGAGTTGAACTTGATCAAACCAAGTGAAGTGGGCTTGGTCTGAATTAGTCAAGTTCATTTAATTGGATTGGAGTTGGGTTTGGCTAGCCAAGTTGTAGTAGGTTGGGTTCATTTGGGGTTTGAATGAGAGTAAAGAATTGGTTTGGTGCAACCAAGTGAGAATTAATTTGATTTAGACTCAATGTGTAATTGAGTTGGGTTGAATTTAGGTTAAGTTGGTTGTGGTTGATTTGGGTTTGGTTCAAATTTTGGGCTAATGACTTTATGGTGAACCAATTCAAGGAGAATTGGGTTCAGTTGAATTAAGTTGGTTCAAGAGATTTTGTATAACAATTGAATTTGGTTCAGTGAGATTGAGATTGGTTCAGGTTGGTTCAGAAAGGGTTTAGCCCAAATTGAGTTGGTTTAAGTGCAATTGGAGACTAGTTTGAAATGATTAGATTGAGTGGGCCTAATTAGAGAGTCAGTTCTTGTTTCTTGTATGAGTTTAGTCATGTCCTTAGTTTGTCGTATTTATTTATTTTATTTCCGTTCTCCTATTAGGTGTTATTCAGGCTTGGGAGGGAATTCTAGGTCTACCGAAAAATTCAAGAGAGACCAGGTGAGTTGGTAGTGGCTACTATTTTTAATAATTGGGTAATTGATATTATTTTGAAATATTTATTTAATGACTACTATTTGGAAATAATTGTTTAATTATTTCATTTTATAATATTTGATGATTTATATTGTTAAAGGTTACTTATTTTAATTTGCAGTTTGCTATGCCATAACAATCGTATTAGTATATCTGGTTTTGTACAATTATATGTTGTTTCAACTGTGGAAAATACATGTATATATGTTTTAATCATTATTTTCAGGTATTGATTTTAATGGCTATGTGTAACTTGACTTTGGGATGATTTGTGAAATTATGTGTGCATATTAAAATGATTTTACCGACAAGGCTTGTGGATTTGGTTTTCATTCCTGATACAAGAATGGTGTCTTGGATTTGGACATGTGTGTGATGATTTCCTAGAGTTGGAAATTGTAAAGAATTCCATTGTTGCATTGGATTTTGATGGTGACTACAGACTTTAGTCTGACACTGCAGTGTGGGGTTCCAAGGTCCTGCCTAATGGGAGGTGGCGTGGTCAACCCTGAGTTTATACTGGTTAAGAGGTGCACACAGCCATTGACAATGGGGTCATTTATGTAAGAAACCCGGGGTCACCATATGGGGATCTCAATCGACAACGTCAAGGTTATGAAGACCTTGGCGGCTCTTAACCTAGTCGCGATGGTGGCTAAGTCAGGGAGTGTTTTTAGGGCGATGATTTGAGGGCAGTTTTACTTTACCTGTTATTTTGGATTGTGATGAGGGAGCGAAGTCCAACTGTCGCTCTTATGAGGGCAGTCTCTTAAAAAAAATGTATTTTCTGGGAAAATTTATTTGATGATGATTTTTGATGAATTTATGTTTTAAAGCTCTTTAAAGTTGTGTTTTTCCGAAATTTTAGTATTTGTGAAAGTTGGGATTATTTGAGAAATTGATATTCATATACTTTATATACGCTATATTTAATTATTTGAAATTATTGAGCCACTAGATTTCTTTGTAGGAGCAGGACCCTACTAGATTTCTTGTGCGAGTATAAAGCCAATCAGGGTTGAGTGCAGGGTTATAGTAGGCCCCTTTTCTTTCTATGTGTTAGTGTCATGATCTTGTAGCGGTTGTACCCGCAAATTGGAGTAATTATGTTTGTTGTATTAGTGTATTTGAACCGTTGTTTGTTTAAAAGTTGTTAATCTTGTTTTGTAAGTCTGATTTGGTTTTTCAGGTGTGTCAGTTCTCCAGTTAAAATGGATTTTTAACTGATAGGTGCCACATTTACCTCTGTAGAAGGGGTGGGTGTGACATTAATGCTTTCATTTTAGATTAGGGTTAGAGAAAGATCTCACCCAAAATCTTCTTGATTTAGACACTAATAACTTCGAGAGAAGCATCGGTATGCTATGGAATTTCCATGGCTTAATTCAACCTCAAATTAGATCCGAAGTTAAGGTTCACAACTTAAGAATTTCTAGGAGGAATCAATTCCAAGATCCTCTCCATATATTGAGAACCTCCAAGCCTCACCCTTCTAGTTCATTGGTTTTATTTTTTGAATTTGTTATTTAGAATCTTAATCCAAAAACTTTTTCACTCATAGTCTAGATAATAGGAAATTAGTTGGTTCTAGTATCCACATTCTTTGTGTGATTGACATCTTGTGTTTCACGGACACTTTTAATACTTGTGCAGCCTGTACACTATAGTAGACAACTGTCTCATGTATCAAGCAAAGCGTGTTAACCATCTTTAAACTACTTTTCTCTGACCTTTTAAATTTTGTAATGAGGTATTGAAATGTATGTGTCAGATGAGCTAAGGAAAGGTGTCATCCATTTATTGATGTTGGCTACTAGTAATCTTATAGCTTGCACTTGATCAAGTGGATGCTTGCATGTAATACTCAGATTATGCCATCTCATCACATAGTGAATAACTCTCTCATCTTTGTTTTGCCTTGTGTTAGCCAGATATGTTATAGTAATTTTATCAATCACTCTACCAAATTGAATCCTCAAGGCGTCTTTCATCTATTGCCATGTTTGAATAGGTTTAGATTGTGAATTATGGCACCATTTAAAAGCTATATTAGATAATTGCAAATTAATGTAAGAAAAGAGAGAAGTTACAGCTTGTATCTCCACATACAGTCACAAAATGAGCCGAGTGTTGATCTAGGTTCCTAAAGCCATTTAATTGCTTAAACTAAGAAACCATGTACCCCATTAGAATTCTCCATTACCAATTACAACACTTCAAAAATGTTTGTAAATGATCCTGATGAACTACTCCTTTTAACTTGGAATGAGACAAAATTTGTTTTTCCCTGGGGATAAAGGAAATTTCCTCTTCCTTAATCTTAGGCATCTTATTCCAAAAGATTTTATTGAGGTAGCCTTGAGCCTCTTGAAGATGTCATTCTCCTCTCCTTATGCAGTGACAACGAATGAGGTCGTCTTCTCAATGCTTAATGTTTACAACATTCTTAGGAAAAGTGTGTTTTATCAAAAATGAGTATGTGGTAACAAAAACATCTTGAGAACCTTGAATGGGTGGTATGACATTCGGACAGTATTCCTCGGATAGCAAGCATGGTACAAGAGTTTCGGTAGGTCATGGCAATAGACTTTGCACAAAAGTGATGAAGTTAAAAAAGGTATCAAATTTAACTATATCTTCGACATAACTTGCCCTGACAAAAGCATAAGGTAATATCACTTAAGTACCTTCTCCAATGATAATAATACAAGAAGTGGCGCCATTGGTAGTGTATGCATATGTCATTGCAAATATATTGATGTAAAAGGGAAATGTCACATTACCCATTCCGAATTGATTTCTTAAAATTTCTCATCTACTTTTTGGTTGAAAGATGAGAGGAGAATTCATATCCCATCTAGAGTATCAAAATTTGTGGGGCCTTATTATTCTTTTCAGACTTTTAATAGGACGAGCAAGCTAAAAATAATTTCTCACACATAAAATTTTAATTTTTTTTTGTTAGGTTCTCAATAATTGTGGATTCATCACTACTATTCAGGGTAAGCCTCTAATGCAAATTACCCACAGACAATGTCATGGGAACCTTCAATTAAGAACAAGTGCGAATGAGAGGGTTAGATAAATAAAATGACATAAATTTTATTTATTTAAAAAAATGAATAAATAAACTTGGTTGCAAGTGCTAAGATAACAAACTCTATTTGTTTAATCATATTTTTTTTTATTTTTCACAGAAATCGAGGCTAATCAACTTTTGTGTGCAGGGCCATAATATTTCAATTTCTTCTAACTCTTTTTTCGAATAAGTATGCTTGAATTCTTCCTTGACTTCCTTAACTGTTGTCTTCTTCAATTCTTTTTTTTTTAAGAGTGCATTTTCATATAGACATGTCGGTTGGATCTCAAGTTGAAGTCATTCTATGTTTGTAAGTCATGTACTTGATTACCATTGATGTTTTCTTACTGAAGACTTTGCCATTTTTTTCTTGTGAAGTCTTTAAGTCTCTGACTTGTGGAACTCTTTAGATCTTTGACTTCTTTGCTTCTTGAGACTTTAGAGTCATATTTGTTATGCGTTTGAGAAATTTTGGTCTAGATCTCCAATACTTTTGAGCCTTAACATGCATATAATTAGATCATGACCTCTTACATGATTGAGTCACTAACTTGACTACTTTGACTTATTTGAATTTGGAATGAATCTCAAACTATAATCATGAACATGATCTCCTTTAATTGAACCTTCAAAGATCTCTTTCAACCCACCCTTATGAGTGTCAAGGGGTATTAGTCCTCATACTAGGCTTCAACAAATTCATCAAAGGTCTTCATAAATTCCATTCATCTCCATTCGTATAAAGCATTAGATGTCACAGTAACCTTCAAGAAAAGACTTCAACAAATTTCATCACCCCTGTGAGTATTAAACATTGGATCTCATAGTGGATTTGAAGAGAAACTTGAAAATTTTTCATCACCCCTTTAAGAGTCAAGCAATTAACCCTTTCAATAGCTTTTGAAGTGAAAATTTCAAAACTTTTCATCACTGTGAAGAAAAAACTTCATAATTTTTTTATCATCTTTATGAGTGTCAAGCATTGGACCTCACAATGGGTTTGAAGAGAAATCTTTAAATAAGTTTCACCTCCCCTAAAAGTGTCAAACATTGGAAATTCATCATCCCTATGAGTATTAGGACATTACAATAAGTTTGAAGAGAACCCTTAAAAAAATCATGTTTGTGATTGTCATGCACTGGATCGACAATCGGTTTGAAGAGAACCTTTTGAAAAAATATTTTCATCACCCTATGAGTGCCACATATTGGACATCCAGTAGGTTTGAAGAACACTCTTTAAGATCATCACCTCTATAAGTGTCACACATTCGATCTTATCGTAGGTTTGAAGAAAAGTCTTAAAAATATTTCATCACCCAAGTGAATGTTACACATTGGACATCACAATAGGTTTGAAGAGGAATCTTTAAAATTTTCATCGAGCCTATTAGGGGTGTTTGGTTCGCAATAATGATATATTACCACGGTAATGACATTACCATGGTAATGAAGTTAGGAATGCTATATAACCAGGATTGTTGTGGTAATGTGTAATAACTATATTTGGTTGGAAACTTATATTACTGGATAATCTTTCATTACCATGTTTGGTTCACAACAATAATCACTTTGCTAATATTCCAAATTTTCCAAAATACCCTTATATCTAAAATTTTTAAAATTTCAAATAAAATAATTCTATAAATGAAAATAATTAAATTATAATTTAAAAAATTAATTATTTGGCACATTTTCCCAAAATATTTTTCTGTTGAAAATGTTGAGCATATGAGATTTTTAAATTAATGATGATCGATCATAATACAAAATTCCTGCTAATCTCACAATAACAAACATATCCTTCAACCCTCAGTATAGCTATTTTTTAACAAAATGCTCCACCACATATGTACTTTTTATGAATAATTGGTAAAATACTGTTAATGAAATATTAAAGTTTAAGCAACCAATATAATATCCAAGTTCCACATCCTACTAATCTCACAATAGCATACATAATAAGTAGTTCAAATACTAGCACACACATTAAGTTTTACTCAACATACAACACACAATTTAAATAGTCATAAAAATCCATACACACAATAAATTAATTCTAATGGCAACCTCCTAAAACCCAAGTAATATATTCTTTCTAGCACTCATCTAGAAGTGAGAAGAAATATGACACTTTACTAGTGGCAGACACAATCAAGTTACTAGCTCTAATCCTTTCCGATTGGGACAGACCTTCAATCTTGAGTAGCTCAGAATAAACTTTTTTCTTTAAGTTTGCTTTATTGGCTAGAAACTGGAAGCAATTAGCAAGCCTTGAAATGTGCTCTCCAGAACTATTAATCCAAGTTCCAATTGAGCTAACAATGCTTAAGAACTCATCATTGGCAGTGTCTTGCCCCAAGGATCGTTTAAGCTTACTTTTCTTTGCAGGTGCATCATGTGATGCGTCTTGTGATGTGGTAGTGGCATTAGCTGAGCTTGGAGGGATAGTTGCATTTTATTCCCCGTCTATTATATTAATTTCATGTTCAAAGTGAACAAAAGCATCTCCTATGGATGGTTCAGTAGTTGTTGCAGCTTCCTCATTTGCAATATCTTCTGCAGCATCTATTGGAGCTTCAACACCTTGCCCTGTGTCTCGATCTTTCCCAAATACTTGGCTCAGCTTTTCTAAGAATGGAAAAGGCTTATTCCTTAGTCCAACAGCTCCTGGGTGGCTCTGAAAACAAAGAAACAAATAAATAAATTATAACATGGAGAAGACATTTGTAACCAAAAATGCTAAAAATCATAGTAATGCATTTAGAACAAAATTAAATTTACCCATTCATTGAAGAAAGTAGTATCACATGTAATGCATTTTGTACAATCATTCCAACCAAAACCACTTGCATTTGGGCCTAGCATCTTCTGAATGGCGTGGTATTGTCTTTTCCACAACTTGACCCTTGACTCAATATGTGGTGAGCCTTTGATATTAGAATCAGGTAGCTTCTCAAGCATCTATTTTTCAAGTTGAGTCAAATAACAGGCACGAAATTGACCATTATCAGGCTTCCATTTGTTGGACTGAGCAAGCCTAGTCAAGCATTCAACTAACATGGAATCTTTTTCTGTAGTCTAAACATGTTTGCTTCCTTATTTTGTTTGCCTCTTTCCACCTTTCTCATTTGTGCCAATCTCATCAACAATCACATTTTCAGCCATCCTATATCAAGAAAGGATATCAAGAAAGAATACATACTAAAACATCAACAATAACAATAAATATATCGCACATGGCTTTACATATAGCATTTCATTTGTATCAATTACACAATAACAATATGAAAACATTTGATTAAACATATATTACACATGATTAGACACATAATGTTACATTTTTATTGAACATATATTACCCTAGTTATGTTGGCCACTTCTACGTCTCCATTGATTAAACATATCAACTGCTAAATTAGCATGCCATGTTGTTAAAACATCCGATGTTTCAACAAAGGTAATTCTTTCACCATCTAAATCTTCTTCTACAATGTCTTCACCAATTGTTTCTTCTAATGGATCAATGAGCATTTCCCTCCTATTATGATTGTGTAGCAATGCACAAGCAAAAATGATCCTACATTGTGTCTTTACAGGTTAGTATGACCTTCCCTTAAAATTGCACACCGTCCTTCCAATAGGCCAAAGCATCTCTCGATTACATTTCTCGCAGAAGAGTGCTTGTAGTTAAAGTACTCTTCGGGGGTGGTGGGTTGGCTACCTTGCCTCCAATCATTTAAGTGATACCTTTGTCCTCTATAAGTAGCAAGAAACCCTTCCCCATTTGGGTATCCAACATCACACAAATAATAATAACCTACAACCATGTTAAAGGTTGTAAGTGTTTTAACGCAACCATTTATTTAAATCTAATTATACCAATCATTTAAATAGTATACCATGTGGGACTCTTAGCCCATTTCTCCTAGAAATTACATCACGTAACACTCCTTTAAAATGCTGACTTATTGTCTCTGTAGATCTAACAAATTCTCTTTTTGCAACTCTATTATTTTGGTCATGTGAAATGGTATATAGGAAAGATGCAACCATTTCTTCAATACACATGTTTCTAGTGTCTACTAGTTTTCCACTTGTGGAAAGTAAATCACATAGAGAATGAAATGCCCTTTGCTCCATACGGCCACTCTCAATGCAAGCTAGGTCACTCTCAAAAACCAATCTATATAAATTGACACTTATGATTAATTGCCTACTTTATCTATCATAGGTAATCCGTTTCTTCTTTCTTCTACGCCTACGCTCTAAGGCAATGACGTACATCAATATAGCTAGTTTATTCATCATCTCTGCAGTACATATAAGCTATGGTGACTAGCAAGCCAAATTATCCAGAGAGAAAAGATCCATCTACACAAAATAAAATAAAATAAAATAAACAACACAAGAGATCTAGCTAACAACAAATAATACTACTAAACATATCAAATACATGAAAACCAAGTATTTACAAATAATAAATTGAACGCTGAAATTCTGAAAGGAGAAGACTCAAGTCTATGTTCTCTTTATATAAATCTTTGGTTAAAGGAATCCCCTTAATATTATACTTCTAATTATTCAAAGAACCAAGTATTTGTATCTTAATTGCAAACATATGAAGTCCAACTTTACATATATTATATGTTGGATAGAAAAATGCACACAAAAGAGAGAAAAGCATGGTGTATAGGAGAAAGAAAACCTTTTTCAATTCTAAGGAAAAATAGACATATATATATATATGACTTATCTTGAAGTCCAACTATATCTATAGAATAATAAGACTTCTCATTTCCCCAAACACTATAGTCTTTATTAACTGCAACTCACCATCTCATTAACTAAACAACACTTCATTAATTCTAGGTACCACTTTCATAATTAAGTTTAATTTCCAACATTATAAAGGCACTGTGATTTGGGTGTAGTATTGACATCAAGAGAAGTGCTTTCACTTGGTCAAAACACATGCAAATTCAAACATTAGGGTCTAATCTTATACTAAGAACTCTATAATCTCATGATAATCAATTCTTCAGAAATCAAACATATAACATCGCCTTCAAGCACTGTCTACTTAAAAAGTTGTTCATTAATTAACTAATATAAAACAATTGATCACATCCAACTCATTGTGATATAATATTCTGCTTAAGAATTTTTAATTAATTGAAATAAAACTATTATCTCAAGTATCATAATGAAAAAAAAAACAGCTCAGTGAGTCTTTATAATACACAGAAGCATGCATTTATGAGATAATTTGATAAGAGTGTTAGATAAAGAGTTCAGTAGCAACCTTAAACATAGAAAGAAAAGAAACAAAGAAAAAAGTCAGGAACTTCATCAGCAAAAAGAACTCTGTGATGCTTGTGTTTGCTAAAAGAAAAAGAAGATGATAATAAAAAGAAGAAAAATAAAATAAAGAGGGAAAACATCTTTGTGTGCTTAGTTGGATGCAGGAAAAACAATGAAAAAGAAAAGGCATGTAAATGAAGGAAAATTTCAGCACTAAAAGATTTACCTGAGGAAAATAGGAGCACTTGATGGAGGAGGTCTGCGTGATGGAGGTGGTGGCTCAGATACTATAGTTGACGCCAATGATGGTGGAAGAGGCTGCTGAAGGCTGGGCGATAGTGAAGGAGGTGGTTACAGGAGGGGGCGTGATGGTGAAAGAGGTGGCTGATGGAGGGTACGTCATGGGGGAGGAGGTGGCTGCTGGAGGCTAGTATGATTGTGGAGGAATTAGGGCTTCGTTGTTAAGAGAGGGTAAAGAAAGAATTATATTTGAAGATTGCGGGCAAAGATGGAATATTTTTTTTATAAGATTACCACTATCATGGTAATCTAGATGGACACCTATTTTGGTGGTAATCCGATTACCAACCTATTTGGTAATATTTTACTATTGGTAATCTCACATTATGATGCTATAGTACCAAACATAGTAATCTATCCAAATTACCACTTGATTCCCAGTAATCTGAAAAAATTACCTCGAACCAAATGCCCACTTAGTGTCAAGCATTGGCCTCATAGTACGCATTGACCTTATTCCCATTTAAAGTCTTTCTACTTTCTTTCCTAATGCTGGTATTTCCCCGACAAAAAGTAAGAGTATGTTATATTATTAAATGCTATTATGCACTCAATCAATTTATTTTCTAATTTTAAATGTATAACTTATAATTTTTACATGTATCCATAATAATATTATCCTTGAAATAAAAATTAAGAAATATGGCATGATAACCTAGGGGGTAGTTTGATTTGTGATAATGTGAAAACATTACCCCCTTTTTACGTGGTAAGCTAAAAAGTTTAGCATGTTTCAATTGATGGCAGTGATAATATTGATACTAATTTGTAATTATCAATCTTGGAATATTACTAAGGAACTTGGTAATTCCATTACCACCAAAACAGGTTGCTATGCTGGTTTACCATGTGTATGTTAATCTAAAAATTTTTCTGGGCAAATATATCTTTTGTTTAAAAAAAATAATTTTAAAAAATTGCATACTTTATGTGTTGGATAAAAAAAATAAATTTTGGATGAACTTATTTTGGCAATATCTTCAACTTCGAAAAATAAATTTTTTTATGTAAAAAATTTATTTTATATTAACTTTCAATTTGCTCAAAATTAATTATAAAGGTAATTTAATTATTTTTATCCCAAAATTTATTTCATTTTAAATTTAAATTTGCTCAAATTTAAATATGTATATATATATATATAGGTATTTTGGAAAATTTTGAACATTGCTAAATTGATTACCATGTAACATGAGTTTCCAACCAAACATTACTATCACAAATTATCATAATTTTTCTAGGCATATAGCATTCCCTAATCGTATTACTAAGGTAATCTATTTACGTGATAATATATTGCGAACCAAACAACCCTTAACGGTTAAGTCATTTAATTCTAATACAACGAGTGAAGATTTGATTTACTCCTAATACATAATTAAAACTTCAATAATAAAAAATATGTGTTGAGGTGGTATCCACATTATCAAATATATAATAATAATAATAAAATAATGACCACATGGTTTGACCGGATCCGCCATTTGTTAGGTCTAAGCATAACCAAAAATTCCCTCGCTTTGCAATACATACGGTTTCCTTTGCAGCGTCCACGAAAAACTAGGTTATTTTGACAACCAGCGAGTTCTCCTATTCGTCATCGTTGGATCCTATAATTTCGCAGCCATCTACTCGGTCCATCATGATTCATGATGATCCAATTACAAATATCACTTTGACCGCCGACGCTTAAATAATGGTCTGCTTTAGCTGCAGGGCACAAGTTACGCCGCCCCAATAAACATTTTGAATGATAAAATAAGGAATTAAAAATATGTTTAAAAATAATAACTAAAGTAAAGTAACTGGAGCGCTCTTTTTTGTCGGATGATGTTGAAATTTGTGAAACACCTTATTCAGGGCAAACCCCAGTTATTTAATGAGTTTTTTTTTTTTTTTCTTTTATTTGTTTTTTCTTCTCGTAAACTTTTTCTCCATTTATTCATTTCTTAAAAAATATATATTAATATTAAAAATATATTATTTATTAGTTTAAGTATATCAAAATTTAATTAATTAATGCTAATTAAATAAATTTTAATCATTTAATCTAAAAAGGACAAATTTTAAAGCATCACAAAGTCAAGGCGGCTCCAAGAAATAGCTATAGCCAATTGGATCCTTTCGGAACGCGTAGGGGCAAGATGACCATTCCATTTTTGGTTTTTCCCGTCGATACCAACAGCTAATTAGTGATTTGGCTTCTGCATCTTTTGTTTTCAATCATGCATGGTGTTTGAACATTTGCTTCTTGTTGTCAGATATAAATGCTTTTCTTTCGCATATGACTATAAAAATCAGAAAATATACATATTTTTTTATATATCTTAAAATTTTTGAAATTTTTTAAATGTACAGTCCAAATGCAATTTAAATATATTTTATGCTTAAAATTTTATATGAGTATCTATAACTCGAAAATTAAGAAAATAAATGAGATTGGAATTGACCTCTTAAGAGAGACAATAGTCAAAGAAAAGAGGAAAAGGGTTTTAAAATTATGATTGGAATCATCAATGAGTTGTTCTTTTCTTATATGGACTATGATTATTATTATTTTTTTAATGTATCCTTTTGGCTTCCCTAATTTAGCTTTTCTATATTTGCCGATTCAATTTTTTTAATTAAATTACTGTAGGGTTTAGTGTCTCTAAGAAAATATCCCATGGATAAATGGGTTTTGTAACCTTTGAGAGAGTTTACCTATTCCATTTGATGGCTAAAAGAAAATTATCATATATTATTTACCGACTTAGTTTGTAGAATTTTTTAAATACTATATTTCATGATACAATTTAATGACTAATTCATGCACATTAGATCATAACTATGAATTGAAAAATACTAGAAAAATTCATAACAAAAGTCATAATAAATGGCATATAGTCTATATATATATATATATATATATATATAGTGTTCACACAAAAGCAAAGGTTCCAATTATTATATTTCTAATTGCTTCCTTTAAGAGCACTTGATGAGTCTACAATATTCTATTATTTTATATCATTTTGTACACTCATTAGTAATGTATGAGAGATATATTGTGAAATTTAACACTAAATATAGTGTGTTTTGCATTCTCAATTTTTGGGCAGCACTTAGAGACGAGAGAGAGCAAAGCAAAAAAAAGCATTTCGGACCCTAAACGAAAAAGATATAACTCTTTTCGGCATCAATTGGATAAGAACAAGGCAATACGGGCAGCTTATGACCTGACTTACCGCCGTAAGCCTCTTCTAGAGAACCTTATGGACATGTTTATGCCCATAAGGAGGTATAAAGCCAAATCAGATGACCGTATAATGTGTTTGAACGCAAGTGCACGGGTCGCACACAAGTAATATAATAGTAGCTCCGTGAGGGGTAGGGTTGTCGAACCATAGGGACTGGACTTAAAGTACTGACTTATTGACACACCCCTTGCGTGTGACCCACAATTGCACGGGTTTGTCGAAGTAATAATACCCATGTGAGTTGGTTATCGTATCCACAGGGAATAGTGATCAGAAACACAAAGATTGCTATTAACTAAGGTGATGATGAGCCAATAGTAGTGTGAACAAAATCAATATGCAAAGAACTAAAGAAAATAAGAAAGAGTGGCACAATAAAATGAGAGGAAGGTAATCGATAGAAAGTGGGGCACTCAGACATTGCTTTCCCCTAGGATTCTTGCTTCAAGTGCAAGACCAACTATTATGTCTCCTAACTGATGCTTAATAAGTCGTGGAAATCCTAAAATACATGGTCCTAAACGTAAGGTCAACCGTGACTAACTCTACACTATGTCCTGGCGGAGAAATCACTTAGTCTCAACACCTCACAATGTGTACAGTTGCAAGAAGCTCGAAGGATTCCAAGTGATAAACCCTACTCCCTAATATAGGCCTAACCCTTTGTTCCAGGTGAAAGACCACTAGTCACAATTAATCCCCAGGACTAAAGATTACTTCAACGCTTCACTCTGTTGCTCACGCAACTAAGCCCTAGCGGAGTTCCTCTCTTAGCACTTCACTCTATTGTGACCACAAAGAACCCTTTGAACATAGAGGTAGGACAAATTACACCGAAGGGGAAAGGGGACGTTCTGCTAGATCTCGACTCACCCTCTCGACCCTCTCCAATCTTTCTTTGTTTAACCCTCATGGTGTGTCACTCACTCACAAGGATTACCAATGTAGACTCTTAACCCTAGTGTTACTCAAAGGGAGAAATCATTTAACAAGCATTCAAGATTGGAATTTAATTAAGGACATCAATTAAAGAAACAAAATAAAAGGTCAATGAAACAATAACATCCAAGGGTTTAGAAGTCCAAGTACCCTCTAGGGGTTTAGCTCTCCATGGAGCAAGATACAATCAGTAATGAAATCGAAAGTAAAAACATACAATCCATAAGTAAAACCCCCTCGGTATTAATGTCGATGGTCTTGTGGAGTAGCCTCGTCCTCTTTGAAGGTCCCCTTATCAAGCCTAAGGCACACCTCACCGGATCGGTGCCGACGAAACCTCCACCAATAACTCTCTTCTAAAGGAACTCGGTGTCGATGGCCGTAGAACCACTCCAAAAGCCTTACCCAAGCCCCTCTAAACCTTAGCCGTAGGCCTCTCTAAAGTTGGGAAAAAGATGGAGAAAAGATGAAAAGAAGGATTCCCAAACCAGTACAAGTCACGGCTTTATATAGGGCTGGAATCTGGAATCCACACGAGCGTGTGGAATTTCCACACGCCTGTGTGAATCTGCAGGAATCTGATTTTCTGCGACCTGTGAACGGTAACTGCTACGGTAAATTCCTACAATGATTTGCTGCATTAACCTGCTATAGTACTCCGCCAAAAATACTCCCGAATCCACACTTTTCATCGAGGCAATATAAACGGGCACACGTCTATGCCATAGATCTCGTCGCTTATTCAATAAGGGATAATAAGCAGATTGGATTGAGTGTCAACAACAAGAAAATAATGCTCCGGGATATTCCCTATGCACTTAGTGAAGCTCACTTGCTCTCATGATTTACAAGGTACATTCTAAAGTTCTAGTGTGTGCTCAAAAGCAATGTTACAACTAAGGTTCTCAACTATGTAAAGTTTTGCAAAGATAACTATGGGTTCATGATCACCAAGTTTTGTCATTACATAGGGCAACAACAACTGTGGCATTCCACCATCGAGTTTTACCTAAGCAACTACGTAGATCAAACACATCGAGTTTTGCAAACACAAGATTTAACATAATAAGTAAAAGAACTCCGTAAATCAAGAGAGTATAAGTGTTCAAAGCATACAAAGTGACATAGTTCCCATCCCAAGGCACCTTGGCCGGTTAGCCCCTCATGGGCGGGTACAACATGGAGAAAACAATAATAGATCTAAAGAAAGAAGACATGACTCCCTTCTCTTCAAGATTCATCTCCAATATCATGCTCTGTGCTAGCACCACTTCCTTAGTACCTCCAACTCACCCCTTGTTTCCTTAGAAAGTGTGGTGAACCTAAATCTTTACTCTCATCAATGTCCTCCAGGTGGAGAAGAAGATCCCCAAATAAAGATGATAGAAGAACCCTAGAAACTGGAGTTAGAAGGTAGATTTTGGGTTCAACACAGTCAGAGCACGAGCTTGTCTGGACCATGTTATGTTGTGGGAAGTTCTAGAGTGAAATGGTAGAGCACAAGAAATGAGTGCAATGCTTTCTGATCTCAGGAAAGTGGTAAAATTTTAAATGAAGAGGGAACAACGAGAGTTAGTAAGAATGTGGATAATCAATGACAACGCCCCTTGCGTGTGACCTGCAAGTGCACGAATTTGTCGAGTAATAAATCCCAGGTGAGTGGGGTATCGTATCCACAGGGAGTAGGGAGTAAAAAATACTTAAATTGCTACTTAACCACGTGAAAGTGAACAATGATAGTGGTGATAAAATGTAATGTGAACAAAGATAAAAGAAACAAGAATGAGAGGCGCAAGTAAGTGAGAGGTAAGGCAATCGATAGAAATGGGGTATTCGGATAATGTTCCCCTTGGATTAATGTTTCAAGTGCAAGACCCACTATTATACTTCCTAATGAATGCTCAATGAGTCGTGGAAATCCTTAAGCACACGGTCCCAAATCTAAGGTCAACCGTGACTAACTCTACACTATGTTCCGGTGGAGAAATCGCTTAGTCTCAACACATCACATTGTGTAAAGTTGCATGGAGTTTTAGAGAATCTAAGTGATAAAACCTCTTCCTATGTATAGACCTAACCCTTTGGTCCAGGCAAAAGGCTCCTAGTCACATTTAAGCCCCAGACACTAGAGTCACTTCAACGATTCACTCTGTTGCTCGCGCAACTAAGCCCCAACGGAGTTCATCCTCTAGAACTTCACTCTATTGTGACCGCAAAGAACTCAAGGAAATGGAGGTAGGATAAATCACACCGGAGGGGAAAGTCGATGCTCCACTACCTCTCGACTCACCCTATCAACCCTTTCCAATCAAGCAATGTCTAACCCTCGTAGTGTGTCACTCATCTACAATAATTACCAAGATGGACTCTCAACCATAGTGTCACTCTAAGGGAGAAATCATTCAACAAGAATTTAAGATTGGAACTCAATTGAAACATCAATTAAGGAAAGCATAATAAAAGATAAATGAAACAATAACATCCTAGAGTTTTCATAATCCAAGTACCCACTAGGAGGTTTAGCTCTCCATGGAGCACAATACAATCAACAATGAAATCAAAAGTAAAAAAACGTTTTCCATAAGAAAACCTCCTCGGTAGTCATGTCGATGGTCTTGTGGAGTAGCCAAGTCTTCTCCAAAGGTCCCCTTATCCGGCCTAGGGCACACCTCGCCGGATCGGTGCCCACGAAAGCTCCCCCAATAACCTTCTTCCAAGTGGAGCGCGGTGTTGAATCCTTAGAACCATTCCAAAGACGTGCCAAAAGCCTCTCTAAACCCTAGCTGACGGCTTCTCGAAAGATGTATGGAAGTTGGAGAAAAGGGGAAAAGAAGATCACAAAAATCGGGCTGGATCGCGGCTTAAATAGGGCTAGAATCGGGAATCCACACGCCCCTGTGGATTTTTCACACGGGCTTGTGGAATTTTCACATGGGCGTGGGGAATTTCCACATGCCCATGTGGATTGTCTGGAAATCCTGTTTTCGGCCGGCTATAAACAGTAATTGCTACAGTACTTTCTTCGGTAACCTACTACAGTGCTCGGACAAAACACTCCCAATTCCATGCTTTTCATCAAGGCAACATAAACGGACACACCATTATGTCGTAGATTGCACATCTTCTTCAATCAAAAGCTTCATTGGCGGAGGTCTTGTTATCAATGCACAAGTCGGGATACGCAAATGTGGCTGCCTTCATGCCCTTCAACTCATTGTAGTGACTTGAATTCATGGAGATTGGCACACATTCACGTATCTTGGAGTCCCGCTTGTGTCTTCGCGTTTGTTCCTTCCAAGATTCCACCAAATAATGCGTTTACGATCTACTTTTGGAATATTTTCTCAATACTTAGCTTCACAACCCTACATGCACAAAAGAACACAAATACACATGTATTAGCACTTAAACCTGCTAAAAGTAATGCTCAACATAAGGAAAGAACACTTCGCATTCTTATCACACAAGCACTTATCACTCAACAATAACTATGCTCTTACTTCCAAAACCTAGTACGTGTGTGTTTAAAAACCCTAAATTATGTTCCCCATGGTCACAAAGAATTTAAACGACACAATACTCAATGGGTAGTAGCTTCATACACTCTTGAGGTAGCCTTTTCCCTTGGTGCCACTCACGATAGGTAGAAAGTGATGGTGCCGCTTGCGATAGGTGTGCTATTCCCTAAATTTAAACACGGAGAGTGATGATGCCGCTCTCGACGTGTTGCTAACTCCAAGCACCCACACGATCCCTGAGATACACAGAGGGACACAAGGGAAGCATATATAAGTGAAACAACAAAAATACAAAACGTAAACAAGCCAAAATGTCAGTACAGCAGGGGCCTCACCATGCCGAGAGAACTACATAGTAAAAGTGTAAAATAATCACAAATCACTAAAGGAAAAACACAATAAAACAAGGATCGCTGGAATAAAAAAGAGGCGCTCTTGACTACGGAATTGTCATGAAAGAGGGTGGTAGAGGCATCAAACTCCCCCAAATTGAGAATATCCACACCAGCATATCGCGTGGGGCGCACAGGAGAGGTAGGCTCAGGAGACAACCACACCCCCAAGTGCTCGGAAATGCCCACCACACTCCACTACAACCATCGAAACTCAGCGGATGAACGGAAAATCTACTCGGGAGCTTGGAGTGGTGACTGTGATCGCGGACGAGAATATGTAGCTTGTGATGGAGGGCTTGGTGTAGCGGTGTCGGTAAGAGGTGTATCATCAGTCGGCATGACCCGGTACTCGGTCCCTCGGATGGTTTGAACTTTGTGAACCATCCTCATCAAGCACAGCATTTCGAGGAACACCAGAGCCACACCTCTTACCACTCTCATCAGGTCAGTCCCCTGAACGGCACCCAGATGGTGGACTAACCAGGTAATATACGGATCAACAAAAAGTGCACCGATACGAGGAGATGTCCCTTGTTGCGAAATGGATACAACAACCTCATATCCCAAATGCATGTGGAAACAATCCACCATGCTCAACAAAAAATCGAAATCTCTCAAACTAACGACACTTGTACTATCACCACGACCCGTCAGGGTGTGACTGAGCAGGAAATGTATGTAGCGTATTGCTGTTGATCAAAGTGTTCTAGCCTTGGTCCGACGGGGATCGTAAGTAGGAGACAAACTCAACCGTCGCCAGGCATTACTAAGTGGCTCCCCTGCTAGTCGGGATGTCAGCAAAGCATTATAGGCAATGGTGTGCGTGAACTCTCTGTCATATAAGCCCAAATTTATGGAGAACTCAGTGAGGCTCATATGATGAACTGCGCCAAAAACCTAGAACTCAATGAAGTCAGAGTAGTGAAAGCAATAGTGCCTCGCGATATCTCGAATATGGACAACACCTCGAGCGCCATCTACTCATAGGTGTTGTCAGTTATCTAAAATAGCTAAGGCCATGCCTTAGCACCAAGCAACTACTGTACTTTGGCTTCCAGGCCACCTCCTATAAAACATCCCAATCTATCTCTCTCGATTCACCAAAGCATCGACGAGAAAGGTGTACGTATAGCTCTGTATGTGGCTGAGTATAGAATATGGGTCTGTATTCTGCTCTAGAGGATGAGTCATCAGTTCTAGGTCTCTTAGAAGGCCTGGCAGTAGTATGCTTCCTTAGTATTATCTGCAAAGAGCATGTGAAACAACTTAGTACAGAATAAGAAAAATCAGGCTGGACACGATCGTGCTAGTGGCACAGTGACCATGTCCAGAGTGATAACAAGATTGTGCAAGGTGTTCTCAATGGTGACAAGATCGTGTCATGTGGAATAACACGATCGTTTCGGTGTCGATCATCATTCCCAAAAGGACTACACCACTCAATCGCCATTGATTCAAAAAATAATGCCAACATAAGTAAAGTAGGCCCATGAATAAACCCTAGAGGCCCAAGAATCGCAAACCAAAACCTTGAAACCTTGAAATGCTAAAAGGAAAACAATGGCCGCTTACTAGATTCGGAGAAAATATGGAAAAGAAGAAATCACCGAGGAAATCTCTTGATGGAAACCAGCAAAAGAAGGCACCATGCCTTATAGACCCAATGAGGAGAGGGAGAGTCAAACTTTGCGAGGAAAAAGGCATGATGGAAGGGCGCTGCCTCCAGGAGTTAGGGTTTTTAAAACAAACAGCGGAATCCGAACGGTCGTGCCCGAACATGCAAGAAACTCATGCGTGCCCGATCGCAGGGATTAGGGAAAGAAGAACCACGGTGATAAATATTTCAGGGATTAGTGATTAGCCACCGAGTATGCTAAACCCACTAAAAAAATTTCAGAAGGGTGATAAAAATTTGAAACAAGGATGACACGATTGTGTCAGGTGAATAGAAAACATACCTCTTCCCCGACACGCTCGTGCCCAGCCTATGTGTGTCCTGGAATATGTCATAAATTGAAACCAGTGAAAATCAATGGCTTGCGCATGGGCATATTCTGCCCTTGTCGTGCTTGAAAATTTCCAGGACAATGGTTCTTTCCCCCTATAAACATTATAGTACAAGGTCTAGAGCAAAACAAAAACTAGTATGAATAATAAATCAAAGGAATGCCAAGAAAATCATAAGGAGATGGAGATGAAGTACAACAAGTTAACCAGCGATCCGAGAATAAGTAAACAGTCAAACAAAAGAAGAACAAACACTCAATCCAACAAAACCTTTCAAATGACTTGGGTTACCTCCCAAGAAGCGCTTGATTTAACGTCACTAGCTCGATGTACCTAGTTTGCTTAAGGAGGTTCATGAAATCGAGACCTTTTTTGGTCACCCGTGACGCAATTGCAAGCATATGGTAATAACATGTTAATCAAATTGATCTCACCAAATGACCAAGTAGAAGAATGTTCAATGTTGGGTGGTGTTGGCGGTGAGGTGGATGGTTCTTTTTTTCTAGATGTCACTTTCTTCCACCACTTCCTTGCTCTGGAGACTTGTTTCCTTGGTGGTTTTGATGGTTCCATATTCTTGTTGTCCACCAATTCCAAACCTTTAGCCTCTTCTACTATCCCCCCAAGTCCCTCATCATCCAAGGGAGTATCTTCCAATAATTCTGCAAGTTCAACCTTCATGAAAGTGTTCTGTACAAAATCAGAGACGAACTCATCAACAACATCAGCAAAATAATATGTATCATCGAAATCCATAGTATGTCTCATGGAGTCACAAAGTCTAAAAGTGGATTCTTCATCGCCGACTCGTAGTGTCATTTGGCCATCCTTGACATCAATGAGATGCTTGGAAGTCGCTAAGAATGGCCATCCCAATATTAATGGAACTTCAACCTTGTCATCAACATCTAAAATGACAAAATCCACTGGGAAGATAAATTTATCCACTTTGACCAAAACATCTTCAATTATGCCCCTTGATCGTCATGTGGATCTGTCTGCCAATTGCAGGGTCATGTTGGTGGGGTTTCGGATCCCCAAGCCCTAGTTTTTGAAAAATTTTGTAGGGCATGAGGTTAACACTTTGCCCAAGGTCGGCCAGGGTTTTCTCATCAACTAAACCCCCAATTTTCCAAAGGATAATGAATCCCCCTAGATCTTTCTCCTTCTTAGGAAGTCTGTTGCATAGTAGAGCAGAGCACTCCTCATTGAGTGTCATAGAAAACACCTCTTCCAATTTCCTTTTATTTGTGAGTAGTTCCTTTAAGAATTTGGCATACCTTGGCATTTGAGCGAGGGCTTCTATAAATGGAACATTAATGTGCAGAGTTTTGAACATGTCAAGGAATTTTCTGTACTGCGCCTCTTACTGGTCTTTCCTTGCCTTGACAAGGTAAGGAAGCTTTGGTTGATACTTGAGTGGTTGAATTGTGTCCTTACCTTATTCCTCTATTTTCTCTTCTGCAGTGGCTGGGATGTTGATATCAGTACTCAAGAAAAAATTCCTAAAAATTCCAGTAAAAATTAGAGCATGAGAACATTTAATGTTAAAACTCGAGCATATAAAGATAAAGCAATGAAATACAACTCAAGACAACAAAAATAAAAGATAAACTCAGAAAAAAGATCCTTTCTGAGTAGTACAAGTCCAAAATATGAAAAATAAGAACAAAGAAAAGTAAAGACGCATCAGGCGTTAGTGTCGCACATGGTCGGCTCTTCTGCTGCTGGTGCTAGATAAAATGGTGATGGTGGATCTGGTGATAGTGGTGATGGAGATGCCTGAGGAGTACGAGGTCTCATCATAAAGGAAGATGTCACGTCTCGCTTGAGGATCTGTTGTAAGATGTCGAGACCTTGCATAACCTCTGTGTGGTTCGCGGCCTGTGTAGCGCAAACTCCAGCTAAATTGGGCTAGAGTACCCCCACCCCACTGCACTCTCGAGCCTCTCAAAATGATCATGGGCTCGAGTCGGTAAAAAGATCCGCACTTGAGGTGGCTCCTATGCTGCGGGGGGTGACTCTGTGTGCACCTGCTCATGTTATGGCTCTAACGCTGGCTGTGAGCCCACTGCCGCATCTCCCTTGGCCTCTGCTATCTCTAGTGGGGGCATGACCATAATGTAAACCCCCTGCCTGTATCTCCTCACCATGCCCATCAATTGCATGGTCTCTATGCCGAGTGGTGCAAGTATAATCATCTTCTCTGCCCCTCTAATAGCGTCAAGCAGACCTATACCAATGATGAGCCTAGTGATGTATAGGCTGGAGAAGAGAACACTGATACTGGAATACTGTCCCTAGTGGCGCAAGTACTCAGCCAGGACGTGCCCCAAATGAATCGGCTCGCTCTGCACCATAGAGTATAGATATAATAGCCCATGTCTGCACAGTACCCCTGTGCTGTCACCACGCTCGTTTACTGATCGACTGAGAATAGCGTGGATGTATCTGTATGCTGACCAAGAAAGGCAAGTAGCCTTGGGCACTCCCGGCTCATACTGGCCCTGACCACAGAGTATCCTATATGCTATCTGAGGGGTCAAGCTACCTGGATAATCAGTTGGTAGCCGATTGTACTCCTCAGTGTTTGTAAATGCCTCGTTATATAACCCGAGTCTGAGCAAAAACTACATGGAGCTCATACTATGATACTTCCTGAACACTCTAAATTGTATGACGTCGACACTGTCAAAACTCATATATGACCGGTCAAACTCGAAGGACGCTAACACCTCTAATGTCAGCAACCAAATGGCAGGCTCACGACTAGACAATAATCTGTGCCAACTGCCTACGGTAAGGAGCTCCTCAACCTCATCGGCCATGTCATCAGTGAGTTGAACCTCTCTCAAAGCACCCACCTCTTGAAAATGTGTCTGTCCAAACTTCATCTTCACCAACCTCTCAAAACGAGCCTGGTGCTCGGGAATCGAGAACTCCATGTACTCTGGCTCAAGCTGAGGGCTCTCTAGGACATTTGCTGCCAGATCTCTTTGATCTGAGGGGCCATATCTGCAAGATTTGAAAAGAAATTGATCAAATTCATTCACAAAACCATACTGCAAGAATCCATACGGTCATGTGGAAATTCCAAACGCTCATGTGGATCCATGGGACGTGAAAGCCGCACGGCCCTTGTTCTAAAAACTCAAAAATACATCCCAAAATAATTTCTAAACTTATTATAAACATACACCAACCATTTAATCATAGAACAGAAGCAACATTTACCAATTTAATTGATATAAATCAAGATTGGCGAAGAAAAGAGTGAATGAGAGTTTACCGACAAGATGAAGATGAAAAACTTGAAAACGGCTAGAAAACTCAAGTAAAATCCCTCTAAAATAACGGTGAGGGGTCGGGAGAGTACAAGGATACATTCGTTGAGTGTTTGGGAGTGCGAGAATGAAAAAGTGCAATAGATTTATAAAGAAAACTCGCAACCTTTTGAATTCTGTACATCCGCAAAGGCCTGTGGAAATTACCCACGCCGGTGTGACTCCATAGAAGTGCTTCACAGGGGCACTCACACACCCCTGTGTGCTCTCAGGATAGCACACTTTTCCTCTGAATGCATCCACATGGGCTATGGCAATTCCCCACGCCCGTGTGCCCGACCCACAGGGGTACCCACATACTCCTGTGGCTTTTCTGTCCACTCGAGAACTTTCTATAAGTGTTTCGTACACCCGTGTGGAAATTCCACACGGGCATGGATCTTCACAAGGCTATTCACAGGGGCAATCACACGCCCTTGTGTCTTCTCGGGACGGAAAAGAACTCTCTGGAGGAAATCACACAGGTATGTGAATATTACCCACACCCGTATGTAGTTCACAGGGTCAGACATATGGGGAGACACACGCCCCTATGTCTTCTTGGGATAGAGTTTTGAACCTCTGCAAAGAAATACACGCCCGTGTGGAAATTACCCACGGGCGTGTGACCTTCACAAGGTCATTCACAGGAGCATTCACACGTCACTATGTCTTCTCAGGATGGAGAAGTTGAGCTCTGAATAGAACCACATGCACGTGTGGAAATTCCACATGACCATGTGTCTTCTCTGGATGACTTAGAAAAAATTACAGACCCTGATGAAAATTTCTGTACACTTATACACATACAGAGCCTGCATATATTATGAAAACTGACCAGAAAATCATGAAAATCATGCTCAAACGACAAAGAAACTTGCCAATCACAATTATGCACACGAAAACATCAATGATCCACAAGAAAAACACAACAATTGCATGTAAACATCAAGACACCAACACTTAAGTTCTTATTCATGCAAACACTAAACTAAAAGCTAGAAAAACAGTAAAGACTTGGGGTGCCTCCCAAGAAACACTTGTTTAACGTTACTAAGCTTGGCATACCTCTTCTTACCTCACGAGGGCTCATAGATGAAGGTTTCCCTCTTACCCATAACCTGAAAGCATGATGAACATAGTCTTTTGAAGGTAGAGAGGAAGTTATTGAGTTTGTTGCTGAACAAGGTTCGTCACCCTTACTCTGTTCTTGCACATCCCCATTAGCCTTGGGGCATTTCTTGTGACATCTCCTTGCACGCTTCATCTTTTGGATCATCTTCTTCATGGTCCCCGGGGTAGGTTGCACCTTGTCCTCTAGACCAAGCATCAAGACTTCATCATTCTCCACTCCTTGATCTAGCACCCCTTCATATGGGTCCGGATTCATCATTTCCTGCACATATTCATCTATTAGTTCATCGGTAGTGTCAAGAAAGTAAAGAGTATCATCAAAGTCTAGAGAATGTCTCATGGCTTTGGTGAGGCGTTATGTAAGCTTGTCATCCCCAACTCATAAAGTCAACTCCCCGCCATCCATGTCAATGAGGGCCTTGGAAGTGCATAAGAACGACCTCCCAAGTATCAGCGAGACATCGACATCCTCATCAACATCCAACACTACAAAGTCTACAGGAAATATCTACTTGTCAACTTTTACAAGTACGTCTTCAATGATGCCCGCTCGGATGTCTCATCATTTGGTCCGCCAATTGAAGTGTCATCCGAGTGGGCCTAGGTTCCCCCAAGCCTAGCTTTTCGAAGAATGTGTAAAGCATGACGTTGATGCTAGCCCCTGAGTTCGTCAATGCCTTCTCTTCACCCAACTTTTTGATATTGCACGGGATGATGAAGCTTCCGGGGTCCTTCTTCTTGTTCGGCATATTCTTTTGCAACACCGCCATATATGAAGCATCTAAGATTATAGATGAACTTTCCTCTAATTCCTCTTGTTGTTCAAGAGGTCCTTCAGAAACTTTGCATACCGAGGCATTTGACACAACGCCTCCACAAATGGGATGTTGATGTGCAACTGCTTGAATAACCCCAAGAACTTATTGTATTGCTCATCATTTTGGTCATTCTTCAACCTTGAAGGATAAGGGGTTCTTGGCTTTTAAGGTGGTAGTGCCACCTCCTTTCCTTTAGTTCTTTCCTCAACCTCTATGACCTCGGGTGCATCAACATCAGTCTTCTCACCCGGAAACCTGCCCTCAACCTCACGACTACTTCTCAAAGTGATCGCCTTCACAAGTTTCCTCAGATTGGTTTCTGTGTTACTAGGCAAGCTTCCTTAAGGTCTCTCCGATAATGACTTCATAATTTGCCCCACTTAATTCACTAAATTATACAATGATACGGTGTGGTTGCAAAGTGTGGCTTTAACCGATAGAAATCTTGTGTCCAACAATTGAATGAACTTGGTTAAAGCCTTCTCTAGATCGGTCATCCGGTTTTCTAACCTTGAAACTCGGTTCTAAATGTTTGGGGCTTGTTGTTGTTGTTGGAAACCTAATGGTGCCATGGTCTTTTGTTTGCCCTTGACTATTACATGAAAAATTCGGGTAGCTCCTCCAACCCGGATTGTAGGTGTTGCTATATGGATTGGCTTGGCTTCTCATTGCATTACCCATAAAATCCACTTGTTCTACCGAGGATGTACCACCAATAGAAATGGGGCAATCGGAAAGAAGCATGTCCTCCCCCACACCCAGTGCAACTAGTGAAGGATGCCACTCTAGGAGAAGTTAGAGTATCTAACTTATTGCTCAATGACTCAACCTGGGCTGCCAATGAAGTAACTGCATTGATCTCATGAAGTCCGACTACCTTCTTTCTGTCTCTTGTGTTCTACTAATAACTGTTCATATCCATTTCTTCACTGAGATGTCGGGCTTCTTTAGGGGTCTTGCTTCCTAAGGTACCACCTCCTCCAGCATCAAGTAACTATTTTATGCTCGGGTTCAACCCATTATAGAAAGTCTGAATGATCATCCACTCGGGGAACCCTTGTTGAGGACATTTCCGGAGGAGCTCCTTGAACCTATCCTATGTCTCAAAAAGAGACTCCAATTCTGTATGTACAAAGGAGGAAATTTCATTCCTGAGCTTCGCAGATTTTCCAAAAGGGAAATATCGGGCAAGAAAAGCTTCTACCATTTCCTCCCAAGTAGTAATCAATGCCCTAGGTAATGAATATAGCCACTACTTTGCTATCCCCTTCAAAGAAAATGGGAAGGCCCTCAATCTGACAGCATCATCCGTAACTCCATTAATCTTAAGCATGTTGCACACTTCCAAGAAGTTCTCAATGTGATTGTTCAGATCCTCATCGGCCAAATTATTAAATTGTGCCGACTGTTGTATCATCTGGATGAATGCTGTCTTTTAGCTCAAAGTTCTGAGCTATAATCGGTGGCCACACAATACTAGATTGTGTGCCTAGAACTATGAGTCTAGTATAACTTTGATAGTGTCCTTTTCTGTTCATTTTGTTCTGCCATATTATTTGACCCTTCACCTTCTATCACAGCTTGATTTAACTGTTCTTGTACAAGTTCTTTTCCCACTTCTATGAAGTGTTTGTTCAAGTTCAGGAGCTCCTTTCAGCTAATGTCAAAGGGTTCTGTCAAGTCATAACCTGGAGCTGCAACCAAAGAAAGAAAAACAAATCAGAATGATGGAATAATAAGAAAGTGTGAAATAGAATAAATGGTAAATAGCTAAAATAACAAAGTGCAAAGTATTTCTAAAATTTCTATTCCACGAGCAACGGCGCCAAAAACTTGACAACGCCCTTTTGCGTGTGTACAACAAGTGCACGGGTTTGTCGAAGTAATAATACCCTAATGAGTGTGTAGTCGTATCCATAGGTAATAGTGATCAGAAACACAAGGATTGCTATTTAATAAAAGTGAAGATGGATCGATAGTGGTGCGAATAATATTAATGAAAATAGAAATAAGAAAAGAAGCAGGAGGCGTAAATAAAAGATAGAAGAGGCAATCGACAGAAAGTAGGACACCCGGACATTATCCCCCTAGGACTATTGCTTCAAGTGCAAAATCAACTATTATGTCTCCTAACTAATACTTAATGTGTCATGGAAATCCTAAAACACACGGTCCCAAACCTACGATCAACCGTGACTAACCCTACACTATGCCCGGTGGAGAAATCACTCAGTCTTGATGCCTCACACTGTGTAAGGTTGCTTAAAGCTCTAGGGACTCCAAGTGATAAACCCTATTCCCTAATGTAGATCTAACCCTTTGGTCCAGGCGAAAGACCCCTAGTCATAATTAAGCCCCAGCACCAAAGATTACTTCAACTCTTCACTCTATTTCTTGTGCAACTAAGCTCAAGCGGAGTTCCTCTCTTAGCATTTCACTCTACTGCGACCGTAAAAAACTCTTGGACCACGAAGGTAAGATAAATCACATCAGAGGGGAAAGGGGACGTTCCGCTATCTCTCGACTCACCCTCACGACCCTCTCCAATCTTGCTTTGTCTAACCCTCATGGTGTGTCACTCACTCACAAGGATTACCAATGTAGGCTTTCAATCCTATTATCACTCTAAGGGAAAACTAATCAACAAGCATTCAAGATTGGAACTCAATTAAAGATATCAATTAAAGAAACATAATATAAAGGTCAAAGAAACAATAACATCCTAGGGTTTACAAGTCCAAGTACACACTAGGGGTTTAGCTCTCCATGGAGCAAGATATAATCAATAATGAAAATTCTAAGTAAAAGCATGCAATCCATAAGTAAAACCCCCTTGGTATTCATGTTGATGGTCTTGTGGAGTAGACTCGTCTTCTTCAAAGGTTCCCTCATCAAGCCTAGGGCACACCTCACCGAATTGATGCCGACGAAAGCTCCCCCAATAAATATCTTCCAAAAGAATACGGTGTTGAAGGATGTAGAACCATTGTAAAAGCCTTGCCAAAGCCTCTCTAAACCCTAGCCACGAGCGCCTCCAAAGATGAGAAAGAGATGGAAAGAAGGATCCATAAATCGGCTGAAAGGCGGCTTTAAATAGGCTAGAATCGGGCATCCACACGGGCGTGTGGAATTTCCACACGCCCGTGTGAATCTCAAGGAAATCAATTTTCTGCAGCCTATGAACAGTAACTGCTACATTATTTTGCTGCAGTAAAAGAAAATGCTACAATACTCGGCCAAAATACTCCTGAATCCACACTCTTCATCGAGGCCACATTAACAGGTACATATCCATGCGGTAGATCACGTTGCTTCTTTAACAAAATCATATTTGACGACAATCTTGCTAACTTTGCACAAGTCGGAACACATGAATGTGATTGTCCTTGTGCCCCTCCAATATGCATGTTCACTCGAGCACAACGGAGGTTGGCACACACTCACATGTCTTTGAGCACAACTTGTGTCTTCACATTTGTTCACTCCAAGATTTCATCAACAAAGTGCCTCCACGATCTACTTTGGCTACTTTCTTCCATTATTGTCTCCACAACCCTATATGCACAAAAGTAACACAAATACACATGTATTAGTGATAAAATCTGAGAAAAGTAATGCTCATTGTAAAAAAAAAAATACTTCGTATTGCTAATACACAAGCACTTATCAGAGTCACAAAGTCTAAAAGTGGATTCTTCATTGCTGACTCGTAGTCTCATTCGCCATCCTTGACATCAATGAGAGGCTTGGAAGTCACTAAGAATGGCCGTCCCAATATTAAAGGCACTTCAACCTTGTTATCAACATCTGAAATGATGAAATCCACCGGGAAGATAAACTTATCCACTTTGACCAAAACATCTTCAATTATGCCCCTTGTTCATCATATGGATCTGTCTGCCAATTGCAGGGTCATGTTAGTGGGTTTCGGATCCCCAAGCCCTAGTTTTTGAAAAGTTTTGTAGGGCATGAGGTTAATGCTTGCCCCAAGGTCAGCCAGGGCCTTCTCATTAACCAAACCGCCCATTGTGCAAGGGATAATGAATCCCCCTAGATCTTTCTCCTTCTTGGGAAGTCTATTGCATAGTAGAGTAGAGCACTCCTCACTCATTGTTATAGAAGACACCTCTTCCAATTTTCTTTTATTTGTGAGTAGTTCCTTCAAGAATTTGGAATACCTTGGCATCTTAGCGAGGGTTCTATAAATGGAACATTGATGTGCAGAGTTTTGAACATGTCAAGGAATTTTCTATATTGCTCCTCTTGCTTGTCTTTCCTTGCCTTAACAAGGTAAGGAAGCTTTGGTTGATACTTGAGTGGTTGAATTGTGTCCTTACCTTGTTCCTCTATTTTCTCTTCTGCAGTGGCTGGGGTGTTGTGACACGTCCGAATATGCGTGTGTAAACCACAAGTGCACGGGTGTCGAAGTAATAATTACCCCGGTGAGTGGGTAGTCGAATCCACAGGGAACAGGGCTACTAGTACTAACTTCTTCTCTGCTTTCTAACCAAATGATAAATGAAAAGGTGTGGTGATCTAATGTGCGAAGAGATGAACACCGGAGACGAATATGCAAGGGTAAATTGGAAGGAGAATCTCAATCAGTAAAAGTGGGGTATTCGGGCAATGCTCTCCCTAGGATTCAGGTATTAGGTACCGGATAAACAAAGTGTTTCTATGATGAGTAAGTTAAGTCGTGGAAATCCAAACATAATCGGGTCTATCTCTAGATCACCGATACTAGTCCCCTACAAGGTCCCGGTGGAGAAATCGCTCAATCTCAACACCTCACACCACATATGACCGCAAAGCACTCTAGGGATTCCAAATTGTGTATCCAATTCCTAAAGATTGATCCAACCCTAATTCCCGGCGAAGGATCCTAACCCCCTACAAGGTCCCGGCAGAGAAATCGAGCAATCTCACGCCTCCCACCAAATATGGTTGCATAGAGCTTAGGGAATGGAGATAGAATACACCAATCGGAGGGGAAAGGGGACACTTCACTATCTCATGACTCACCCTCTCAACCCTCTTCAATCTTGAGGTTCTAACCCTAATGGAGATCTCTCTCCCACCAAGGCAACAAATCATGCAAACCAAATAACCATAATATCAATAAGGCAAGCAAGCGTTAAACAATCAAGAATGAAACTTAATCAAACTCGGATTAAATAGAAACACAAAGCAAATACACAAAAGATGAGAATCCTAGGGTTCACAAGCCCAAATACCCTCTAGGGTTTTAGCTCTCCATGGAGCAACATACAAAACACACCATCAATGAATGAAAGTACATTAAAACCATAGAAATAAACCCCTTATATATGAACCGATGGCCTTGATGGAGAGCTTGACGTCTTGAAGGACCCACTCCGAGCTAGGTTCACCGGGTGGCTTCCTTGATGCTATGACGGAGGAGGAATCGATCAAAGTTGGTGACGAAGCACCTCCAAAGCCGCAAAGACCTCCTCTCCAAAACCCTAGCCGTCTCACCCTCAAGAGCCGCACAAAGATGAGAAAGAATAGGGCAAAACGGGCTATTTATAGGCCTTAGATCGCGTCTGTCACGTGCCCTCACGCGCCCGTGTGGATTTTCCACGCGCCCGCCTGGGCTGCAAGAATTTCCACGCGATCCGAACACTTTTCTCTTAAGGCCACATGTCCGGGCACACGTCCCATGTGGTAGGCTATAAAAACTTTTCTTCATCGACGTATCTTTGAGAGGTCTTGCAATCTTCACAAAGAGAAGGAATATGAAGATGTGGCTGCCTTTTGTGCCCTTCCAAATGGTGAATTGACTTGAATCTTCTTGGAAGTTGGCACACATCTCCACGCTTTATCAATCGCTCTCGTGTCTTGGTCCTTGAATTGAACAAGAACTCCCAACATTGTGTTTTTATAGCCTATCTTTGCTTCCTTTTTACTCTTCAAGGCATTCACAACCTATATGCATAAAAGAACACCAAATACACAATATGAAACATAAACCACAGTAAAAATGATGCTCAATGCATGTAAAACATATATAAAAATATGTCTACTCAAGCACTTATCATGTTGATATCGGTACTTACTATAAGTTCAGCAACCTCCTGGTTAGGCTCCTTCTTAAGAGAATTTGGAAGCTGTTTCCCATTTCTCAAAGTCACACTCTTTAGGGATTCCTTTAGGTTCACTACTATGTTGCTCGGGAGGGTCCCTGGTAGCCTTTCTTCCAGCAGCTTAGACATTTGGGCTACTTGGTACTCCAAGTTCCTCATAGTTGCATTGGTGTTCTTGGTCATCTCCTCTTGATCAGTGAACTAAGTCTTTGTACTCTTGACGATCAAGCCAATAAACTGGTGAGATCATTGGAAGGTTCTGAGGACAATGAGCATTACGATTATTGTGCAATCTGAGGTGGAGGCTTGTAATGTTGCTGCTGCTATGCCAACTATCTCAGTCCCGGCTGACTCCAAGAAAAATTTGGATGATTCGTCGATCCAGTATTATATGTGTTGCTATACGGGTTGTTTTGATAATGATGGTTCTGACCAAGGAAATCCACATGTTTAGTCTGTTCTGCACCTGTATCAATGGAGAAGGGATAACTTGGGTCACATGAAAGGCTAGAATGATCATAAGTAGGTCCTGAACTTGAAGACGGAGATTGCTGTTAGGATTATGCCCTCGAATGCCAACGAGGATGCTTGTAGTAGGGTATCTCATTTGTATTATACATTCTTATTCTTATTCTTATTATTATTATAGCCGTTTATTTTGAAGTTCATATAAATCTTGTGATGCCATTATAACTAGTTTTGAATATCATAGTCCATGTGTATTAAGTTAAAACTTCTACTCTTTGTGGAATAAAGAGGAGATCACTAGAAGGGTTTGGAACTTATACACTTAAATAGTTCACAAATCAGAGAACCTTTAATTGGGCATTAAAGGTTCATAAGGATTTGTATGACATATACTTTGACAAAGAGTGCTAGTTGAACACTATGGAATAGTGGGAGCATATGTCATAAATGCATCATTGGGAATTGGTGTATTCAAACATGACTCGCAACAATCCAATCACATGGGTTTTACTCTTTGGCAGTCAATGATTGGGATTGTTGATTATGATCATATGAGTGGACCTTAGACCTGAGGTATCATGAACACAATGTACTTGTGACGTCTAGTCTATTACTAGAGTTGTTCGGCTCAGTTCACCTTTTGGTAGGGCCGACCTCAAAGTGTAACTATGTCGGGCAGGTAGCAGTTGTGAGTGATCACCAAGAAGGAATTCGTTCTCTCGGAAGTAAACGAGTTAGTATCCTATGCGACTATAAGTATGTGAGATTAGAAGACCTTGGCCAAAGTAGTCAAACTAATCGTGTAGGACACGAAAGGTAGTTTGGTAATCTCACCCCACTATAGTTATTTGCATGTGATCGAGTTCAGCGAGTTTGACAATTACCATGGCTCTCACTCGGTTGGGATACAAGAACGAAAGGTTTATACATATAATCATAATCGAGAAGGTTCGTAATGATCTACTCATTCTTGTTCAATTGGGCTATGACGTGGGGCCACGGGGCTGGCTAGGTGTCACCCACATCCTTTGGTATCCTCCCATTGCCAATCAGAATGAATCTAGGGAGTCACGCTTAAAGGGATAAAGAATCAGTCTCCTTTTGAGTACAGGGGTAAAATTATCAATTTATAATTGTACTTCATGGGATGAGTGAAATTATAAATTAGTCTAGGGTTTTTGTCTTAAGTTTAAATTTTGATTTAAATTCGATGGAGTCTAATGGATAATCAAAATTATGAGGACTCAAAGATAAAAGTGGGTTTAGTTAGATTAGGACTCATATTTCTAATAGAACTTCTATGGTAATGTTTATCATATTATGAAGGTTCGTATTTTGAATAGGACTTCATAATTCATTGATGTTTATCATATTATGAAGGTTCATATTTCGAATAGAACTCATAATTGAATAATGTTTATCATATTTTATGAAGTTTCTATAAATATGACTCCTCTCCAACTATAGAATGATCTCAATTAATTCTCTAGTGAGAAAATCCCCTAGCTCTCTCTTCCTCTCTAACCCTAGCCGCTACTTGGAGAAAAAGAGGAGATTGTCTTTTAATTCCGGCATGTGATCTAGAGGCGTGAAACTTTCATTCGCCGTTAGGAGATCTACGACAATCCGAGAGATAAATTTGGCGCATCAAAGGAAAGAAAATCATTAAGAGGTAATTTTCTACACCTTTTAATTAAATTACGGTGCTCATTAAAACAATTGGAATATATATCACAAATATATTATTGCTTCCGCATGCCCTTTTAATGTTATTTGATTTTTGCGATATTACCCAACAATTGCATGGTATCCAATCTCTTGGTTATTGATTCAACCTATGTTGCAAGAGTAGTGATAACATCCACTTTATAAATACCAACGGTCTTCACCAGTTTGTTCCTCTCCTAACTCCACTAATACCCATTGTTTGCCATCTCTTCAATCAGGCCTTGTGCTACACTTGGTTGCTTGTTACACAATGAACCTCCGACGGCAACATCAAGCATCTGTTTGGTGGAAGTATTTATTCCATTATAAAAGATTTTGATCTGCATCCATTCAACAATTCCGTGTTGCATACATTTTCTCAACATCTCCTTATACATCTCCCACGTATCGTATAAGGACTCAGATTCTAATTGGCGATAACAAGAGACGTTGCTTTTAAGTTTAATGATCTTAGCAGGGGAAGTACCGAGCAACGAATACCTCAGAAGTCTGCTTCCATGTTGTGAGAGACCCATGGGGTCAAGGAATTTAGCCACTGCTTAGCCCTTCCTCGCAATGTGAATAGAAAGAGTCTTAGACCAATTGCTTCCTCAAAATCATTGCTCGCCTTATAAGTGTCACAGATTTCTTAGAAGTTTCTTAGATGCTCGTAGGGGTCATCATCCTGAAATCCATCAAACTGACATATCTATTGCACAAATTAGATTAAATTTAGCTTTAATTTGAAATTGTTGGCCGCAATAGTAGAATGAAACAATACTCAACCCAACTCCCTCAAGGTTTGGCCATGTAAAATCTGAGATGCTTTATGCCTGGTTGATAAGTGCTTGTGTGTTAAGAATGTGAAGTATTCTTTCTTTACGATGAGCATAACTTTTATCAGGTTTAAGCGCTAATACATGTGTTTTTGTGTTCTTCTGCACATATAGGTTGTGAAGCTAAATATTAAGAAAAGGAGCCAAAAGTAGATCATGAACGAATTATCTGGTGGAATCTTGGAAGCAACAAACGTGAAGACACAAGTGGGGCTCTAAGATAAGTGAATATGTGCCAACCTCCAAGTATTCAAGCTATTACAATTAGTTGGAGGGGCACGAAGGCAGTCACATTTATGTATCTCAACTTGTGCAATGATAGCAAGATCTTTACCAATAAAACCGTTTATTGAAGAAGCGACACAATCTACAGTATAAATGTGTGTCCGTTTACGTTAACTCGATGAAAACATGGATTCGGGAGTGTTTTGGGCAAGTACTGTAGCAGGGCAGTATAGCAGGTACTGTTCACAGCTGGCCGAAAAAGAGAATTCCAGAGAATCCACACGGGTCGTGTGGATATTATCCATGCCCGTATGGAAATTCTATAGGCCCGTGTGGAAAATCCACAGGGGCGTGTGGATGCCCGATTCCAGCCCTATTTAAAGCTGATTTCAGCCCCGATTTCAGTGTTCTTTTCTCCATCTTTTCCCCAACTTTCAAGAGGGCAGCGGCTAGGGTTTTGAGAGGTTTTGGCAATGCTTTTGGAGTGGTTCTCCGGCTTTGACACCACGCTCCACTTGGAAGAAGGTTATTGGGGGAGCTTTCGTCGGCACCAATCTGGCGAGGTGTGCCCTAGGCCGGACAAGGAGACCTTTTGGAGGAGACGAGGCCACTCCACAAGACTATCAACACAACTACTGAGGGGGTTTTTCTATGGATTACTTGTTTTTACATTCGATTTCATTGTTGATTGTAACTAGCTCCATGGAGAGCTAAACCCCCTAGTGGGTACTTGGATTTGTGAACCCTAGGATGTATTTGTTTCATTAAACCTTTTATTATGCTTTCCTTAATTAATGTTTTAATTGTGTTCCAATCTTAAATGATTGATTGATTGATTGAATGCTCCCTTAGAGTGACACTAGGGTTGAGAGTTCACCTTGGTAACCCTTGTGAGTAAGTGACACGCCACGAGAGTTAGACAAAGCTAGATTGGAGAGGGTTGAGAGGGTGAGTCGAGAGGTAGTGGAGTGTCCCCTTTCCCCTTCAACGTGATTTATCCTACCTCTATTTTCTTGAGTTCTTTGTGGTCATAGTAGAGTGAAATGGACTACGGGATGACCTTCCGCTTGCGCTTAGTTGCAGAGACAACGGAATGAAGCGTTAAAGTGATTTTAGCACATAGGGCTTAATTGTGACTAGGGACCTCTCAACTGAATCAAAGGGTTAGGTCTATATCTAGGAAAAGGGTTTATCACTTGGAATCCCTAGAAGTCCATGCGATTCTATGCGAATGCGAGGTGTTGAGATTGTTCGATTTCTCCTCCGGGACATGGTATACAGTTAGTCAAGATTGACCTTAGATTTGGGACCGTGTATTGAAGGATTTCCACAACTGATTAATGCATTAGTTAGGAGGCATAATAGTAGGTTTTGCTCTTAAAACGATTGTCCTAGGCGGAACAATATTCGAGTACCCCATTTATATCGATTGACTTTCCTCTCAATTTTATTGTGCCTCTCGTTCTTATTTCTTTTATCTCTTTTTATATAAATCTCATTCATCATACCATTGATTTATTCTCATCATAATTAGATAGCAATCATTGTGTTTCTATTCACTGTTCCCTGTGGATACGATACTCACTCACCTGGGATTTATTATTTCGACACCCGTGTACTTGCGGGATATACGCAAGGTGCGTTGTCACTGGTTATGGGCCATTTCTTCTTCCTGACCAACTTCCACACTTATCTCAACAAATCTTGTCTCACTCAGATTAATTTGACGGATCTTTCTTCTAAAATTCCTTTCAGCCTCTGGATTAGGATTTGCTAATGGAGAAGAAGTGATTCCACGGGTTATGCAATTGTACCTATGATAAGTACTTGTGCGATATGAATGCGAAGCATTATTTCCTTATGTTGAGCATTACTTTCCTCGGGTTTTTACACTAATATGTGTGTTTTTATGTTACTTTCGTGCATGTAGGGTTGTGAAACAAATTATGAAGGAAAGAAGCCAATGTGGATCACAATGCACCGATTTTGGACGAAATCTTGCTAAAGTTCAAACGCGAAGATATAAGTCGGGTGCGAGATGCTAGAGGGTGTGCCAACCTCCCCGTATTTGAGTTTACACAACCATTTGGAGGGGCACAAGGGCAGTCACACTCAAGCATTCCGACTTATGCACATAGAACAAGATCTCCATCATCTTATCCGTCATTGAAGAAGCAAAGCGATCCATGGCATAAACGTGTGCCCGTTTATGTTACCTAGATGAAAAGTGGATTCGGGAGTATTTTTTTTGGCATAGTAATGTAGCAGGTACTGTAGCAAATCACTGTATCAGTTACTGTTCACAGCCGGCCGAAAATCTCAGAAACAGAGAATCCACAAGGGCGTGTGGAAATTATCCACGGCCATGTGGAAATTCCGCACGGGCGCGTGTACCATACACGCCCGTGTAGTCGCCCGATTCCAGCCCTATTTAAAGCCGATTTCAGCCCTGATTTCAGCATTCTTTTCTCCATCTTTTCCCTAACTTATGAGAGGACTTCGGCTAAGGTTTCGAGGGGTATTGGCCAAGGTTTTGGAGATGTTCTACGGCTCCGACATCGTGATTCCATTAGGAAGAAGGTTGGTAGGGGAGCTTCGATCGAGGCGTATCCTATACTTGGGACGAAGGAATCTTTTGGACTGACAGTAGAGGACTCTCCACAAGACCATCGACACGGCCATCGAGGGGTTTCTTTATGGATTCATTGCTTTTTACATTCGATTTCTTTTGATTGTATTAAGCTCCATGGAGAACTAAACCCCTAGTGGGTACTTGGATGATTGTGAACCCTAGGATGTATTCGTTTCATTGAACTTCTTTATTATGCTTTCAATAAATTGATGTTTATTGTGAGTTCCAACCTTGAATGCTTGATTGTATGAACATTTCCCCTAGAGTGACACTAGGGGTTGAGAGTTCTTGTTGGTAACCTTGTGAGTGAGTGACACACCACGAGCGTTAGACAAAAGCTAGGTTGGAGAGGGTTGAGAGGGTGAGTCGAGAGGTGCAGAGGGCGTCCCCTTTCCCCTCCGGCGTGATAGATCCTACCTCCGTTCCTTGAGTTCTTTGCGGCCATAATAGAGTGAGTGGTCTAAGGAATGAACCTCCGCTGGGGCCTAGTTACACATGCAATGGAGTGAAGCGTTGAGAGGATCTTAGTATCTAGGGCTTAATTGTGGCTAGGGACCTTCCTCCTGGACCAAAGGGTTAGGTCTATATTTAGGAAGAGATTTATCACTTGGAATCCCTAGAGTTCATTGCAACTCTATGCGAGTGCGAGGTGTTGAGATTGTTCGATTTCTCCTCCGGGACATGTATAGAGTTAGGCATAGTTGACCTTAGATTTGGGACTATATATGTAAGGATTTCCATGACTCACCATTGCATTGATTAGGAAGCATAATAGAGAGTTCTTGCACTTGAAGCGATTATCCTAGGTGAAGCATTATCCGAGTACCCCATCTTTATCGATTGCCTTACCCTCTTCTTACTTTTGCTCTTTCACTTGTTAATTTTATTGTTGAGAATTGAATCAATTTCACACCTATCACAATTGATCTTCCACATAGCTAAGAATCAAATTAAGTATTTTCACTCCCTACTCCCTGTGGATTCGACCCCGCTCACCCGGGATTATTACTTCGACAAGCCCGTGCACTTGCGGGATATAAGCAAGGGGAACTTATCAAGCTACGTGTATAAAATAGAACAATGTAAGCTCAAAAGAAACTGAAGAACAAAACTAAAGATGAAATTGAAATAGAGAACAAGTAGGAAAAAAAGATATTCACAAGAATACACAATATAAACAAACTAGAACACTAGATTCTAAGCTTTCCTAAAAGTTGCCAGTCCCCAGCAATGGTGCCAACAACTTGATGTGTTGATCACAAGTGCACAGGTCGCACACAAGTAATATAATGGTACCCCATGAATGGTAGGGATGTTGAACCATAGGGATTGGACTTAAAGTATTAACTTATCACTGATCTCTAGTTAAAATCGAATTGATGTTTAGATTAACAAAGAGAAATAAAACTATAAAAGAAGAAAACAAAAAGAACTGGTAAAGATAATTGGCGATTGGATTGAGTGTCAGCAACAAAAGAACAATGCCCTGGGATGTTCCCTATTCACTTGTAAAGCTCACTTGCTCTCATGATTTACCAAGTACATTCTAAAGTTCTAGTGTGTGCTCAAAAGCAATGTTGCAACTAAAGCTCTCAACTACATCGAGTTTTGCAAAGATAACTATGGGTTCATGCTCACCAAGTTTGACATTGCCTAGGGCAATAACAACTGTGGCATTCCACCATCAAGTTTTACCTGAGCAACAACGCATATCAAACACATTGAGTTTTGCAAACACAAGATTTAACACAAGAACTAAAAGGACTCCATAAATCAAGAGAGCACAAGTGTTCAAAGCATACAAAGTGACATAGTTCCCATCCCGAGGCACCGTGGCCGACTAGCCCCTCATGGGCGGGTACAACATGGAGAAAACAACAATAGACCTATAGAAAAAAGACATGACTCTCTTCTCTTCAAGATTCGTCTCCAATGTCGAGCTCCGTGTGCTAGCACCACTTCCTTAGTGCCTCCAACTCGCACCTTGTTGCCTTAAAAAGTGTGGTAAAGCTTGATCTTCACTCTCATCAATGTCCTCCTGATGGAGAAGAATATCCCCGAACAAAGATGATAGAGGAACCCTAGAAACTGGAGTTAAAAAGGCAGATTTCGGGCTCGACATAGTCAAAGCACGAGTGTGTCTGGACCATGTTACGTTGGGGAAGTTCTGAGTGAAATGGTAGAGTGCTCGCCTGGAAGATTCAGCAAGAGGGACACGATCGTGTCCCAACTATGCAGAGGTAGACCACGATCGTGTCAGGGGCACCCATCATGTGTCTCGTCTTCTTGAATAAAATTATGTTTGGGTTGGGTTTTTCAGCAGCAAGGACACGATCGTGTTTGAACCGCGTTGAGCGTGAGAGCACTTTCCTACATGGATTTCTCACGTGAACACACACCAAGCTGAAAAATTCAGTGGGGAAGACACGAGCATGTCTCACCCATGTCCAGCTTGGTCACTTAGCACTTACAAAGCATTTTTCCTTTTTTTACCCGATTTCACTCTAAGTCGTGTCGAGCCCCCTACTCCTGCACAAACAGTAGAAATTCCCAGAATAGCACCAAGCATGAACAAAAGTATGCTTGTGAACAAATGAAATGATGGAATTAGGGTATGAAAATACACTCATCACCTTACAAAGAGGATTTACACCCGTAAGGATGACCGTAAGGACAATCTAAAAGAGTTTACGAGTAAAGCTTACGGCTGTAATGGGGACTCATGGGCAACACAGAGAAGTTTACGGTCCAACGCTTATGGTTGTAAGCTAGATCATAATACAAGACAGAGGATCTTACGGATAAGACTTATGGCTATAAATGTTCTTATAAGGCTGGCGACCCATCATCCCCATCTCCTTATGGCTACGCCTTACGCCCGTAAATAGCTCGTTAGTAGCATAGTATAAATATATCTTATGAGGATGTGTAGGGGAATCCTTAATTCTTTTCTTAAAGGCAAAGTAGGGAAGAAATGAGGTGAATCTCAAGGGCTTTAGAGGTGATCTTTGAAGGAGATTTGGATCCATCATTAAGAGGAGGAAGATTGTAGCCGTCAAGCTCACTTTAGCAGTATTTGCGGAAGGTTCTTAACAGTTTTCGCGACAATCAACCTTCGACATGATTGAGAAAGGGATTTTCATGTTTATGTTCATTCTTTTCTTCTCTTGTGATTTGAATGTTTAACCTTTTTTAATGGAGGGCTAATTTTGTAGATGTTTGGGCATAGTTGAACTCTAGAGTTTTATCTCTTTTAACATTAGTTGTAGATCTTTGGGATTTATTTGTTTCTTAATTGCAATTTATATTATTTCAATTTAATTATGTGATTGAAATCGTGGTGAAAGCCCTAGTTATCATACTCGATGTGCTTTGTGATGAGTAGAAATATCCACCTAGTATAGACATACCACGATTAGAGGGAATTGTGAGTTACCCTAACAATAATGTACTTTGGAGAATTCTTCTTCCTAAATCCTCCCGAGTGAGTTAATGAGTATTTTCACACTCTTTGCAACCATTTGGAATAGATTTTAGGAGAAATCGCATCTCTATTTTGTATTCGGACTAAGGGTAATCTCTTTTCAACAAAGGATTACCTAATTAAGAAATTCTTTTTAACTCCCATTTAGATTTCACTGAATTTTAATGCGATTGTATGGTGACTCTGTTAACACTGTACTCGATTCAATTACTATTCATCATTGAAAGAGGGATTTAGTATAATTTAGAAAATCTCTTATTTCAAATAGGATTGCATATTTAGAAAAGCATTGTTCTGCACTTAACAAGATCCTAGAGGGATGCTATGCCCGGACATCGTTTCTTCTCTTGATTTCTTCTCCTTACTTCATATTCCTTGCTTCTATTTTCTATTTCTTTTGTTCACAAACATCACTACTTTGGTTTAGGCTAATTTTCAGAACTAGGTTTAGTATTAGTAATCTCAATCTTCCTTGTGGTCCAACATCCTTTTTTTACACAATTGGCATGTACACTTGTGTCCCCTTTCAACATTCTTTTGCGTTTATTCTGATGGCAATAGAAAATTAAGATTGCAATAATGTTGCATAAACAATTTTTATGTTAATATATATTTAAACCTGATCTCCTTAATTTTAGAAAAAGACTTTCAATCTTTAAGGTGGCATATGTGTGGACCACGCATGTCCATCGAACAGACAACATGGTTGATTCTCTATTGTTCTAAACTTTAATAATTAATATAAAATTTTATAAACTATACATCTTTACCTAATGTTAATTCTAATTAATAACCTTAGAGAATAGAAACTGGCACATTTATGTTCATCTACTTAATTTTAGAAAAGGACATTCAATCTTTAAGGTGGCACCACGCATGTCCCTCGAACAGACAATGCGGATCATTCTATTCTCTTCTAAACTTTATTAATTAGTATAAAATTTTATAATCTATACATCCATACATAATATTAATTCTAATAATCTTAGATAATAGAGACTGGCACATGGCAGCCCTCTCTCTCTCACACACACACAATAGAATTACTTTGTTTGTGGCTTACATGGCCATATTAAAATGAAAAATTATTAAAATTTTATCAAAATATAAATCTTATTTAGCTTTTTCATCCTAGATTTTTTTATTTTTACAAAAATCAATGGGAAAAAGAGTGAGCAAAAAATAATTTAGTTATTGCCTTATCCACCACTTATTGCTCTCAAAAGATGTCTTCTTGCTTCATGGTAGCGACTTGAGCATCCACGTTCTTGGACCTAATCATAGACTATTAGTCTTCCTCCAAATGTCGTATGCTGGCCTTTAAATAGAGGAGATGCTAAAACCTCCTCACACCATTGGCTGATAATACAAAGTGTCAGCTTAATTCCTACTGATTTCTTGGGCATGGAATCGAGACAATAAGGTGATATACATTCTCCAAGTATAATAACGAGATAGTGGAGAAGCATTTCCTGGAATTGAAGAGAAAAGAAAAGGCGAAGGAAGCCCTAGTATCTCACAAGCATCCTCTAGTTTAATGCCAGTAAGTCAGCCAAGCGCAAAGCTTGACATATTGTTTACTTCGATTTAACCACCACAATTTGGGATGCAAGTGGGGTGGGGTCGGGAATAAAGTCTCCGTCCTCATCCCTATCTCCGCTTCCTACGTGGGCGGGGATTCCCAATCTCAAAATTCCCAACGGGGATCTCCGCGATGTTGAAGATTCCCCTCTCCACTAAATTTGTTTTCTACAGCATTACACATGTAACACATCATATATAAATTAAAAAAATAAACAAAATATTCCTCAAAATTAATAAATATAATATAATGTATGAGAAAACAATAAACTAATTATTACAAATAACATGAAGTTCGAAAGTAAATTAAAAATACAAATTTATTCATAAAATTCATAATACCAAAACTAATACAACAATTTCATATTTCATAAATTTTAATCATTCTTCAAATCATTGAAATTGAGAATCCACTACCGCTACCATCTTGATATGAATTTTAATATAACATATTTATCTATAATAGGAAATAAAAAAGTTTTGATTAAAATTTTAAAACAAATTTTCATATAATTATCTCCGAGCATTGCAAGGGAGTAACACTAGATTTTTATTAAAAAATTTAAAAGGTTATTAATAAATATCAAAAATAATTTTTTTAAAACCCAAATATTTTCGGTCATTCTAATATTATATCAATATTGAATTTTTTTAATAAATAAATTAATCATACTAGTTATTTTTAATAAATATTATATATATATATAATATTTAATTTAAAAGTCGGGGAATTCCTGCACTCACGGGGATCCACGGGTATCCCCGCAGGGAGCCGGGTGGGGAATACACTCCCCATCCCCACCCCATCTCGTGAGTCAGGGAGGGGTTTCCCTCCGTTTCCCACCTTGTGGGGGATTATTTAGGAGAATCCCCTAACCCGCCAGAGTCAGTGCATGTCAGGAACCGGGATTGACTAGCATCGCTAACAGCCACCTTTAAGATGAAAGCGAGATGCCAGTAAGCTCTACTGTATTCAACCTTTCTTTCATCTTTTTAATTTTTACATCCCCCTTTCCTAATTACTATCTATTTGAATTTCCTCTAACGAGTAGAACATAAATATCTCCTATTATCTTTAACTTGGATCCATAACTGTAGTTGTCCATCATTCATTGTATGTGTATATGTTTTTGTTTATTTTTATTTTTAATTTTAATTTTAATAATTATAATAATAATATATTATTATTATTATTATCAATTCAAGAACACAGTGATTTCATCAAGTTATGCTTGGTTTTTGTTTCTACGATGTCAATTGATACCTTTAAATTGGAAGTTTGTATATTATTTTCTAACTGCATTCATGTTTTATTATTTCAATATGTTTAAAAAGGAATAGTGGCTTCATTCAAGTGTTTGTCTTCTTCAGGTGAGGATGTTATTATGTTTTTTTAATATTTAGATGTTTATATTAGGCTTTTTTTTTTAAATATTGTTCTTTTTTAATGATCGAAATACACATTTTAGTAATTGTTTATTGAAATGTACATTTTTAGTTTTTTAATAGTTTTTTTTTAAAGTTATCAGTCCACTTAGTTTTTTAATATTAATATTTTATTTTTTAAAAAACCATAGGTCTCTTTAGTTTTTTAATATCAAAATTTTACTTTTTTTAAAAAAATTGCAGATCCTAATATTATTTTAAATTAAAAAATAGTTTTACATTCAAACACTTATAATTTCATAATATTTTTTTAATAATTTATTTTATTCCCACTTCTACTCTCATATTTCTATATTCAACTAATTCTTATAGAATATAATAATTTTAATAATTTTTCATAATAAAAAAATATTAAACATTAAAAAATTTTAACAATTAAAATTTTAACATATAAAAATTATTCCCACAACTAAAACAAACTCACTTGATAGTTTGAATGGACGAAAAACATAATTACATATATTATAAAATGATTGAACAAGTATAATATTTATGGTACATTACGACATACAACTTGGACCAACGACATTCGGACAATTTTGACGATTGTGACCTTCATTTCAACCATAAACCACAATGCTTTGGCTGACTGCCTTCCCTTATGTCCATCTCATTACAAATTCTGATAGATTTTGGGTTTCCTTGAAGGTAGCCTTTGTATTGTAAGATCAGGATATATACGTGAATCATTATAAGGGTTCTAGTATCTCTTATTTGACATTGGCTGAAACTCTTTTTGGTATACATTAAAAATTGTTTCAAGTCTATAAACATTATCTACATATGCCTATTAATAGTCGGTTAGAATTAGTAAAAGTAGAAATAGAAGAGTAAAAGTGGAAATAAAAACAAATTATAAGAAAATATTATGAAATTATAAGGGTTTGAATGTAAAATTGTTTTTTAATTTTAAAAAAACTAATAGACCAACATTTTTTAAAAAAATAAAGTTTTAATTAAAAAACTAATGAGAGCTTGATTTTTTTTTAAAAAAAAAAATTTAATATAAAAAAAACTAGTGGGTCTGGTAACTTTAAAAAAAACTATTAAAAACACAAAAAAATACGCATTTTCATAAATAATTACTAAAATGCATATTTCGGTAATTAATTAAAAATAATAATATTTTAAAAGAAGCCATTATATATTATGTGTGTAGTGCATAAAACGAGTATTTTATTATGTTCTTTCTATGTCTTGCTAATTAGCTTAACCCAGTTATATTACAAAGGATATTTGCGTGGGATTTTCAAATGCCTAAGCCTCATCGTGTTAGGCTTGCTTTGTTACCTGATAATTAGTAACTATTTGCTACATGATACATTTTCCATAAGTCAAAAAAGGAGCATATTATGTGACCAAAATAAAAAAATCGTCACTCAATTTCCACAAATCGAATATTTTACATAATGATAGTTGATAATGTCACACAGAAGTGTCACACAATATTTAGAGATGAAGGGAAATATTTTTAGTGCCACTAATAATATTTGGTAACGTTCTCAATTTGTCATCAATGTATTGCATTATGTGTGACAATTGTATAACGTCATTTTTTTAAAAACAGTTTTTGACATTGTGTCGCTAATACCATTGTAGATTATTTATAACTGTTTGGTTTCATCATGCATGTCTTAATTATTGCGTGATGTGTATATATGTCACTAAAATATAAGTATTCATGATAAAGTTATTGTCGTCACTTATATATTTAGCATTAGTGGAAGGAATTACATAATATCACATTTGTTTTATTGGTGCATGACATTAAGTTTTTGTCACAAATAAGATATCATTTTAATTCTAATGTGAATATTGATGTTAAAATGCCTTTAATTCCTTCATGTCTTTCTTTGAATTATTACTTGACCCAAAATTTTGGGAGCCCAATCTGAAAGGAGAAAAAAATTGGGGCGTAGGGCACAAATTGAACCCATTTTTCTTTGCATTATTTGTACCAATCCGAACTGGATTTCTTAGGGGTTGCATTATGTATTTTTATTTTAAGGTCTCTTGTACTTGTTGCATCAATTTTTCACAAGAAAAGAATAAGGAAATTTTGTCTCTCTAGATGTAGGTCGCATGGCCCGAACCACATAAATTCTTGTAAGTTCTTGGCAAAGGTTGAAGAAGGGGTTCAAGGGTGCGCTCGAGCATCCCCTTATCTCAGGGGTAGGTGTTCATCTTTCCCCATCCCCTCTTTTCCAATGAAAAAGGAAGGGTTCACTAAAGAGACAACACCCTTGGCCTATTGACTGGTTGAGGAGGGCCATGGCACTAACCCTGTGTGCCTCACTTTTTTTTTTTGTTTTTATTTTTTATTTTTGGAACTGTGACATGTATTTATAAATTAATACGTATAATTTAAAAATTTATGTTATAAACAAAAATATTTTGGAAAAATATATTATTTCATCATTTTATGTTTTACAAATTTATTTATGTAGTATATAAAAATTATTTTTAAAAAACATATTTGCAAACATACATTGTTTCTAAAAATATATATATTTTAAAAATTAGTGTATAAAATATTAAAAATTATATTTTTGGAAAATATTTGTTAAAATTTGAGACTCACTAAGAAATTCAACAAAGTCACTGGTTCACCCAGGCACGGCTCTCTGGGAATTGTGTGTTGAGACAACGAGCGTAAAGAGTTTTCACAACGACCGTTGTGAGGCCGTTGTGGCTTTGTGTTGCTTCCAATGGTTCCACACTGTCATGGCATCATAACGGCAGTGTTGGGCATGGGCAATGGTCATGGTGAGATTCCACCACAGTTGTTAAGAGCCGTAGTAAAGCTCTGATTCAGCAACTTGGCTTGTTTGCTTCAAAACGCCCTCGTATTCACTTTTTCCCCCAAAACAGAAATAAATGTCATGGTGAACAAAAGAATAAAATTTCATACTAATTAAGTGCTAAGCATGTCAAACTCCATGCTGAATGGAGTGTAAATGATATGAAAAACATGAACTATTTAGCAGTTATCAAATATCTCCACACTTAAGCGTTTTCTTGTCCTCAAGCAAATAAAATAGATAAAATAGAAGACATGATAAGTGCTTGACCTCAGGCAACTAAATATGCAGTTTCAGCAGTACAAGGGAACAATCAAATGGCAGGTAGGATGAATATGCTTCTACAAAGAGGAGTATATTCTACATAGAAAAATGCATTCCCAAGTGTCGATCTCCTAGTCCACTAACTTATCGTCTAGATCGTGATGCAAAACTTTTTGTGGTTTTATTCAAACTAACTTTGTATTTTTCCCAACTCTTTACACACGAACACACTTTTTTTTACACAATCAGTAACTTTCACACTTCCCAAGAGGCAGAGCTCTCTCCCATTAAGGGCATACTCTTTATATCGGACTTGTTAGCAGTGACTATGCAGTACAAAGGAGATAGCTCTTTCTACTGTAAGCACTTTTTCTCTAAAAAGAAGAAGATAAATAACACTAATGATACCCTACTCAACAACATCACTTTCTCGACAGACATAAGGTGCAAGGTGTACTCAAGAGGGACACAAGATAGAGCAAAAACTCATAGAGTAGCCAAACTCTTGAGAGGAAAAGAAAAAATGCTAATCTAACATATATCAAGTCCCTATACCAAAGAAACTCCAACAAGTAAGTGCAATGGCTTCAAAGATCAATACTAGCATTTATATAAATTATAAGCACCACTTTCTAAGGAAAGAAAAAAATCATAATATAGCATAATATAGAACAAAATTCACCAATTCCTAATATAGCACAAAGTAAAGCAATCATATACTCCCTCCTTAGACTCAAAGATGTACATTGCCCCCAATGTATGCATGCATGTAATAGTGTAGTGAAATAGAATAATAAAAGAAAATAAAAAAAAGGATGTCTGGTTACTAGTGCTCCACTGGTTTCTTAGTTGGGCAGATGAGGGCGATGAAGTTACCCTTATCCAAGCTTCGAATTGTGCAGGTCTGTACAACACCCGATTGCCTCAAACCCTGATGGAGACACAATTGAAGAAATTAAATACAAGAATAAAGTAGAACACTAAAAAATAAAGTCCACTATGATCAAAATAAATACAAAAGCATCAGGGTAAATATCCCTTGCTGATATGAAATGTATAATATACGACTGACGTGAAAATACAAAACTGGTATATGAAAAGATCAAAATGGTGGGAGTCAACACAGAAAGTCTAGAGCTGTATACGATCGGTGAATGACAGGTGGAGTATGTGAAGTAAATGGCGACTCTGGTGCCACTGGAGCTAATACGGCCGGTGAAGTAGGCGCAAGAGCTAGAGTTGGGATCAGAGGAGCTGCGGTGGCAATGCTATCCAAGAGAGACTCCTCATCATCCGAAGACTCAGAGTTAGACCCATGGACCACCCAGTACTGTACCCCGTTAGGTGTGTCCTACCACTCTATCCTGCATATTGGCCAAAGCAAGGTAACTTTGAGTGGCGGCATGCCTCCTATACGACACATGCCGGCACATCGATCAATTAGTCCAAGCTCCCCGTACAAGCCTGGTGATGTAAGGACCAAGAAATATGGTTGCTAGGCGAGGATCTAGAGACTAATGTCTCAACTGGAAAGCTAGCACGTGACCGATATGAATCCGCTTTGTAGCTACCATGCCCCACAAAAAATAAAGATATCGGAGGTTCACGACGCCCATGCTATCTCATTGCTTGGTCAGTATTTGCGACAAGATGGTATGGAGGTAGCGGACTACCGGGTGTCCTAAGACAAATGACTTCGAGGTCCCACATACGTAGGTATCACGGCCCCAAGTGTCAGGGTCTATACCTGATCTGGGCTTAGGTGGACTGGTAGGTCAACATGGAGCTACGAGTATGACTCGGTGCGAGTATACTCCACATCGACCAACCCCATACGCACAGAAAAATCCATATAGGACATCAGAAACTCCTCCTAGAATATCTGGAAACTGATAGTCTCCTGATATCCGAGGCAGATGATAGTACTGTTAAGCTCCAAAAAGCTCATTACCTCCATCGTGAGCTCCCCGTAAGTTAGCTCATCGAGCCGAAGAACTGATCTCAGCCCTGAACTGAGATCTCATACCTGATCAGCCAAACCTATACGCTTGAGTGTCGACTAGTTAATCCGATGTCCCTCGATGAATCTCTGATCCATAAGCCTCCTATATCAGGCTCTATGCTTGGGATCCCCAAATCAAGGAATCATAGGTTAAGAAGACTACCCGGTCTTCTTCTTTTTCTCGGCTTCTACATGTGGACCACCGGTAGTTCTCTTCTGATCCATGACCTATAATTCAAAAAGAATCCGAAAAATTAATCAATAGAATAGGAAAAATTCAATGCAAGAATGGACAACGGGTGCACAACAAGTATACCACGGCTATTATACGATCATAACGGTCTCACCACCCCCATTACCATGGCCATGATAACCCTCTGGATGTGTAGAATAAGCACACTACAACCCATTGTGTGATTTAGCGACTATGCTGTGTACTTTTCTATGGCCACCACGGTGTGATTTAGCGACTATGTTGTACACTTTTCTAGGGCCACCATGATCTCACAACGCATGTGGTGCATCTATTATGTGTTAAAATGAGGCAACGGCTAGCTAATAATGGGCAAACCCCATTGCCAGATGTCACCAAGGCAAGATAAGGGGGAAAAATTCCATAACGGCCTCACAACGGGCGCATAACACCCGTTGTAGCTAGTTTTCAACTAGCTTATAATTTGAACATAATGGTTATCACAACACCCATTGTTCATCATGGAACAGTCGTTGTGAAGCCTGACTTCGGTTAAAAATTTTCATACAATGGTTTTTTTTTTTATTGAAATTCATTGATAAACATTCACCAAGCATCCCTAAGCTATTTCATGACATTTATTCATCATAAAGTAATGATTTAAAAGGTTTTTAGAAGTTTCTTACAAAATCGGCCGAGAAAAGAGGATTGTTCCACAGTGAAAATTGAAGTGATTATGTTCTAAATCGAACGAAAATGGTCCCAAGGCTTCTCAGAGTCACTAAAAGATCATCGGGCAAAATTCTCACGTGGAGTGGGAGAGAGAAGGATATGATTCGAGTGAGAAAGGCCAAGGGTCGGCCGGCGGAAACCCTATATCACCTCATAATTGCCTTGACATCGGCTTGATAGTGGTTGTTATTTCTCAAATTAGTTCTTTGAGGCACCACGACCATTACAAGCCCATTATGGGGCCATTATGACTCAGTTAGGGCTCAAATTTTCTATGTGTTGGCAATGACCATTTTAGGACTTGTTATGCTCATAACAACCTTACCACGGGCGTGTTATGGCCATGGCTGACTTCTAGAAAACCCAGAGACATAGCACGCTCTATGGAACAACTGTGATGAATTACCACGGTCATGACTACGAGCGTCGTAAGCCCATGGTAGACTCACCCAAATTTTTCTAGAAACATATCTCGCCACTAGTGTATCACAACGGATGTATAACAATTAGACCACGCCCGTTATGCTATGAATAGTGAGAAACTCAAGGCTCTCCCTATGTAAAAAGGCATGAAAATAATTCCAAATAATAGTACTAGACTCCATAACCAAATTTTGCACATAGAATTCAACAGATATGAGTCATCTTCACACCATTAAATTAAGTACCACTTTTTATTCAATCACTAGAAGATTAAAACTAAAACTAAACAAAATACATGAACTAAGGTATAAAAACTACTTGGGTGACCTCCCAAGAAGCCCTTGATTTTATGTCACAAGCCTAACGCACCTGCTCTTACCTCAATATGACATTTGGGTCAATTGGAGTAAGTAGAGACAATGTTTCTTCATTACTTATTTTTAAAGTGATGGAGTTTATTACCTTAGTAGCGCATTCATCGTTTAGTTCTACCTTCATACCTTATTTGTTGTTGTGGATCTCACATTACTCCTTCTATTATTCCTTTGAAATGGTGGTTTTGCGGGTCTTGACTTCTCTTTCTCAGAATGCCCTTTGAATTACTCACGAAGGGGGTTTACCCCAAATACATCATGTGAAAAATTAGACATAGAATAATCAGGATCATGTGCAAAGTAGCATTCATCATGTTGTTCTATAGAATGCTTCATGGCACTTGAGAGTTCATATACTACTTCTTCATCTCCCACTTTTAATCTCATCTTTCCATCTCTCCAATTGATGAGAGCCCAGGATGTGTTTAAGAATGGTCTTACAAGGATAAGTGAGGTCTCTACATCCTCATCTATGTCAAGCATCACAAAGTCCACGGGAAACACAAGCTTCTTAACGGTCACAAGCATATTTTCCGCAGTACCCCGAGGTTTTCTTACTGATATATGGGCCAATTATATAGTCATTCTTGTGGCCCTCAACTCCCCTAATCCAAGCTTTATATAAATAGTATATGGCATTACGTTTATACTAGCCCTAAAATTGGCGAGTGCATTCTCTTCTACGCTATCACCTAACAAGCATGGGATCACCAAACTTCCATGATCTCTCAACTTCATCAATATATTTCTATCCAAGATGGCGGAAATAATTTTCGTTAAGAGACACCATTTCAACTTCTTCCAACTTCGTCTTGTTGGTGAGCAAGTCATTAAAGAATTTGGCATATTTCGCCATCTGGGAGAATGCTTCAACAATGGGGATGTTTATGTGGAATTGCTTGAAGATAGTAATCAACTTCTTGAATTGCACATCTGATACACCAATTTGTGTGCTTGTACCACAAAAGCACGGGTGTCGAAATAATAAAATACCCAGTGAGTCTGGTAATCGAAATCCAAAGGGAATGGAAATATTAGCGGTAACCACTTCTTAGTTATCTTGTCATAATTAAGATTGTGATGAAATGAACTCAATCACAAGAATATGAATATCGCAAGCAAGTAAAAGAAAATTAAAATAAGGGAAGTCTTAATCAATAAAGATGAGGTACACGGGTAATGCTCCCCCTAGGATCTAACATGAAGCACAAGATCTACTAAATGTTTCTAAATTGACTTAGATGAGTTGAGGTAATCAAAGAACAATAGGTCCCTACCTCTAGGCCACCGATACTAGTCCCCTACGAGGTCTCGGTGGAAAAATCGCTTAATCTCAACACTTCACACTATATATAACTACAATAAACTCTAGGGATACCTAAGAGTACTACCGATTCCAAAAGATATATCTACTTGTAGGTGAAAGATCCCTAACCCCTACAAGGTCCTGGGCGGAGAAATATCTCAATCTCATGCCTCACACCAAATATGGTTGCATAAAGCCTAGGGAATAAGGAGATAGGAAGCACTCATCGGAAGGGAAAGGGGACACTCCACTATCTCATGACTCACCCTCTCAACCCTCTTCAATCTTAGAGTTTTAACCCTAATGGAGACATCTCTCTCACCAAGGCAACAAATCATGCAATGCAAATCAATCAAAAGGATTAATACGACATGCAAGCAATGAGAAAACAAGATTGAAACTCAAATAAACTAGAATTTAATAGAAAACATAAAGTAAATCAATACAAATATATGATCCTAGGGTTCACATGCCCAAATACCTACTAGGGTTTAGCCCTCCATGGGGAAAATTACAAAGTAAAGAATAATGCAATGAAAAGCAATGAAAACCATGGAATAAAACCCCCTGAATTCGTTATGATGGCCTTGATGGTTAGCTCAACGTCTTGAAGGATCCCTCTCTGAAGCTAGGTTGCCAAAGGCTCCCTTGATGTTATAACGGAGAAAAGATCTATCAAAGTTGGTGAAGAACGCCCCCAAAATTACCAAAGACCTCCTCTTGAAACCCTAGCCGCTTCACCCTTTAAATGCTAGCAAAAAAAAGTCTCCAAAGAATTAGGCAAAATACCTATTTATAGTCATAAACAACATCTGTCACGTGCCTCCACGCGACTGTGTGAGATTTCACGCGCCGGCGTGAGGTGCAGAAATTTCCATGGGACCGCGTGGAATTTTCACACGATCGCATAAACATTGTTTTTGCTGCAGTACTACTACAGTAAATTGCTACAGTATACTTGCCTTTGTGCCCTTCATAAACAATTTCCTTATCCTAAACTGAGTTAATCAAGTTGAGGTAATCCAAGAACAATTGGTCCCTGCCTCCAGGTCACCGATACTAGTCCCCTATAAGGTCCCAATAGGGAAATCACTCAATCTCACACCTCACACCACATATGACCGTAATAAACTCTAGGGATTTCTAAGAGTACAACCGATTCCTAAAGATAGATCTAACCCTACTTCTAGGTGAAAAATCCTAACCACATACAATGTCCTGGCGGAGAAATCTCTCAACCTCATGTCTCACACCAAATATGGTTGCATAAAGCCCAAGGAATATGGAGATAGGATGCACTCATCGGAAGGGAAATGAGACACTCCACTATCTCATGACATACCCTTTCAACCCTCCTTAATCTTTGGAGTTCTAACCCTAATGGAGACCTCTCTCTCATCAAGGCAATATATCATACAATACAAATTAATCACAAAGATTAATACGACATGAAAGCAATGAGAAAACAAGATTGAAACTCTATTAAACTCAGATTTAATAGAAAGTATAAAGTAAATCAATACAAAGATATGATCCTAGGGTTCACATACCCAAATACCTACTAGGGTTTAGCCCTCCATGGGGCAAATTACAAAGCAACTAATAGTGTAATGAAAAGCAATGAAAACCATGGAATAAAACCCCCTTTAATTCATGATGATGGCCTTGATGGGTCGCTTAATGTCTTGAAAGATCCCTCTGTTAAGCTAGGTTGCCGAAGGCTCCCTTGATGCTATGATGAAGAAAAGATATATCAAAATTGGTGAAGAATGCCCTCCAAATTTCGCTAAAGACCTCCTCTCAAAACCCTAACCGCTTTACCTTTCAAATGCTAGCAAAAAGTCTCCAAAGAATAGGGTAAAATGGCTATTTATCATAAAAAATCTGGGTCTATCACATGCCTCCAAACAACCATGTGAGCCTCCCATCCGACCATGTGGGCTGGAAAACATCCCACGTTACCGTGTGGAGATTTCATATGGTCATGTGAACAGTAATTTTGCTACATTATTCTTCATAACAAGGCTCCGCATTCTTCTCTCGAGGCTACATGGAAGGGCACATGTCCGCGTGGTAGGTTATGAGGCTTCTTGTTGTCTAACCATCATTGGGAAAGTTCTTGAACTTTTCACACAAGTAGGGACATAGGAGTGTGACTACCTTTGTGTCTTCCAACTCACAATTTCACTTGAATTCTCTTGGAAGTTGGCACACACCCTCGTACATGAGCTCCCCTTGTGACTTGATCCATATATTGTGCAAAAACTCCCAAAAGGTTTCTTTATAACCTATTTTTGCTTCTTTTTCTTCTTTCAAAGCCTTCACAACCTATTTTCATAGAGGAACACAAAATACACTTTATGAGATATAAACCATGGTAAAAATGATGCTCAATGCATGTAAATAATATAGAAAAATATCTCTACTGAAGCATTTATCAGCTGATCCCTTGGAATTTTGCTTTGGTGTTGCTCGGGAGGCTTCCTTGAGATCTTTCTGTACTAGCACTTACCAACTGTCCAACCTGATTCTCCAAGTTCTTAATTGATGCTTGGAAGTTTCTTAATGTAGCGTTGACCTTGTCCATCCTTGCATCATTACTTGTCATATACTTGTCCAAAACATCTTCTGTAGTGAATTTTTGGTCAGACTATGGTTGTTGTGATTGATACTGGTAGTTCTGCTGCTGAGGAGGCCTCTACTATTGATCTTGATTCCAAGAGATGTTTTCGATGACTTTTCCATCCCTGGTTGTAGGTATTGGTATATAGGTTATTCTGGTTTTTCTGACCTCTTTCAATATAATCAACCTATTCCACAGGAGCTACTGTTAAACTCACTATCTGGTACTGAGTTACCCCATGCCCCCCTCCGCAAGTTTCACAAAGCATAACTTCCCTGGAATTCAAGTTGACACTCTGACCATTGCTCACTAGTAGATCCAAATTTTGTGTGAGCTCATCCACTTATGCAAGCAAAGCGGTATCTGTGTCTATCTCATGTAATCTGGCAGACAGCCTCTTGAACTCTAGTATGACTCATTGTTAGCCATATCCTCAAACAATTGTTATGCCTCTTTAGGGTACTTGTTACTCAATGATTCTCATGCTGCAGCATCAATGATCTGCCTGGTCTGGTAGTTCAATCCGTTGTATAAAATCTGTAATCTCATCCATGAACTGAACCCAAGATGTGGATACCGCCTAAGTAAGTCCTTGAATCATTCATGTGCCTTGAACAATGTTTCAAACTTTCCTTTCTTAAACAATGAGATCTCTTGTCTGATCTTTGTTGTTTGCTTTGTGGGAAATAACATCCAAGGAACTTTTCCACCAAGTCGTTCCATGTCTTAATCGACCTAGGTGCTAGAGAAGTAAGCTACTTGTATATCGAGCCTCTCAAACTGAATAGGAAAAGTTACAGTCTGATTACATCACCTTTAATTGTGCTCATCTTAAATATCAAACAGATCTACGGAAACTTTGAGAGATGGACATTTAGGTCTTCATCAGCTATGCCGTCAAATTGACAGGAGTTCTTAATCATTCCAATAGTGCTAGCTTTAATTTCATAGTTGTTAGCTTCCACTACTGGGCTTACACACTAAACTCTTCTCCGGTAACCTATGATATCTCATACTTTGAAAGTGTTCTTCTTGGTTAAGACATGGTAGCAGATTTTGCACTCTTACTATCATTGTCTGCTTCTATAACTGCCTTACTTTGGAGCTTTCTCAACAGTGTTCTCTCAACCTCACTATCTCCTTCGACTATATTAGTAGGATTGCTTACGATCATGAAAAATTACCTATAGAAGAGGGTAGTGAGAAATAGTTATTATACTTATAAGTGAACAAGTAAATTGGTACAAAATAATAATTTGGCTAAAACACTAAGCTGCAAGTTTTTCTAGAATCTCTCGACTAAGTGTTCCCCAGCAATGGAACAAAAAACTTTAAGGACAGTTATGAGGTGGCATAAAAATATGCAAATATAAATATGTGAATATGCAAGTAATATGACAATTGGTTCATTAATATAGCAAGATTAAGGGTAGTCAAGTAATACCTCGTGGGTGTGTACGAGAGTCGTATTTCCCCATAAACAGTGAGAGGATCCTATTATTTCCTTTTCACTTAATCAATAGCCTAATATTTACGTTTTTTCTTTAATCTACTTCTATAACTATTACACAATATAATTGGAGAATCATTAAGCAGAATTGGAAGGAGTTGAGAGAGTGTATGACACTTGTCTTTAATTATTACTTATGGTAGGAGTTGAGTGTGACAAGCGTGTTCTAGAATTAGACCGCGGAATTCAAAGGCATACTAGTCCCAATCTCTTAGCAACTAGGTCTAAATCACTAGCAACTTAAGATGGAATCTCTTCTGAGCCTCTTATGTTTGACTTAAGTTCAAGAACTCCACTAGAAGAGACAAACCAAACCCTAAGCCTAATGGCCAATCGATCTCTAATCCGGAGATCTAGCTATACCGAACCTCTTTGAATATACATAAATCTAACATAGAATAGGTCTCCTAACAAGAATATCATTCAAGCATGCATGCAATGATTCACAAAAACTAGAAATATTTATTGAAATGATGTTGAGGTTGGATTTAAAATTAAGGAAGAGTTGTGTTAGAAGTCCCTTTGTGAAAATGTCAGCGAACTGTGAAGACGAAGGAACATTAAGGACACAAACTTCTCCACGAGCCATCTTTTCATGAACAAATTGTATGTCAAGTTTGATGTGCTTCATGTGACGATGTTGCACTAGATTAGATAATAAGTAGACAGTGTTGACGTTGTCTCTATAAACTATAGTGCCTTTGGGCAATGGGCAGTAAAGTTCTTCAAGAAGTTTCCATAACCAACACGTCTTGGCAACCACATGGGTAACAACGCGATACTCCACTTCTGTACTAGAGCTGGATATGGTAGTTTACCACTTGAAGAACCATGAAATGAGATTATTTCCAAGAAAAATACAGTACCTGGAGATGGAAAGTATTAGGGCACCTAGCCTAATCAGCATCAGAGTAGGAGATTAGCTCAGTGGTGGAATGACAAGGTCCCCTTGCGTATATCCCGCGAGTGCACGGGTTTGTCGAAGTAATAATCCCGGGTGAGCGGGGTCGAATCCACAAGGAGTAGGGAGTAAAGACACTTAATTCGATTCTTAGCTATGTGGAGTATCAACAATGATAAGTGTGATAATGATTCAATTCTCAACAATTAAAAGCAGCAAGTAAGAGAGCAAAAGTAAGGAGGAGGTAAGGCAATCGATAAAGATGGGGTACTCGGATGATGTTTCACCTAGGATAATCGCTTCAAGTGCAAGAACTCTCTATTATGCTTCTTAATCAATGCAATGGTGAGTCGTGGAAATCGTTACATACATAGTCCCAAATTTAAGGTCAACTATGCCTAACTCTATTCATGTCCCGGAGGAGAGATTAAATAACCTCTCAACCTCGCACTCGAATAAAGTTGCAATGAGCTCTAGAGATTCCAAGTGATAAATCGCTTCCTAATTATAGACCTAACCCTTTGGTCCAGGCGGAAGGTCCCTAGCCACAATTAATCCCTAGATACTAAGATCCCCTTAACGCTTCACTCCATTGCACGCACAACTAGGCCCCAACGGAGGTTCATCCCTTAGACCATTCACTCTATTATGGCAGCAAAAAACTCAAGGAATGGAGGTAGAATCTATCACGTCAGAGGAGAAATGGGACGCTCCTGTACCTCTCGACTCACCCTCTCAACCCTCTCCAACCTAGCTTTGTCTAACGCTCGTGGTGTGTCACTCACTCACAAGGTTACCAACAAAAACTCTCAACCCTAGTGTCACTCTAGGGGAAATGTTCATACAATCAAGCATTCAAGGTTGGAACTCATAATAAACATCAATTCATTGAAAGCATAATAAAGAAGTTCAATGAAACGAATACATCCTAGGGTTCACAATCACCCAAGTACCCACTAGGGGTTTAGCTCTCCATGGAGCTAAGTACAATCAAAGAAATTGAATGTAAAAGCAATGAATCCATAAAGAAACCCCCTCGATGGTCATGTTGATGGTCTTGTAGAGAGTCCTTTACTCGTCGCAAGGGATCCTTTGTCCGGTCTAGGATACACCTCGCCAGATCGATGCCGACGAAAGCTCTCCCAATAACCTTCTTCCAAATGACGTGCGATGTCGGAGCCGTAGAACCTCTCCAAAAACCTAGCCAATACCCCTCAAAATCCTAGCCAAAGCCCTCTCACAAGTTTGGGAAAAGATGGAGAAAAGAATACCAAAAATCGTGAGTGAATCGACTTTTAAATAGGGCTAGAATCGGGCAACTCCACTCAGGCGTGGACACTACAGCGCCTCATGAGGGAATTTCCACGCAGGGCGTGGATAATTTCCACATGCCCGTGTGGATTCTCTCTCCTCGATTTCTGCGTACTGTGAGCAGATCTGCTACGATGAATTTCTACAGTCTTCGACCTGAATAACTTCCCAATTCCATACTTTCATCGGAGTAACGTAAACGGGTACACGTTAACATCGTGAATCACTTGCTTCTTAAATGATATACATGTTGGTGGAGCTCTTGTTCTTATATGCAGGTTTCCCAAATGTTGCTTGTAGCTCAGTAACTATATTATCATAGGCATGTGTAGTAAAAGTGGAACCAACTCTATTCCCCATATTATTTTGATGCAAAGATGCATCAACAAGAGCATCATCCATTGCTGGTGTCCATGTCAAAATATCATCATTACTTGTCCCTTGGTCATTTTTCTTCCTCACTATTCTACACATTGTCAACACACACACATATAAAAGGTTACCACACAGAATTAACAAGTTAGTCTTAATTTTTTTTTTAAAAAAATAAAACTTATTCCATACGCATCATCACAAGTACCTATTATTATAATAAATTAATAACTCATTATAATAAAGAAGAAGTACATAAGATATATATATATATATATATAAGTATAACATTTTAAGAAAACAAATAACTACTAATGGTCACTTTCTATAATCTATCCATATTGCATTAGCTATTGAATCTCTTATTTGTTCTCCTTTAGCAGTTTCTTCATTCTCATTTCTTGGAGCATGATATTCTTGTTCAATAAATTCAGCTGCTAGTTCTTTATCAACCTCTATTATAAGAGCATCATCAAGGTCTGCAGTCGATAAGTAATTATGCAGAATACAACATGCTAAAATTATTTCATTTTGTGTTCGCACTCCGTATGTTGGTATATTTGCACTTGCGATTATAGGAAAATTTTTTTTTTTTTAAAACACCAAATGCTCTTTCAATTGCATTACATAGAGATGAATGTCTATGGTTGAATAACTCTCGAGCATTTTGTGGGCGATTATTTGTGAATTCTTTTAAATGATAGCGGACACCTCTATAAGGTGCAATCAATCCACTTCTCAACATAATTCCAGCATCAACAAGATAATATTTACCTATTCAAAGTTTAAAATCAGTATTGTATTGGTTTTGTAAGTAATTAAATCAAATATAACATATATATATAACTACCGTTTGGAATTATAAGCCTATCTTCTCTTAATAATACATCTTTCACTATATTTGAGTCAAATGCAGTGTCTTCCCATCCCGTTAACATGTAAGTAAATTTCAAATCAAATGAACATGTTGTCAATACATTTTGTGTTGGGTAATCTTTTTGACCACGATATTTTGGAGCCTCTAGATTTGACACTTTAACTCAAATATGCATTCCATCTATAGCTCCAACACAATCCTAACAATTATTATTTGCATCAAAATTTATTAATATAAAAATAACCTTATCAATTAATTAAAATGAGTAAAGATTATTTTACCTTAGAGTATGGGTAGAATCTACTATTCCCAAGTATCTCAATAGGAATACTTAAGCCATTTGGTCGTTTGAGGAAATTTTCTCCTAACTTTATTATAGCTTTTAAAACATGATGTAAATGATGCCTAGTTGTTTCTCCTGAATGCCTTAACCAAAATTGAACTTCTCTATTTTTTGCATGATGAGACAATACATAAAGACTTTTACCCACTTGTTCTTCAATTGAAACTCGTCTTGTTGGTTGTAGGCCACCATGTCTTTCTAACATAGCACATAAATCTAGAAAATCTTTAGGTCCCATCCATATTATATTCTGATTCCTTTCACAACCAACAATTCAGCTCATTATTTCATCTCTAACTCTGTCTCTTTCCAAACTCATACTATGATCAATAGTTTCTCGTTGTTGTTTTTTCGCACATACCAATAAATAACTAAGCAAACAACATATACAACTGCCCTTCGACGTGTTTCTTGCCACAAATACTCCAACGTTTCCTTATTACTTTGTTTGTCCATGAACGCTAAATAATGTAAAAAACAATTAAAATATTCTTCTCTTTATATAACAAGAAATAATTCATAATAGTTATATTTGTGATGACATAATAAGAAAGGGTTTTTCCTATAGATTGAAAGATACATATTGAAGAACAACTTTCTAGGAAATAACCTATATTTTAAACCAATTAATTATTGTTTTTTTAAAATAATCTATAAACGAAATTCTTGCAAATAATTTATTCTAATCACTACAAATTACCAAATTATGATAAAACACAATTACATTAATGTCTAATCACATAATTTATAAAAGAAAATAAATTATTCAGAGAGTTGAAGCACAAATAAACTATTGTCTATCATATTACCATATAATTATATCACCATATAATATTTGCATAAAGAAGACAAAAACAAAGTCGAAGATTAAAGTGAGACCAAAATATATATTTCTCAAACATCGATTTTTTAAAATATAAACTAATCATTAGTCATTAGAATCTATAGTTGAAAGAACAACCTACCTTTTGAATAGCACGTTATCCTATGTAGCACCAAGCATGAACAATTTAGGTGTGTGGATGCAAAGTAGTTTCTAACTATTCTTAGAATAGTTCCCCTGCCAATTATCCAAAACCAAATTACTTAATTAGGATTTAAAGACCAAATCCTCCTACAGCTCTATATGGATCATCACAAGATCACTTTGTCATATTGTTAGTAAACATATTCTAATATTTTAATTCATAGCATAATAATCATATTGGATTAGATAATTATTAGTTTTTTTTTTCACTCAAAAAAAATTTAAATTTTAATTGTACTTTGAATAAAATTTGAATAACAATAGAATTCTATTAAGAAAAAATTCTTCTAAGGATGAATTAAGAAATAAAAAACCCGTCATAAACAAACAAATACAAAAAATAAGCAAACAAAAAATGGATACATAAAAACAAGGATCTGTGATGGTTGTCATGTGAATACTTGGTTAAAATAAAATCAGATTGAAAAAAGTTAAAGAAGAAACTTTATGAAATTATGTAATTAATTTAAAAAATTAATGGTAATAAGGACTTTTAGAAATTTTAAAACTTTTACAAATTGGGTGGGGGGAAGGTCGGAGTTAACCCTTCCTAAATATATATCTTTTTAAATTTTTTTTTAAAAAAATTAACATTATCAAGATTTTATTTTGTGAGATTTGATGAATATCTATTTAATTTGGATTTTATTTTTAAATTTTTTTTAATACTATAAATTCTAAATATGGTCTAAATTAAAGCTATGTTTTATAATCCTCATAATATAAATTTTGAGTATTAGGTAAATTATAATTTTAAAATCAATTTCATTTATAATTACTTAAAACACCTAATAAATTTATGAAAAAAATTTTATACATAAATCTTGAGATTGGTTAGGAAAAATAAACCTCTTAACATTTTATAAAAAATATAATTTTTAGAATCACATATACTAACTTATAAAGACTATATATGTTAATTCATATTTTTATGACGACATTCAGTAGACACTATATGTTTGAATTGTTTTGTATCTTAAAATTGTTGGCACAAAAGATAAGATATATAATTGTGATAAATACTAAATCTTCACAATTGAAATTATAATAGTGACAAAATATTTAGACATCACAACTAAACAAAGCTATAGTGACAATTAACTTTTTTTTTATCATAAAAAACTCAATATCAAGGTTAAGAAATTTTATTTTTATGACAATATTTAGTAGGCACTAAATGGTTGAATTTTTTTGTGACAAAACTATTATAACAAAAAATAGATTAAATTTTATAAGGCTTTTTTGTGTAATTAAATCTTAATGAAAGGTCTATTATAGTTTATCTAAATATAAAATAACAGCTTGTGGATTATATTACTTCAACAAAAATCATGCAAAATATAATTGATTTTTTTTAAAAAAAAATTATTATAGGTACCAAAGCACATTTTGACAAATTAATCGACTTTTTTCTATTTTAATAACATAAATCTATAACTGTGAAATTTTGTAAAATATGAAAATAAATCATCAAATTAACATCACAGTCCCACTTAATAGCAAATCTTAATTACATTAAGTATTTTACTGATCTTAATTTTCTGCTCCTTTCCATTTTTTTACGTGCATTATTTAAAATTAACATTTTTTAAGGAGGCTAATTACTAAATAAAATTTGTTAATAATATAGTCACTTCTTGCAGTTTCTAATTTTCTTTGTCTTGAATTAAACAAAGGGCAATTGTCTTAAAAAAACCACTTTTTTTTTTCTTCAAATAAAGCAAACAATAAGAAAGTCTTTTTCTTTTCTAATCTGGTGCCATATACATGATGGGAACACGCATCCTATGAACTAGAGACAAGGCTCCTCTCACCACTTCTTTAAAGAGGAAGGCCTAAATTATTTTATAAAGCAAATAAAACTATCGTTATTATTGCACCTACATGAACACTATTGGAAACACATTGACCAAACAAAACGAAAGAGAGCTGTCCCATGCGATTATTCGCAGCCAACATTAAGAAGAATTATTGTCCACAGGCATTTCATAGGACATTATTTTTCATAAAATAAAATTTTTAATTTGAAAAAAAAAATGATGTTCGCTGGTAACACTCAAAACATCGGAATCTATAATTGATTTAAATTTTTCTAAAATGTTATTCATATATAAATATATAATTCACTTAATCAATTACATCATCTCTTTGCTGTACATGTGGCGGTATCCAACTGAAGGACGGTTCTGGGAAAAAGCAAGTCACGCGTTCAAAAGCAGCCAGACTCACTGCAGATGAACACGTGTCCATCATCTAACCTCCTCCCTGATTATATAAAACGCAACCACCCGTGGCTCGCTCTTCTTATCCCAACTGCAAGTTTGCTTTCATTTTTCCATCTAAAGATTATTCTTAAAATTAATTTTCGTAAATAAAACATTTCAGAAAAAATGGGGATCGAAGGTTTTACCCTCACCGGAATGCTAAAGAAGGCCGCCACTGACTTCCCCTCCCGCCGTGCGATCGCTGTTCCAACTAAGTTCGATCTCACCCATGCTCGCCTCCAAGCCCTCATCGATTCGGCCGCCACCCGCCTCACCGCCGCCGGCATCCTCCCTTCTGACGTTGTCGCCCTCACCTTTCCCAACACCGTCGAGGTACTATTCCTCTCTCTCTCTGTCTCTCTCTCTGAATCTCTGATCAGAACTGAGGATTTCCTTGCAGCTTGTGATCATGTTTCTGGCTGTGATCCGAGCGCGAGCGGTTGCGGCACCTCTCAACGCGGCGTACACGCAAGAGGAGTTCGAGTTCTACCTCTCCGATTCCGAATCGAAGCTCCTGATCACGAATTCAGAGGGCAACGCGGCGGCGCAGGCAGCGGCCAAAACCCTAGGGATTCGGCACGCTACCGCCTGCCTCTCGAACCCCAACGAGCCGGTCGAGATCTCTCTCGACGTCGGCACCTCTGGCGCCGATTTCGAGTTCCTCAACGACCCATCCGACGTGGCGCTCTTCTTGCACACATCGGGAACGACGAGCCGTCCTAAAGGGGTTCCGTTGAGTCAATTAAACCTCGCTGCCTCGGTCCAGAACATCCGATTAGTGTACCGACTCACTGAGTCGGACTCGACCGTCATCGTTCTTCCCCTTTTTCATGTTCATGGGCTCTTGGCTGCCCTTCTCAGCTCACTCGCATCCGGTGCTTCAGTGACGCTACCGGCATCAGGACGGTTCTCAGCCTCGACCTTCTGGTCCGCCATGCGCGCATCTTCAGCGACGTGGTACACGGCGGTGCCCACCGTGCACCAGATCCTCCTCGACCGTCATGCCGCCCAGCCCGAGGATCACTACCCGAATCTTCGGTTCATCCGGAGCTGCAGCGCGTCACTGGCGCCGTCTGTCCTGACGCGGCTTGAGGAGGCGTTCGGGGCACCGGTGCTTGAAGCTTATGCCATGACGGAGGCGTCGCATCTGATGGCTTCGAACCCGTTGCCGGAGGACGGGCCGCACAAGGCTGGATCGGTAGGGAAGGGGGTGGGCCAGGAGATGGCAATTCTGGGAGAGGAGGGGGAGTTGCTGCCCCCGCACATGCCAGGTGAGGTATGCGTGCGAGGGCCAAACGTCACACGCGGATACAAGAACAACCCGGAAGCAAACAAAGCCGCGTTTGAATTCGGTTGGTTCCACACGGGCGACCTTGGCTACTTTGACTCGGATGGTTACCTGCATCTCGTTGGAAGAATCAAAGAGCTCATTAATCGGGGAGGTATAACTTAATGACTAATTAATGAATTACTTTCGTGATTAATACAACGTTTTGTTTTGATTAATATCAATTAAAAATTAAATACCTAAATAAATTTTATAAATTTAATTTATTAATTTTAACATGTATATAACAGGAGAGAAGATATCACCAATCGAAGTGGATGCGGTGCTTCTGGCGCACCCAGATGTGGCTCAAGGTGTGTCGTTCGGTGTTCCTGACCCGAAGTACGGTGAGGAGGTAACGTCTCTTCCCATCGAATGTGATACTATATTTTCTTTTTTCTTTTTCTTTTGCTTTTAATGTACAGCCATGTGCTTTTTTATTTATAATTTTAATCAATTTTATGAATATGTTTGTGATATTTCAAACTTCTTTAAAAAAAACTGTTTATTTTGTAAAATTTATATCTTTATGATCTTTCTCGAAGAAACTTTGCTATTTAGTAATTAGGAAAGCACATCTTGATAAGGTTTTGGGAGGCGGTCCATTTAAATTCTGAAAATTATTTTTTTTTGAATTTTTTAGAAATAATTTGCCAAATCCAACATTTTGTTGATACATTTGCTTAGAATTTTTTTTCTTAAAAATTTAAACATTGATAACATAATAATCGTAATAAATAAATAAATAAAATAAATAAAATAAAGGAATATTCTGGTATGTTCGTTGATGCAAGTGACTATTTTTTTTTAAAAAAATATATAGTTTATTTATGGGTGAAAGCAATGTTATTGAATATTATTTCTAATCCTATAAGAAATTTGCGCGATTCTGGGTGTAGATTAACTGTGCGGTGATAGCAAGAGAAGGTGCGGAGCTAGACGAAGCCGAGGTGCTGAGGCACTGCAAGAAGAATCTGGCATCGTTTAAAGTGCCCAAGAAGGTGTTTCTGACGGACAGCTTACCGAAGACAGCGACCGGCAAGATCCAGAGGCGCATGGTTGCAGAACATTTCCTAAAGCCGGCTCAAGCGTCACGTGCCGGTGCTTAATTCCTAGTGTGTACTAATTCCCATTTCTCTTCCGTGTATGTCCTTACTTGAAATGAAAACAATAAATAAATAAATAAATAAATAAAGTTTTGAAAGTTTTTTTTTAAATTATAATAAAGTAGAAAGAGTTTTGGATATCTCCTAATAAGGCGAGTGATGTTTATCCCCTTTTTTAGAGATAATTTTTTTTAAAAAAATATCAGCTTCAAGAAGTGATCGTCAAATTCTAGCCTGTCATCCCGTCGTCATAATATCTTTGTGGTTAGTAGCAGGGACAAGCGTGACAGGCATATCTGGTGAAAGTTATATCCATCGTTAGGTATGAAGATGATCACGACATTTATTTAACACCACTAACACTAACATTTAAAAATATTTCTTTATTAATTATTTATAAAAAAATATGAAATAAACAAAATTACATTATTTATTTTTTTAATAATTTTTTTAAAAAAAGTCGTATCCACATACTTGAATATAAACCCGGATATACATTAATAAAAAAAAAATAAAAACTTTCAATAAAATTATACTTATCATTATATATGTTAGAGTAATACTATACTTATCACTCATGTATATTTATAAGGGTTGTTTGCCCTAATGAGGATACACACTTCTTCTCATATTTCCTTACAATATAAAATAAAATTTTAAATTATTAAAATTATTTAAAATAAAAGTAACATAGTTTTTTTTCCCTCTCTAAATCTCCGAAATTATTTATGGATGTGTTTATTAAATTAAATTAAGATTATACTTAGACATATATATCGCAATTAAATTAAATTAAATCCATATATTCCACTAAATTCAAATAAAAAGATAAAATTTTGAAGACAAAATTTAAAGTATTGGTTAAATGAATGTTTATAATTAAGAAAAATTTTTAATGAAAGAAGAGATATGAGACAAAATAAAAAGGAGACGGGTTTTTAATATTATGATTAGTTTTGGTGGTTTCTTTCGTAATACTATGATTAGTATTTCTAAGGACAGGTAAAATTTTGCTATTGCTCATAAGCTATATGGTAAACATTGTGCTTCAAGATTAGTGGTTTGCCAGAATTTTATGGACAGTTTTTGTTTTTATTATTATCATTATTTTTAATTTTCTTCATTCTGAAGTTAATAATCTTCTTATAACCACCATGTTAGTGTCCATAGAATCGGCATCATGGCATTGCACGGCAATGTCCAGAGGGCCAACTTTTGTTTGCAGCCACATACCCTAACAATAATTTTGGCTGTTTCCCAATTCTTTATAGTAGTGTTTAAAAACATCATTCAAGGAAGAATAAATTATTATTTTTTAAAGATATTGGTCAAACAATCAAAGAATAGGGAAAATAAAAAACCTATTAGCTTATTATTGAGACTATTTTTTTCTTCAGTCAAACTTGGGTTGAAGAATTACACTTGTTCTTCTTTATTTATCCTATTTAGTTGTTTAATTCTGTCTATTAATTTATTTTTATTTGTTATTATCTTTTCTCATGCTACTAAACACTATCTATGTTCATGTTTGACACTAGGAACACTAGGAATACTGATTAGGAATGACACTAGAAACACTAGAAATACTAGGAATACTGATTAGGAATAGACTACCAAACAACATGGAATAAAGTCAATCAAAATAAGTTATTCCACTTGGGGCTTTTAAGAATAAGTCACCTTATCGGTATCAATAACTTTTACACACCTTAGCATAATACTCTATTCCAATGCTAAGGGGAATAAACATATGACTATTTTGCACTTATATAAATAATAACATATTTTTTATTTTTTTAAATTTTTTCAATGAAATGAATTTAGATGTTATAGAGAATATCCGTGACATTTTTCATATCTCCCAAATATATAATGGAATTAGAAAATATTCATGATTAACTCTATCTGTCAAATATATAAATAATATTTTACAGTTGCCATATGATCTCATGAGATTGATAATTTCTTTATATAATGGTCGCTATTTTATGTAATTGTACATATATATTTATATACTTGTAATTCCTTGGAGATTAATGCACGAGAGAATTTCATATATTTGTTCTTCTATGGTATTAGAGCATTTGTAGCCATTGGTGGTTTTTTTTTTTTATTTTTGGCAAGCTTCTACAACATGTACTTCTAGGTTCAGATCTATGGCAGTTTTCTAGAAATCATATCTTCTCCTCCTAACACCTTGTCTCACACCCTACCCATGGCATGTCAAGCCCCAACTCATAGTCAGGCACATGACAATTGATGCATTAATCCAAGTGGAGTGAAAAACACCTCCATTGAATTAGCAAGGCTGACCGAAAACCTAAGCAAACTTGTATTGGATTACAGCTAGAAAAAACACTAAATAAAACTAGAAAGAACACAATAGATAGTTAAATATATATATATATATAACAAAAACAAATGCGAGTACTCAATGTGATATACAACTCAAATATACAACCTAGTGGATCCAATCTATACAAGGATGTTTAATATACAATACGTTACAAAAGATGCACAAACCCAACTTAAAACAAGACATACAAGCTGCTGCCCAGAATAAGGAAATACCACATCTGCTACTAAACCTGAGGAGGGAAAAAGAAGAGTGATGAGTAATGCTATTACTCAGTGAGTGAATAAGGCACATTATTCTAATAGAATCAAAATGAAACCAATGAGTATGATTAGAGTCATAGCAATAATAACCAATACACATTTAGCTTAAAATAAATTAAAGTCATGATTACACCAACAAATCATTCTTTTGAAAACTCATATGCTAGCCTCAAATAATGTTCACCCTAATTGCGGCCGCAATTAGTGTTTGAAGTGGCCGCAATTAGGGTTTGAACTTGCCAAGGTTAATTTTAAATATAACAAAATCTATTAGATAGCCTTCATGGCATTGGCCTCTGAGAGTCTCATGTGGTGACCTCGAGTGGCTCAATTACTATTTGTCCCATTCAAGCTCTCTATACGCCTCCTGATATGGGTAAAGTAATGGTCAACCATGCTACCTCTGCAGGCCAGTGGTGGGGATCACCACTGCAGTGAATCACACAAAGTATGTCACCATCAAATCACATAAAAGCATTTTCACAACATTGGCATGATAGAGCACAATACTTTTCCTTCACAAAAAATACCACATTTTCAATGATATAACCTTTCCTTTCACAAAGAACAATAAGGATCAAAATATATCAAACAAATAGAGTTATTTAACCTCGAGATGAGAATCACATTCCAAAGCCATGCACAAATGTAAATATACTTATTGGTTATCATTCAAATCCACTCGATTATGTCTTTTAAGAACACAAATTGATAAGTGCATGTTTGTACGTATTATAAGTTAATATTATACATAGATTTAGCATTACTTTTATTAGTTGTATGTGCTCACTTTGTGTTTTTACTTTCATTTGTGCAGCTAGGGTGTGTGGGCCCCGCAAGGGCGGAGTTGGCGATGTGAAGCAAACTTAAGCCATTTGAGCAAAAAATAGGCCCATTACGGACAACTGATGATTACATCACCAACCACATATTTATTGGAGTTCATACAGGCATGATTCATAGGCGTATTAGTGTATAGTACTGTAGCGAATTACTACAATAGGTTTATTGCAGCATATTACTGTAGTACGGTATTATAGTTGGTCGAGGCAAAAAAGACAGAGAGCACCACAGCCGTGGGAAGCAACCCATGCCCATGGAGTTGCCTGATTTCACTCTTTTTAAGTCATTTTGTTAAGGGGTTTACAAGTTTGGCTTGGGGTTTTCTTGGTGAGGAAGAAAAGAGCCTTGCGCTAGAGCTTCATTGGAGATTAGATCCGGCCAAGGGAAGACTCCGGCATCACTCACCGTCGTCTACACCATCATCCTCATCATTGGCAAGCTGTTGGGAAGCATCATTCGGCACCGATGAGCTCTTGCCGACGAAGTGTCGTTCGACCGTTCAGAGGGTCGATAGCCGGAGTTGTCACCACAGTTTTGGAGGGAGTTTACTTGCTTTCTTGGATGTATGTGATGCTCATTCTTGTTTGTAGATTTTTTACTCCATGAGGAGCTAAACTCTTGTTGGATGCTTTGGTGTATGAACCTTAGGGTTGTATTTGGTTGATTTAATTCATGCTTATCTACTTCTTGTTGATTTGAGTTTCAACCTTGTGTTTTAATGCCATACTTGTATTTGTAGAGAGAGCTCGGATTATGTGCTAGGGGTTGACCTAGTGTTGAGTTGAGAAATTTACTAGTGCTAGACCTACCAAGGTTGGAGGGTAGAGAGGGTAGAACCTTAGGTAGAGGAGAGCCCATTTCCCTTCGATTTGATCATAACTACCTTTACACTCCAGTGAGCGTTAGGCTGATCATGTGAACCTTAGTGAAGAGATTAGGGGTTTAAAGCTCTCTCGATACAATTAACCCCTAATCCTATACAAACCCGTGGCGCAACTTATCTTAACTTGAGTAGAAAGCATGTGTTAAATCATGTACTTCATGTTTGTAACCCTAGGGGATCATCACTCGAGCATCCACTCCATTCCGGATCATATTCTCATTTTTACATTTCTCTTGCATCTCCCTGCTTTTTCCTCTCCTTCAGTTTCATTATACTTGAATCCAACAACTTGGTTAAGGATAGATAATAGAGAAAGAGTGATTACTAGTACTCTCAATTTCCTTGTCGATTTGACTATCCGACCTTTTGGGTATTTATTACTTTGACACTTGTGCACTTGCGGTACACACATGCAAAGAGACATGTCACAAATTCACTCGCAAATGACGCCCAAAATATGGTCAGCCTCCCTCCAAGCCTTGCCCTTGCTCGGAGTCTCTCCTTCTACAAATACGAAGGCATTCCAAATATGCAACATAAGAACAAAATACAATAATGGAAAACAATCATAACAAATGAAATGAATCAAATTAGATGATGAAAACTAAAAATTTTGGCCTACCTATAAGATGGTGGAATGATGACTCGATGAGGATTAAAGCCCTTAACTCTAAAGATTTCAAAACAACATGTGCCAACACACGATTGCTACAGTCCAACCCATAATCGTATTTGTATCAACCGGTGTGATAACCCAAAGGGGATGAGTGATATACCCAACCCTCAAGCCATCGCAAGTGGTAAATGTCTAAATACACATACTTTGACATATGTATTTTATACATTAGACAATCATTTTTATAGGATTAATGACTGTTTTATGGGTTATTTGGTTTTATTTGCTTTCTACAGTATTGAAAGATTTCATAAAGTGTGGTACTAGTGACTTTTTTTTTGTTTTTGTAGTCTTTGCCAAGTGTGTTTTGATAAACGCCTAAATGTATGTATTCTATATGCATATCTGTTGTACTATTTATGTACTAATTGATGAATTGATGCCAATTTTTGTGGTTTAATTGGTTTTATTTGTGTCACATGCCTCAAGGATGCCTATGTGAGCTTGACGACGTAAGGGAGAAAGACATTGACACCGAAAATGATATTTTAGAGCCCTGGGTATTGTAGCAACAATGTAGCAGGCACTGTATCACGAAGGAGTTAGGAAATGATGAAGTCTCGGGTTTTGTTGATGGGCTTTCTGACGGCTATGAAGGCACCTGTAAATCGGCTGAAGAATGCATAGTTTATCAAAATTTTGCCAGAATTCCTGAGGTTCTTACGGGTTCCTTCACGCCCGTGAACTAGACCATGAAGCTTACCCAAGAATGGTTTTAAGAAGACTTTTTTAGGGCTTTTTGAGGTTCATTCATCTCCTACCTTATACTTTCTCACCTCCACCTCTAGATCCGGAGGTAAAGTTAGCTCAAGAAGACATTCTTTGGAGTGCAAATCGAAGGAAAAAGCAAGATTTGGCAAGATCTCCCCTCATCTCCTAGTGTAGAGGCTTGTAGAGGACAAGGATGCCACCTCTTTTGTGGCATCGGTGGAAAGCTTTCCATGGCTTGTCACTCCGCGTTCATCACTTGAGGACGTGTTATGTTGCTTTGTTTGGTTGTTTTTCTGGATTTGAGCATGTATTTTATTAGAATGAACAACTAAACCCCTAGGTCACTGGATGTTGGTGAACCTTGGGGTGAACTTGTGTAGTTGGATCTTTTGATATATTGTTTTTGCAATTGGTGTGTTTAAGATTCAAGCTTGGTGTACTTTGATGTATTGGCATACATAAGAAATTTGTATGCCAATTTCTAGGTTTTACTTGGTGATGTGACCAACACCCTTATGCTAGACACACTTAGCATGGAAGAGATTCATGTACAAATACACCGTGACCATCGGGTATTTTGTGCCCCTCCAACATTAGGGTTGGACCTAGTTTAAGTTTCGGCCCTAATTAGAGAATTTTCCACTTTTAATGCAATCATAGGAGGATTTGGTTGGAAGAAATTATGTATCAATACCTGATAAGTGTCTAAATGTAGGTGTTTTCATATATATATATATATATATCGTATTCACTTTGCATGTATTTTGTGAGGTTTGATGCCCGTTTTGCGCTTAATTGTCTACTATTTAGTTTGTAGGGAATAAGAAAGCCATGGAGAACAAGAAGATATCATTTAGGCGAAAAGAGAAGAAAACAACAATTTCATACTACCCCCATACCACCAAGTATGGGGGCCGTATGCACTGATAGCAGTGGGATGAAATTGAAGCTATCTGACTCAGATATCATACCACCCCCCATACCACCCAGTATGGAGGCCGTATGAAGGCCATATGGACCCTGTATGCACCCCGTATGGAGCACGAATCTAGATTATTTGAGTGCTATATGACCCCTATACGACCCGTATGCCATGAATGTTATAAAAGCTGACTTTTAGGGCTGAACAACGGACTTTTTCTAGACATGTTTTGAGAGACCACTTGAGAGACTTTGGGTGACCTTGGGAAGGAGAAGAAGGGCAAGGAAGCTAGGAGATCATTCAAGGCCAAGGTCCAAGGCTCTTAAGGAAAGAAGGCAATATCATTCAACGGGAAAATCAATCACGATTTGAAGGAAGGAGATCCGCGGCTAGGGGAAGCATCATTCGGCATTCCTTTGGTGGGGGAAGCATCATTCGGCACATTCTCGACCTCCTCCTCCACCATTTCATCTAGGGAGTGTCATCTATGCTTTTTCATTATGTTTTGCTTGATTGTGTTGTTTGTTGTGGGATGATGACACACTAGATCCCCCAAGGCCACCGGTTGTTGGTGAACCTTAGGAGGGGGGGGTTTATCATGTATTGTGGATGATTACTTGTTAATTCTATGCTTGCGTTATTTTGAGGCTTAATCCATTGTTTTCATGCTAAGTGCTACACTAAGGAGAAATCCGTAGCTCTTTTATGAGTGATGCATATAGATGTGACTTGCTCGCATGTATTAGATCTTGAATGGATTAGAAGGGGATACTTGTATCATCACGCCGAGAAATTGGGTGTTGGTAGCCCTCCATGTTAGGTTCAAGCCGAAGAAGAGTAGGTTTACTCCTATTTGAGATTTCCTTGTACTTAATGCAATCGTAGGAACGTAGATTTGGAAGAAATTCCTATCAATGTTCGTTTGGGATTAGGGTTCAATCGCCGAAAAATTGGGGTTGTTCTAATCTAGAAATCTCTTGGCCTAATTTACCTTTGCATCTTTTGATCATCATCCATATTTCATGATAACCCCAAAAAGGGGATCCACATCCATAGGCCTTTACATTACATTGATTCTCTTGCTTGCTCATTGCTTGCTCTCTGTAATTTGTTGGAAATCTTGTTTTAGTTTTAATTGCATCTAGTAGAGTTAATTTCATCACTTAAGATTTTAGGTTAGATAATAGTTCGAGAAGGAGTAATAGGAGATCCTTAGCCCCGTGGAATACGATCCTCGTGTCTTCACATGAGGTATTACTTGGCGATCCCATACACTTGCGGGGAAGCAATCAATACCCGTATTGGATTAGGAGTCAATTGCCATGACCATCGGGTTGATCTATCCCAGGATTCTCTTAGTCCAAACCACCAGTTGCTTATTAGTCTTAGCATCCTTCTCACTGTAGTAGCCCTAGGTGAATCCACATCCGTGACCATTTTCACCCATTCATTTCACCCTCTTTTACCTCAACTGTAGACTCCATCCTTGAGTTCTTTCTATTTCTTTTGTATTTTAGAACACTCACTTGAATGTGTAGGTTAAGCAACAAGCAAAGTGGAAGTAAGGGTAGCTCCTTGGGGCCTGGGAATACGACCCTCTCATGCTTGCACGAGAGATATTACTTGACAACCCCGTGTACTTGCGGGTGTTCATAACCAATCATGTTCAGAAGTGTTTGGTTCAATTGGGGGAGTTTGTGGTTGTAAAGTAGCCTTTATTGATGTATTTTAATATAAAAAGCATAATCATGCCTGTGTTTAAGCAATGCTTATACCTGTACACTTTTTAGGAGGGGTTTTGGCTTTTTTTGGTACAAAATTAGCCAATATGTAATGTGCATGACCTAAAGCATTCTTGTGCATAAGAGAGCATGACCGTATTCTGAGGCCCCTGCTCGTGCTGAGAACATTTTTCAAATTTCTATAATTTGCACAGCCAAAAGTGCGCCTGTGCTTTTGCTAGCGAAGTCATGATGTGTTCTTTACTGTAGCAATGTTACTATAGCAGCACACGGGGTGAAGCACAACCATGCTTTTTGTGAAGCACGCCAGTGCTTTGGCTTTTATAGCCTCGATTTAAAGACACTCTGAGTCTTTTGTAAACCCTAACCCTTTACCCCTTGTGCACTCTTCTTCATCTCAATTCCATGTGGTTCTCTTGGAGAAGAAATTAGGTTTAGTCAATTCCTTGTTCTTCTAACTTTGGAGCTGAAGATTCATCCATCTTACCTCTGAAACCTTGAGGTAAGCTTCCATCTCCTTGCTTTTCCTTGGTGTTGATGGATGAATGACCTAGGGGTTGGATTATTGGCTTGATCCATGTTCTTCTTGTTTGTTATTGCTTTGAGAACTTGAGTATTTCTTTAGCATTATTATAGCTTCTATGATTGATAGTATTCATGAACCATTGCTTACTAGGGTTCTTAAACGCTGTAGTATTACTGTAGCACCAATTAAACATAGATGTTTCTTTGAATTCTTTAGTTTATAATGAAGTTGAAACCCTTAGAAATTCATTGGGAATCTTGGTAGCTAGTTTTGAGTCAACCCTAGGATCGAATTAGGGTTTAATGGCATTGATAACCTAGGGTTTCTTGCTTGCTTTATTTGTGTAATTCTTGTTGCTTGTGTGTGTGTGTGCTTGATTGGTTAGGGGGAGAGGGCTCGTCTAGAGGTAAAGAGTCAGCAGAGGAATAGCACACCCAAGGCTTTCTCACCTAAGTTGTTAGTGGGGTTTTATATTGCATAATTCTTTTAGAATGTTAATTGTGGCTTTTCATTGTTTTCAATTGCAAGCTTTTCATGGTTTTTATCACCGTGGAATGATGTTTCCATAAAATTCTATATTGTTGATTCATGAGTAAGAATCTTGTTTTTAGACAGAAATTTTTATGGTTGTATTGAGATTTCAAGTTTAAAATAAGGTATGACACTTATATGCATATGATGCTTGAGATTTACATTTATGTGTAATGATTCTCATTCTTGGCATGTGGATATCATCTTGGATTCATACTATTTGATTTACTATTATGATTATATTCTTGGTACACCTACAGGTGGTTGATGGTGATAGGGTTGTAACCACCTTCTTAGTAGGGGTCACCACAAGCCAGCTTTTAGAGGTGGTATAAAGGATTGCATAGAGTCCTAACTGAATGATACTTCAGGAATCTAGAGTCACCATACGAAATTGGTGGATCAATATCAAGGATATGAGGACCTTGATGGCTCTGAACTTAGCCGCGACCACGGCTATAGTTTGGAGGGTTTCTAAATCATTAATCGATTTACTGAGATGTATTATATTAATTGAGACTTCGTGATTCTTATGTTTAGTTCTACAACAATATTCCTTCCTATATTTGAAAAGAATGAATTTTATTACAAGTTCATTGTTTCATAGTTGTAAAGTCGTATCATTCTTAACGATGATTTTTGAAGTGTAAACTATGATTTGAGGCAAATGTATTATTTTTCATGGTTATGGATTTCACCTATATGTATATATGTTATACAAATTGTTTTTTCAATCAAAGTTCTTGTATTTATTCAAAAGCTTGATAGTTGATGTTTATTCAATTCGTTTCAATATTATTTTGAATTGTGCTAACCCACTCACTGAGTGACTCAGGTTACTCACGCCTCTTTTTTTACCCCGGCTATAGCAGCTAGTAGCTTGGTGGTGTAGCAGTGTGCTGGGCATTCACTAGCCTTCCTTCTCCACCTATTCCCTGTAGCTTGTATATTTATTTTTGAGAATGAGTATGTTGTATAAGAACATGGATACACTAGTGGGTTCGAATTATGTTTACTAGATTGTTCTTTTGGATATTTCTTGAACCCTTCTATCTGATATTATTACTTATGCTTCCCCTGCATATCTCTGAGTTTCCCTATTTTGTACATGTTATTTAGTGTCGTTGATTCCAGGGATTTGTTTAGCCTTGCAGAAACTCGAGGGTAGAGTGGTAGGGTATCTCTCCTCAGGTTGTTGTGGCGGTTGTCACATCTCGAGGTCCGTGGGTCAGGGTGTGACATCAAGGTTCCCAAAATAGATAAAAAACAAATTCAAAGAAGAAGCAATGCAATAGCACTATAGTAATTTACTGTAGCAGTATACAATACAACATGCGGCTTGTATAGTATCCTCATAGCATGTATAGAAGGCCATGCATCCCACATACTCCTGCATGAAGTCCACATGACTTCACAGAACTTGTTATAAAAGCCCGAAGATAGAGCTTTTAAGAGGACCTTTTGGACACTACTTGGCTACACCGTCCACTGATGGTGAGCGCGCGTGACACTAAAAAGTGTGCATGCGACTCCGTGGCTGCATGTACATGGGCTGTCAAGTAATAAACCTCCCTCAAGAACATGAGAGGGTCATATTCCCCAAGGTTATGAAATTTTCTATTACTTCCTCCTAGGTATTACTGTCTAATCGATTAAAGAGATGTTGTTGGTTGAAAGCAAAAAATGTGACAATATGTAAAATATGGAAATTAATACAAAGAGTCAAAAAAAAAGCAACCCCAAAAAATTGAAATAGTGAAGAAGCCAAATATAAATAAAGGCCTCGGGCGAGGATCCCCTGGGAGAAGAACAAATATAAATGAAACAAGAGCTCGTGTATAAAGTTGGCTTAGGGCATGTTTGGGTTGGCTTTTTTAAAGCCCAGAAGCGCTTTTTTATAAGTTAAGCACTTCTGGGCTTTAAAAATTATGTTTGTATTAGCTTTTTGGTAAAAGCTGAAGCTGTGAAAAAAACTGTAATACAACTTTTTTCAGAAGCTGCTAAGGAGGTGCTTTTCTCAAAAGCACTTTTTAGAAGCTCTTTTATGGATTGTAAGATTACTAAAATACCCATGTCCTTTTATAAAATTTCCCCACCCTTCATAGCCCTGACTTCTCCAATGTAATTATAATTAATATAATAATAATAATAATTGTAATTATAATTAATATCATAATATATTAATTTATTATTATTTTTATTATTAGTGCTTTCATTATAATTAATACCAATGTCTAATAGTAACTTAATGAAAACTCAATGAATGTCTATTTTAGTAATTTGCCATCTCTAAAAGCCCTTTTAAAAATCTCCATCCAAACAACTTTATATATATAAAAGTGCTTTTGTTTTAAGTTATCCAAACATAAAATACTCAAAAGCACTTAACTTACTCTTAAAAGCACTTTTAAAAAAGGTGCTTCTACAAATTAAAAAAAAAAAGCTCTTTTTCCAAAAGCTAACCCAAACAAGGCCTTAGTTTGGTCCGCTAGACTTTGGTGTCAACTACCCCGAAACCTCAATTGTGCAGCCCTAATCCAATACGTGTGATTGGGCACAAAGACTCTTGGCTAGGGAAGTTCTAATGCTCTATAGGCTAGAACTTGCCCTAATGCCTATAGGGGGCTACCGGTAGTTGGAACCTCCGGCATACTGGCATAATGAATCTCCCTTCAATTATCATGTGACCTAATACATTCAAGCATCCCACCATACAAGTATTATTTATAATTGAACCTACAAAATCCATCAATTGTCGGTTGAACAAAGAGATGATAGATTGAAACCAAACATACAAGCCAACCATTCAATTATATATAAAAATAATCATCCATACAAATTCTTCTCCAAAGGTTTACATGATGCTTGATGGCCTTGGGAGTCTAGTTCAACATAAGATAGAGAGCTCAAAATACATAGAAAATATCACAAGAATCAAAGACAAACTCCCTTGGAATGTTGAGTAGAAGGTGGTGATGAGAGCTCTTCAGATCGGAGTTGTTAAGCACGTTGATGATCTACTTGAGTTTCCCCTTCTTCTCTCCATAATTTACCTTTCAAAATGACCTCCTCCAATAGATCCTTGACCTAAGAGTGCTTGGAGGTTAGTGATGATGAAGCCCCTTTTGAAAAGCCCTAGAATTAGCTTTTATACCTGCTCAAGTAAGAAAACTTAAGATTAGGTTTTTGTTTGAAAAATAGGAGATATTAGGAAAATAAAACATAAAATTTAGGTTATGATTGAAAAATAGAAGACAATACGATAAAAGAACACATAATTAGTATTTTGATTAAAAAATTGGAGGCATTCTAAATAGAAAACATAGGATTAGGGTTTTGATTAAAAAATATAAAGCATTCCGAAAAGAAAACATAGGAATAGAGCTTCTAGTAAAAAATATGAGGCATTCTGAAAAGAAAACATAGCATTATGGTTTTGTATCAAAAACATTAGCCATTCCGAAAAGAAAACATAGGAATTGGATTTTGATTCAAAAATAGGAGCCATTCAGAAAAGAGAATATGGGATTAATGTTCTTACTGAAAAATAGGAAATATTTTGAAAAAAACATAGGATTATAGTTTTGATTGAAAAATAGTAGACATTATGAAAGGAAACCGTAATATTAGCTTTTAATTTAAAAATATGAGACATTCTGAAAAGAAACATAGGATTAATATTTGGATTTAAAAAAGGAGGCATTTTGAAAAAAAAAATAGTATTATGTTTTTGTTTCAAAAATAGGAGGCATTCCAAAAAGAAAACATAGTAATAGGGTTTTGATTTAAAAATAGGAGACATTCCAAAAAGAAAATATAGGATTAGGGTTTTGTTGAAAAATAGGAGACATTCAGAAAAGAAAACATAGGATTAGGGTTTCAATTGAACAATAAGAGACATTATGAAAGAAAACATTGGATTAGGGTTTAAATTCAAAAATAGGAGATATTCCAAAAAGAAAATATAGGATTAGGGTTTTGATACAAAAATAGTAGAAATTCGTAAAAAAAGCATAGTATTAGTTTTTTGATTAAGAAATAGAAGGCATTAAGAGAAGAAAACATGAGATTAGGTTTTGGCTCAAAAATTGCAAGCCTTTTACAAAGAAAACATAGGATTAGGGTTTTGTTTAAAAAATAAGAAGCATTCCAAAATGAAAATATAGGAATCGGGTTTTAGATTCAAAAATAGGAGCCATTGTGAAATGAAAACATAGGATTAGAGGTTTGATTGAAAAATAGGAGAAATTCATAAAAGAAAACATAATATTAGGGTTTTGATTGAAAAAATAAGAGAAATTATTAAAAGAAAACATAGGATTAAGGTTTTCAAAAATAGGTGACATTCCAAAAAGAAAATATTGGATTAGGGTTTTCATTAAAAAATAAAAGACATTCTAAAAAGAAAACATAGTATTAGAGTTTTGATTACAAAATATGGGGCATTAGGAAAAGAAAAAAAAGGATTAGTGTTTGATTCAAAAATTGCAGACATTTTCAAAAGAAAACATAGTATTAGGTTTTGATTCAAAAATAGGAGACATTCTGACAAGCAAACATAGGATTATGGTTTGATTAAAAAATAGGAGACATTTTTAAAAGAAAACATAACATTACTGTTTTGTTTTAAAGAAATATTAGCCATTCCTAAAAGAAAACATAGGGATAGTATCTTGATTCAGAAATGTGCGGATTAGGGTTTTGATTAAAAAGTAGGAGACGTTCTCAAAAGAAAACATAGGATTATGCTTTTGATTGAAAAATAGGAGATATTATGAAAACAAAACATAGAATTAAGGTTTTAATTTGAGAATAGGAGATACTAAGAAAAGAAAAACCATAGGATTATTATTTTGATTTGAAAAATAGGAGACATTCGAAAAAGAAAAATAATCTTACGGTTTTGATTGAAAAATACGAGGCATTAAGAAAAGAATACATAGGATTAGGGTTTTGATTAAAAAATTGCAGACGTTTCCAAAAGAAAACATGGGATTAGGGTTTTGATTGAAAAATAGTTGATATTCCAAAAGGAAAACATAGGATTAGAGTTTTGATTCAAAAGTAGGTGGGATTCCGAAAAAATATAGGATTATTATTTTAATTTAAAAATAGGTGACACTCCGAAAAGAAAACATTGGATTAGGGATTTTGATTGAAAAATAAAAGGGATTAAGAAAAGAGAACATAGGATTAGGGTTTTGATTAAAAAATAACATCCATTCCCAAAATAAAACATAGGATTATTGTTTTGATTAAAAAATAGGAGACATTCCTAAAAGAAAACATAGGATTATTGTTTTGATTCAAAAATAGGAGGCATTCCATAAAAGAAAATATATGATTACGGTTTTCATTGAAAACCGAAATCTAGGAGACATTCCAAAAAGAAAACATAGGATTAGGGTTTTGATTGAAAACTAAAAAATTGTTGACATTTCGAAATGAAAACATAGGATTACGTTTTTGTTTGAAAAATAGGAGATATTACGAAAAGAAAACAAGGATTTGGATTTCGATTAAAAAATAAGAGACATTCCGATAAGAAAACATAAGATTAGGGTTTTAATTAAAAATAGGAGGCATTCTTAAAAGAAAACAATGGATTAGGGTTTTGATTCTAAAATAGGAGGCATTAAAAAAAAAAAACATAGTGATAGAGTTTTGATTAAAAAATATGAGGCATTCTAAAAAAAACAACATTATTTTATTCTTTAAAAAATGTTAGCCATTCCGTAAAAAAAGCAAAATAATAAGGTTTTGATTAAAAAATAGGAGGTATTCCAAAAAGAAAATATAATATTAATGTTTTGACTAAATTGAAAATTTGGTATTAGAGTTTTGATTGAAAAAGAGGAGGTATTAAGAAAAAAAAACATAGGATTAAGGTTTTTGTTCAAGAATTGTAGTCATTTTCAAAAGAAAACACAGGATTAGATTTTGATTAAAAAATAGGACACATTCCAAATAACAGGATTATGATTTTCATTCCAAAATAGGAGGTATTCTGAAGAGAAAATATAGTATAACGGTTTTTATTTTCAAAAATATTATCCATTTTTCAAAGAAAACATAGGAATAGTATTTTAATTAAAAATAGGTGGCATTCCGAAAAGAAAATATAGCATTAGGGTTTTCATTGAAAAATAAGAGACATTTTCAAAAGAAAACATAAGATTAGGGTTTTCATTGAAAAATAAGAGACATTATCAAAAGAAAACATAGGATTAGTATTTTAATTGAAAAATAAGAGACATTATGAAAAAGAAAACATAGGATTAGGGTTTTAATTCAAAAATTGGAGACATTCCGAAAATAAAACATATGGTTAGGGTTTTCATAAAAAAAAAGGAGATATTTTGAAACGAAAAATACTATTAGTGTTTGATTGAAAAATAACACGCATTAAGAAAAGAAAACATAACATTAGTGTTTTGATTCATAAATTGCAGAAATTTTCGAAAGAAACATGAGATTAGGGTTTTGATTAAAAAATGGGAGACATTCCAAAAAGAAAACTTAGGATTAGAGTTTTACATTCAAAAATAGTAGGCATTCCGAAAAAAAAAACATAGGGCTTTAGTTTTGATTTAAAAATAGTCAACATTCGAAAAAGAAAAAATAACATTAGGGTTTTGATTGAAAAATAGGAGGCTTTAAAAAAAGAAAACATGGAATTAGTTTTTTGATTAAAAAAATACCAGACATTCCCAAAAGAAAACATAGGATTAGTATTTTGATTAAAAAATAGGAGACATTTCCAAAAGAAAACATAAGATTAGGATTTTTGCCGAAAATTAAGATACATTTCGACAAGAAAACATAGGATTATTGGTTTGATTAAAAACTCAAAAATTATTGACATTTTAAAAAGAAAACATATTATTAGTTTTTTGTTTGAAAAATAGGAGATATTCCAAAAAAGAAAACTTAGGATTTTATTTTGATTGAAAAATAGGAGACATTCCGATAAGAAAATTAGGGTTTTGATTAAAAAATAAGAGGCATTTTGAAAAGAAAACATAGAATTAGGGTTTTCATTCTAAAAAAGGAGGCATTATGAAAAGAAAACATAGAAATAGAGTTTTGGTTCAAAAATAGGAGGCACTCTGAAAAGAAAATATAGGATTAATGTTTGCTTGAAAAATAGGAGACATTCTCATAGGATTAGGGTTTTGATTTAAAAATAGGAGACATTATGAAATGAAAACATAGGATTAGGTTTTAATTCAAAAATAGGATATATTCCAAAAGAAAACATATGATTAATGTTTTGATTCAAAAATAGGAGTTATTCTGAACAGAAAACATAGTATTACGGTTTTGTTGCAAAAATAAGAGGCATAGTGAAAAGAAAACATAGTAATAGAGTTTTTGATTATTGAGCTATTTGGAAAAAAAACATAGGATTAGGGGTTTAGTTTAAGAATAGGAGATATTCGACATACAATTAGAGTTTTGTTAAAGAAATAGTAGATATTCTGAAAGGAAAACATAGTATTAGGGGTTTGATTGATAAATAAGAGGCATTAAGAGAAGAAAAAAAACTAGGATTAGGATTTTCATTCAAAAATTAGAAGCCTTTCCAAAAGAAAACATAGAATTAGGTTTTGATTAAAAAATAGGAGACATTCCGAAAATAAAACATAGGATTACCAGTTTAATTAAAAAATAAGTGGTATTCTGAAAAACAAAAACATAGATATATGGTTTTGTTTCAAAAATAGGAGGCATTCAGCAATGAAAATATATGAATAGGGTTTTGATTCCAAAATAGGAGCCATTACGAAACGAAAACATAGGATTAGGGTTTTGATTGAGAAATAATAGACATTCCAAAATGAAAACATAGGATTAGTTTTTTGATTGAAAAATTGGAGATATTATGAAAAGAAAACATAGGATTAGGGTTTTAATTGAAAAATAAGAGGTATTCCAAAAAGAAAAATATTAGATTAGGGTTTTGATTAAAAATATGATACATTCTGAAAAGAAAGCATAGTATTAGGGTTTTGATTGAGAAATAGGAGGCATTAAGAAAAGAAAATATATGATTAGAGTTTTGATTGAAAAATAGGAGGTATTCCCAAAAGAAAAACTAAGGATTGGGGCTTTGATTTAAAAATGGGAAACATTCCATAAAGAAAACATTAGATGAGGGTTTTATTTCAAAAATAGGAGACATTTCGAAAAGAAAACATATGATTAGAGTTTTAATTCAAAAATAGGAGGCATTCCAAAAAGAAAGTTTCGGATATGGGTTTTGATTGAAAAATATGAGACATTCCAAAAAGATAAAACATAAGATTAAGGTTTTGATTGAAAAATTATAGACATTGTGACACATGGTTAGGGTTTTCGTTGAGATATTCTCGAAAGAAAAAGTTGGATTATAGTTTTGATTAAAATAGGAGACATTACAAAATGAAAACATAGTATTAATGTCTTGATTGAAAAATAGGAGGCATTAAGAAAAGAAAACATAGGATTAGGGTTTTGATTAAAAAACAAGAGGCTTCCGGAAAAGAAAACATAGGATTATGGTTTTATAGGAGACATTCAAGCAAAGAAACACATAGGATTAGGGATTTTAATTAAACAGAAATTACGAGACATTCCAAAAAGAAAATAGCTAGTGATTAGTGTTTTCATTGAAAAATAAAAAGACATTCCCATAAGCAAAAACATATGATTAAAGGTTTTTGATTACCATTGGAGATATTTTCAAAAAGAAAACATAGGATTAGGGTTTTGATTGAAAAATAGGAGATATTCCGAAAAGAAAACATAGAATTTAGGTTTTGATTGAAAAATATGAGACATTCCGTTAAGAAAACATATGATTAGGGTTTTGATTCAAAAATTGCAGACATTTGCAAAAGAAAAACATAGGATTAGGTGTTTGATTCAAAAATAGAAGACATTTTGAAAGGAAAACATAGTATTAAGTTTTTGATTAAAAAATAGGAGGCATTCTAAAAAGAAAACACATGATTATAGTTTTTATTCAAAAATAGGAGGCATTCCGAAAAAAAATATATGATTATTGTTTTGATAGAAAAAGATGACATTCTAAAAAGAAAAAAATAGGATTAATATTTTAATTGATAAATAGGAGACATTATGAAAATAAAACATATGATTAGGGTTTTAATTCAAAACAAGAGATATTTCGAAAAAAAAATATAGTATTAGGGTTTTGATTGAAAAATAAGAGGCATTAAGAAAAGAAAACATATGATTAGGTTTTTGCATTAAAAAATTGCTGACATTTCGTAAAGAAAACATAAAATTAGGGGTTTGATTCAAAAATAGGAGGCTTTCTGGGAAAAAAAACATAGGATTAGTGTTTTAATTAAAAAATTGGAGGCTTTAAGAAAAGAAAACATAGTATTATGGTTTTGATTCAATACCCAAAAATAGGAGGTATTCCGAAATGAAAACATTTGATTAGGGTTTTGATTAAAAAATAGGAGATATTCTGAAAAGAAAACATACAATTATTGTTTTAGTTAAAAAATAGGAGACATTCCGATAAGAAAACATAGCATTATGGTTTTGATTAAAAAGTTAGAGACATTCTGAAAAAAAACTTAGTATTAGGGTTTTGATTTAAAACAAAAAAATTGGGGATATTCCTAAAAGAAAACATTGGATTTAGGGTTTTGATCGAAAAATAGGAGACATTTATAAAAGGAAATATAATATTGGGGTTTTGAATCTTATATAAGAAAACATAATATTAGAGTTTTGAATCTTATATATAAGACATTCCGAAAAGAAAACATAGGACTAGGTTTTTGATTGAAAACCGAAAATAGGAGACATTCCCAAAAGAAAACATAAAATTAAGATCTTTATTTAAAAATAGAAGACAACCCTAAAAAAGATCACAGGATTTGGGTTTTGATTATAGGAGACATTATGAAAAAGAAAAACATAGGATGAGGTTTTTGGTTCCAAATTTGAAAAATAGGAGACATTAACAAAGAAAAACATAGGATTACGGGCTTTTGATTGAAAAATATCGGAGACTTTCCGAATAGAAAACATTAAAGGTTATAGTATTGATGCAAAACCATATAGACATTATGAAAAATAAAACAGTAGGATGTGTGTGTTTGATTAAAAATAAGAGACATTCTCGAAAAAGAAATGTAGGATTTGGGTTTTTGATTAAAATATAGACATTAAGAAAAACATAGGATTAGTGTGTTTGATTAAAAAATAGGAGACATCACGAAAAGAAAACATAGGATTAGTGTTTTGATTAAAAAATTGTAGACATTTCTAAAAGTAAACATAGGATTCGTGTTTTGATTCAAAAATAGGAGGCTTTTTGAAAAGAAAACATTGGATTACGGTTTTCATTAAAAATTAGGAGGCTTTATAAAAAGAAGACATAGGATTAGGGTTTTGATTAAATACCAAATAATAGGAGGCATTTTGAAAAGAAAAAACATTTGATTAGGGCTTTCATTGAAAAATATGAGATATTACGAAAAGAAAACATATGATTATTGTTTTGAATAATAAATAGGAGACATTCTAGATAAGAAAACATAGGATTATAGTTTTGATTAAAAAATAGGAAACATTTTGAAAGAAAACATAGAATTAGGGGTTTTATTTAAAACAATAAAATAGCGGACAGTCCTAAAAGGACGCATAGGATTTGGATTTTGATTAAAAAATTGTAGACATTGCTAAAAGAAAACATAGGATTAGGATTTCGATTCAAAATTGAAAAATGGCGGACATTCGGAAAAGAAAACATAGGGTCAGGGTTTTGACTAAAAAATAGGAGACATTCTAATAAGAAAACATATGATTTTGATTTTGATTCAAAACTCGAAAAAATATACAAACATTCACGTAAAGATTACTGTTTTGATTGAAAATGGGAGAAATTAAGAAAAGAAACATAGGATTATTGTTTGATTAAAAAATAAGAGACATCTAGCAGAAAACATAAGATTAACGTTCGTTGATTCTTAAATAGAAGACGCCTTTGAAAAAGGTAAACATAGGCCTAGGTTTTTTTGATTTAAAAAGCAAAAATAGAGGAGACATTCCCAAAAAGAAAAACTTAAAATTAGTATCTTTATAAAAAATAGGTGACAATCTGAAAAGTAACATAGAAGTTGGGTTTTGATTCAAATATAGGAGACATTCGTAAAAGAAAAATATAGGATTAGGGTTTTTAGGTTCAAAAGCAAGTAAAATAGGAGACATTTCAAAGGAAAACTATAGATTACGGTTTTGATTAAAAATTTTGAGACTTTTCCTAAAAGAAAACATAGGGTTAGGGTTTTGATGCAAAAATATTGTAGACATTCCTAGTATAGGATTAGGGTTTTGATTCAAAGACGTGAGGCATACCTTAAAGTGAAAACATAGGATAAGGATTTTGATTTCAGGCCAGAAGATATTCCAAAAATAAAACATTGGATTAGTGTTTTGATCTCAAAACGAAAATATGAGACATTCCTCGAAAATGAGCCATTCAAAACAAAACATAGGATTAGGGCGTTCTGATTTTATAGGAGGCATTACATAAAGAGGATTAGGTTTTGATTCGGTAACCAAATTATAGGAGAGATTTAGGACGAGGATTAGGTGTTGATTCAAAATTAGGAGACATTGGTACAAAAGAAAACATAGGATTATTGTTTTGATTCAAAACTAAGAAATAAGAGACATTAAGTAAAGGAAATATAGATTAGGTTTTGATTCAAACCCATAGGAGGCATCTGCGAAAAAGAAAACATAGATTGATGGCTTCTTTGATTCAAAAATAGGAGACATCCAAAAAAAGAAGAAGAGCTTTTGAGATTGGTGACATTGCTGGGACTATTGATAATATAATCCAATGGAAGATATATAAGCTTCTAGTTCACAGGTGTGATATGCGCATTCAAATCGAGAAAGTTCTTTTCCTATTGTAATATTCCTCGTTGTATTCAACTTTGCTCTTAAATTCCCTTCATAGCTATAGGATGTGACATGTTCTTACATGTAAGGAAGCCAATAAGGTCGAATTTGAATTCATAATAGCAAAAATGGCCATACTAATAGATATTCACAGTTTTTAAAATAAGCTTAAATAGGGTAATTTGAAACTTTAGTGGAACAATTAATTTGATTTCTCTTACACCCATGATAGGGAGAGTGTTGGTTGAGTGGGTCAGTGGAACTTGTGGAAGGTTCTTCTGAAGTCACGGGCGCAATTTGCACAAGTTGTAAGGTCACAGAATTACATACACAACTCCTTTCTCTAATGTGGTAATTATTGTCCCAACTCTCATATGAAGCTTTTGAGACTTTCATTAAAGAAATGTTCGAGAAGATTGTAAGGTTATTCCCCTGCAACAATTTCTATCTATTTTGCTCAAATATCATTTTATTGGCTTTTAGCCTTTTTTATGTTTCAAGGTAAGTAAATGTCAGTGAAGTTATATATATTATATACAACACAGCTTTGTATCTAGAAAGAACTTTGTGTGTGTGTGACATATGATTTGTTTAAAAGGCTTATCTACTGCATCTACTACTTTAGCACATGTTTGACTGAGTTTTGGCTAATTTTGAGCCCGGCTGCCGAGGTAAAAGCAAACCTGGGCTGCATCTAAGTTTACACCTCCTCAGATTCCTAAGTGATCTTGAGCACAACAATTAAAAAGTGGGAAGGCCTCGCAATAAAATTATTTCTACTATTTCTAATGATCTCACTAATGTTTTGAGTAATGGATCCTTTAATCTTTAGGAGTTCGGTGTCTATGATTGTACCGTTATCTCCACAACCTCCTCTCACAATGTAACATCCATTTGTACGGATCCTTTACTATTTCTAATGATTCACAACGTCTGGCCTATTGTTGAATCTGGCTTTCGCACTACTGATGCCATCTCTCTTTATGGTTTAAGTGCAGCCTTCCTCATTGCTCTATAGAGTTCATCAAGGTGGAATATGGTAGTATTAATGGAAATGTTGCGTATTTCAGGACTGAGAACCTTTGTTAATATCATCTCTAACTAGCTTTAGTTGTTGGATCATCATAGGTTTGAACATAGATCGACTGCATAACCCATCTATGGGTGTTTTCTTATTGTTATGGCATCATTCTGGTTTAGAGCTACTAAGGGCTATGGGTTATTTCCAAATCTATGTCATGCTATGTGCTGGACTCATGGGCCCTATGTCTCCTGGTGCTAATAACATCATTGTTACGGTCAGAGCTGACAAAGATCTAGTGCCTAGCTTGGTCTCAAGAAATTAATCATCAGGAACTGATGTCCACTACCATATTAATGCGAAGAAGTTTTTAGACAAGTACTGGTATCAAACATAGGATGCATATGCCCGTTATTTCAAGGGATGTATATGCGAGAGTTAGTAGTCTTCTCTTTGAATTCCTTTACTTGGTTGTTTTCTTTCACACAATCTCCACTGTCATTTTTCCTGTTAACCACAAAATATTATTAAACAATCTTTGAAACTAATTTATTTATCTTTAGGGTTTAACACTTTAAGATTTCATTTTAGGAATGAATAAGAGGCCACCTCGTGTACCGGGAATTGGGCACATGTAATTATATGTTGCTACTTAACCTTTAGACCTCCCACTGGAGATCATACTACCTTTATATGTCATAAAATGTCGTGACCTAGCTTCCTCTTATCTTTATAAATAGTCATTTAGTAGCTCCCACCATGTAGGTCAGAGCTTGCTTAAATCATTTTCGATAACGTTTATTTGATTCATATGATTACCTCAGATCACTGTAAAATCCTCAGAGTATGTCTCTTGCATGTATTGCACATGCTAAGCATTTACAACATTATAAACACTCTAACTACAAATTATTAACGAACTTTTTAATGATGATGATAATTAGATGATATAGGGTGTTGCCAAAAGGACTTTGGTATACATCTTTGGAGCATGCTACACACCACCACCATTCATTCCTTCTTTCAACAACCATCACATGGTCCTTTCCGTTCTCGCATATTAGCGCTTTATGCTTTTAATACACACATATCTCATCACCCATTACATTTATTATATATAGTGGCAAGGTTACCGACCCGGATACAGCCTCGGCTGGCTCAACTGGAAAACCGTGAACCGCCACGCTGGCCGCTCCCAGATACGTCAATCGCTAGTACTAAAACCTGTTAACCTTGGCCACTGCGGCGGTTCAACTGCGAACCCGGCTGATCCGAACGGCCAATCGGCACAATGCTTTAATACAATATTTAATAATTTATTGCTATTTTCTCATTAGACTGACCACAAAATCATGTATATTTAATAATATTAATCTCCTATAATTTCTAATCATTAAATAGCACTATGTATTATATATATCATAAAACATACCAAACAAAAATTAACATTTATATCTATTAATGTAAGTTAAGTAAATACTTTCTAAAAATCTAATTTATTAAGATAATAAAACAATAAATGAGTGTAATTTTATTATAAAATATAAAATTAAAGTATTCTGAATTAAATAAAAATATAAGAAAATTTTAAACAAAATAATAAACTTCACTCGAGATATAAGTTACTAGTGAATTAAATTTTATATATTTTAATAAAATCAACCAATAAACAAATAAATAAACAAATAACACCGAGTAGAAGTTTCTACGATAATTATATATTAATATATTAAATTTATAAATATTAAAAATGTAAAACGTATATAATTAAAACTTCTACCGACATAAGGTCATTTATCAATTTAAATATCAAATTTCGAGTTTTATTATATTATAATTACGCGTTTAATATTATATTTGGCTCATTATTAATTATTATAATATATATATATATTTAATTATTGGACTGGCTCAACTCGTGAACGACCTGGCACAAACCCATCGACCCTCGATCACTGGCTGAATACTGGTCATCAGCTCACGGCCCCGGCACAACCTCGATATATGACATATTTTATAAATTACCATCACTCAAATGAATCTTCTTTTGGGCTTATCAGTGCTACAGGTGTGACATGGTTCACGACCCAGGCAAAGGTGGTGCTCTACCACTGGCGTGACCAACATCTTCTACACTTTCAGTGCAAGCTTCATTATTTTGTAAGTAAGTAGACTTGTCAAACCACGCTGTAGTTGTTAACTAAAGCCATTATATGTATATATCAATGAAATGCGAATGAAAATGCACAAAAACACACTTTGGGTTAACGCGCTTGAGCGACTATAAGGCCAGCTTTTCGCTAGGAGTGGATTGGACAAAAGGTAGATGAGGAAATGATGTAGGAGATTTCCTATCCCACTATACATCTTAGTAGTATAATATATATATACTACCATTCAGTTTATTTCTCTTCCCTTCAAATGCCCAAGTACCAATCCCAGCCCCACCTCCTAAATAACCACTAGCATTCACTGGTTTTCTTTAATAATAATTATGCATTGCCGGAGCTGTAGGGTGCCATCTAGCTTCTTTCCCTTTGTTTCGTTCTTCTTATCGATCCCATATTTTAAATCAACAAACTCAGCAAACAACATATACAAAACTTTTAACGGACTGACTCTATAATTATTGTTTTGTTGTGTTATTATATGGAAATCTTATGATAGTGAAAGTCCGAATTGAACTAATGTGCAAATCTTAGTGGCAAATTTTTGCCAAGCTCTCAAGTTTAACCGTATGTTTCAAGATGGAAAATGCTTTGTCATCAATTTATCAAGTGGCCTCTTGGAAAATCTTTCATTTTGTATCTGTGAGCCTTGCTCACATGTAGATGTATGTTGTTGGAAAATTATTGGACAAAATATCATCCTTTCATTACTGGGTTTCTTGTAAATCAGGGAAGTAGGTAAGGAATGAGCCTTTTTGGAATGGATATTGATATCATTTATATGGCAGAGATAACATTGGGTATAGGGAGCATTTCCCTTTTCTCCTAAATAAATACTAGCTTTGAAAATGAATCTTTAATTACTATGTTTATAATTGTACATTCTTCTTAAGTGAATGAGCATTACTCAATTATTTGAATCTTTTATTTTGATACTTGGATATTTATATGCGGGTACACCGCTATACATGGCTCTAGATTTGTTTCTGAGAATAGCCATACAATCACACATCATATCTGATGGTCTCTTGGAGGTATTTTGTGCATGTCAAAATTACTTTGATATCAGCACATTATTGGGTTCTCCTTGTTTGCATAGTATCTTTCCCGTCATATGTATATATGGCAGCTAACTTAGTATATTTCCTTCACTATCTTTAAAAGTACTTGTTTTAATTTTGCATCTTTAGAGTAATTTTAGGAGAGAATTTATACTATATGCCATGATCAAATGTAAAGCTATGAAATTATGAGATTTCTGATTTGTTTGAATTTTCTATGATAGAAGTTTGCATGTTTTGTTTTTATCAACAGACATCCACTAAGGTATCTCTTGTATATGTTGTTCATGGCATTGCCTTTTTGTTGTACATGGTCAGTAAGGAAATATTTGTTGGGTCAACCGCCATTTTATATGAATTCTGTGTATGCATTCATCAAACACATAGTGAAGGTGACATCCATTTTTCTTTGCTTGTTTTTCTTTTTATTTTTCTTTTTTGACTATTCTTTGGTATTTCAACATGGATAATAAAATATAATCATCTATTTGTTATGCCAAATGACAGATCCAGTGCATCCTAATATGAATCCAAATTTCAGAAGCTTTGAAGGGATTGCTTAATAATGTTTCTTAGTGGTAAGATTATGCTCTATATAATTACATCACAACCTGTTCCACCTATATTCTTATCCTATATATATAGCATTTTGACTTTTTATGTATGCTTGATAATAAATAGTCACAAAATACCACATAATTTAGACTTAGACTACACAAAATGATACCCATCATCATCATTTCCAAATCCAAATGATCGTATAGCTCGCTCATATCACTGCAAGCAATGCGATCACTCGAAGCTGCAGCGAAGCCAATCAGATCCATGGGCATGATGATGGGCATCATGCTGCTCTCCAACGCGAGCCTCGATCTCACCACGCAACCTACGTTTTCCAGGTGACGTCGAAATCTCCACTGAGAAAGCTCTTCACTGCTCTGTAGCCAAGTGCGCTACCACCTGCTTTCCCTACGCGTCGCCTCCTCTTGCGACTACGAAGACTCCCCTCAATGTGGAGTATGTTCATGTCAATATCTTTAATCTCACTCTTTTTGGGATCTTGCTTATCAATTTTGCCTCACATCTTGTTCATTTGTGCTATGCTTTCCATATGCCATTCTTTTGATACAAGTCTAATGTTATTTGATTTGTGGGTTTTGATGGAATTATTGGTGTAAATCCTTGTTGAATATTGGTTGATAGCTTAGATCGGGTGGATGATCTCAAATGTTTCTTAATTAGTTTGCTTACTGAAAAGATTTATAGGGTGTTTTGGGTCCGAGGTTTGCAGATCATGAGATGAGGCGTATAAAGTCAATATTAGTTTACGATCTAAGCTTGTACATAGATATTGATACTTGGTATTCATGTTAATGTGTCCCATTTGAACTACAAATCATCATATAGAAATATCTTTCTCCCATGAAGTGACGTTGCGTGAAAGAGAGCTTTATGTGTTCATACATTGAATTCTTTCGTTTAGAGATGAAATATAGATATGGCGTCGTCCTCAAATACAGGAAATCTAGGGTATTGACTCAGTTCAGCTTAAATAAAAGAAAGCATGATGTTTTCAATGGGACAAGCTTTTGCAATGTCAAAGCATGATGAAGCATGGATTCAGATTTGATGTTTTATCCATCTTACAAAATGGTGTGTTTGGTAATACTTCAAATAAGCATTTCTAGATTATTTAAGAGTTTCACTCTTGGAAAAATATCGTTTTGATTCTACCTACTTATCCCTGTCTCATTGAAGTATATCTAAATTTCTTTGGCGATCTACTTTGAGATTCCATTTTTATGCAAACCCTTTGTCCATGTGACTAATTACTATCTTATTGATTGTATGGCTAAAGCTTATAACTTTCTTTCAGCTTTTAACGACAACCATTTCCTATTTTGAGTGACGAAAAGATACAACTATTTGTTAAAAACTTTCCTATTCATGAGTTTATAAGCTTCTCAACTCTTTGATGCCTTAGCTTCCAACCGATTTCATTTTGAGTTTTACAAACTCATCGAAAACTAAAGAGCAGTGCTTTTAAGCTGATGCTAACTCGTATCCCTTCTATAGGTCGGCTCATTTCAACTCCTTCGCAAGCTCTATCATGTGTTCTACTATGAATAGCTTTGATGTATATCGCATTTTGATCAGTTATTTCATAGTGTCTGGAAAATTAATGTACTGCTATGTGATCTAAGGAAATCGAAGGAGCAGAAGCCAAAAGCCAGTGAAAACAAGCCCATCATGACAGAATCGAACCAAATGTTAGTGAGAGAGAAGTTGTAGTACGTGCTAACTTCTGGCATACTATTGAAGCTCTTATGAAATTTAGTGCCTGAAAAGAACCTTTTCTTTGTTCTACATTTCAACTCTTGAGTCTTCTCAAAAACCTGGAGTAATCCATTCACCTTTCCGCTATTTATCTTGATCATGTGTGCTCTTATCACCTAAATGTGACTTGCACTCGCAGCAATCGATTTGCATGCTTACTTACGGTGCTACCAATCGGATTTGATACTACTTTCTTCCTCATGTGACATTTTGGAAATACTAGCCAAAATCCAATTTATGATTGAATAAGGTGTGGTGAGGATGAGGTTTGAGGGCATACTTTTGTAAAGTATGATGATAATACTAGTTAATCTCATCTAACAAGCTTTAATTTATATATGATTATTGGTAATCATTTTTTAGAAATAAAATTAATAAGGATAAGCTTCTCAAGGGTAACTTGTATTTTTAATAGTTTAGTTGGCTTATTTCCGTTCTTTGAAGTTTAAAAGATGTTCTGGCCTCTTGTTCAAGTTTCTACAACACTGATTGAGCCGTATTTTATTTCACATCTATGTTCAGGTTTCTAGTTTGCCTTTTAGAGACAAGTAACTTGTCTCTCATAGGCAAGGGTGACCATGTTGATGATTATGTGCAGATGCACTGGGAGCTTGCCTAGTGTTGTAACTAAGATATATATATATATATATATATAAGTTTCTCTCCTAGCTCTCACTCAAAAGTTTTTATCTTTATATAAACTATATGGTATAACTTCACATCATTTTTTAGATTAATTAAACAGTATATATTGGTCTTTTGTAGTTATATACCTTTCAATATGCTCCTAATCATTAATTTCATCTTCTAAAATATATCTGAATATGAGACATTCAGAAAAGAAACCATAGGCCTAAAGGGCTTTGACTCAAAAAGTAGTAGATACTCAGATGTAGCGATTACGGTTTTGATTCAAAAATAGTAGATATTCTGCACATAGAGTTAAGTGTTTTCATAGAAAATTCAAAATATAAGTGACATTCCGAAAAGAAACTGGATTAGGGTTTTGATTCAAAGAAACACCAAAAATAGGAGAGTCATCTCGAATCGAAAACATAGGATCAGGGCTTTGATACTAAAATGGAAGACATTTCGAAAAGAAAAACTACTGATTGGCTTAGACGAGACAGGAGACATTCTCGAAAAGGAAAACATAGAGGTTCGAGGCTTTGATTGGAAAAATATGAGAGCATTCCAGAAAACCTTACCATTAGGGTTTTGATTGAAAGCCATAGAAGTAGGAGGGCATTACAGAAAAATATAGGATTGGGCGTCATTAAAAATACTAGAAGACATTCTAGAAAAGAAAAACATAGAATTAAGGTTTTAAAGATTCAAAATAGGGAGACATTCGAAAATAGGAGACATTCCACACACACAGGATTAGAGTTTTGCTTTGAAAAGTAGAGACGACATTCAGAAAGAACACACATATGATTAGAGCTTTGATTCAAAAATAGGAGCGATGCGAAAAGAAGCATATGATTTTGAGGTGGTTTTGAGTTCAAAACCTTCACTAGGAGGCATTGCGAGATAAAAGCATAAGATATTTTGATTGAAAAATATGAGACATTCCTTTAAGAAAACATAATATTAGTGTTTAATTAAAAAATAAGAGAGATTATAAAAAAAACATAGGATTAAGATACTGATGAAAAATAGGAGACATTACGAAAAGGATACAAAGGATTAGTGTTTTGATTCAAAAATGAAATATAGGATACATTTGAAAAGAAAACATAGGTGGAGGGTATTGATTGAAAAATAGGAGAAATTCAGATAAGAAAACAAAGGATTAGGTTTTTGATTTAAAACCGAAAAATAGGAGACATTTTTGAAAAGAAAATATTGAATTAGTGTTTTGATCCAAAAAGAATGGATAGTTTCATTTATTTTCCCTCAACATGAAGAGTGATGTTGCCACTCTCAACGTGTGTTCCAATGTCCATTGAACCACACAATCCCTGAGATGAAGTGGGATGCACACAAGTGAAGCTTAGATCGAAAGAAAAATAGGAAAGAAATGATAAATGCAAAAATGAAATGCATAAACTTAAAAAACTAAAATGTAAATGGATATTTAACATACCTTTCAAATAAAATAAAAATCAACTCAATTAGACAATAAATTAGAAAGTAGTGATTGATTAGAAAGTAAATTGCTAACTACCGTCTATTTTTAATCTCAAAATTTATCATGTATCAAAAAGATAGATATTGAACTTAACTTTTAAATAAAACAAGAATCAACTTAATTGGAAAATAAATTAGAAAGTTATGACTAATTCAATATAGTGGCATCTATAAATTCATGTATAGTTACAATGATTAGACATGCGACAAAATCCAGCTTGCTAACTATCATTCATTTTGAATTTAAAAATTTATCCTCCATCAACAAGATGGATTTTGCATTTAAATTTTACATAAAACAACAATTTAATCAATTGAAAAATAAATGTCATCCATTTTGAATTCCAAAATTTGTGCTCCATCAGAAAAGATAAATATTGAACTTAACTTTTAAAAAATAAGATTCAACTCAATTGGACAATAAATTAGAAAGCTATGACTGATTCAGCATAGTGGCATCTATAAACTCATATACTGCTACAATAGTTAGACTTGAGACAAAAAAACAAATTGCAAACTATCATCCATTTTGAATTTCAAAATTTATCCTACATCAAAAAGATTTTTTTTGGTTTTAACTTTCAAATTGAACATGAATCAACTTAATTCAATAATATATTAGAAAGTTATGACTGATTCAAGGTAGCTAAATCTATAAATTCATATAGCTTTGGCAAATAGGACCTTCGACAAAAACCACTATGCAAATTGTTATCCATTTTGAATTCCAAATTTTGTCCTCCCTAAAATTATAGATATTGAACTTAACTTTCAAATGAAACAAGAATTAACTTAATTGGACAATAAATTAGAAAGTTTTGACTGATTCAGTGTAGTGGCATCAACAAATTCATATATAGTTACAATGATCATACCTACAACAAAAACCAGATTGCTAATTGTGATCCATTTAGAACTTCAGAATTTATCCTACACCAAGAATATAGATTTTGACTTTAACTTTCAAATAGTATAATAATCAACTCAATTGGACAATAAATTAGAAAGTTATACCTGTCATCCATTTTGAATTTCAAAATTTGTCCAACATCAAAAAGATATATTTTGAATATAAATTAATAATAAAACAAGAATCAACTCAATTGAACAATAAATTAGAAAGTTATGAATGATTTAGCATGGTTAAATCTATAAAATTATATACAGCTGCAACAATCAAACCTGCCAAAAAACCATATTACTAGCTGTCACTCTTTATGAATTTCAAGATTTGCCCTCTATCAAAAAGATATGACTAATTTAGTGTAGAGACATCCATAAACTAATGTATAGATACAACAATTAGACATGCGACAAAAATAAGATTGCTAACTGTCATCCATTTTGAATTTTAAAATTTGTCATCCATCAGAAAGATATATTGAATATAACTACCAAATAAAACAAGCATCAACACAATGGGACAATAAATTGGAAAGTTATGACTGATTCAGCATCGCTTGGCCTTAGGTTCACCGAGGTATACAAAGAAAGTATTCTACAAGTAAGGAAAATTTCAACACTAAATACGAAAAAATCAATGCTCTAGCTAAAAACTTGAATCAAAAAGGACAACAAACCCGAATTTCATTTAAGTGTGTGAACTCACTCAAAACAACCAAAGTTATACTCCTCGAAGTTCTAAGTACAAGGGACTTATTTATCTACAAATGTGGTAAAAATTTTAAAAGGTGGTAGTAGCTTCACACATCCTCTAAGGTAGCCCTTTCCAAAGCGGCCGCTAAGGTGGCTTTCACACTCTCGAGGTGCTAGCTCTTTCTACCCGAGTGGTAGCTTTTCACTCATCCTATGAGATAGCTCTTTCTTTCATTAGGGCATAACTAATATCCGACTTGTGAGAGTAGCTTCATACTTCATAGGTGGTAGCTCTTTCCACCCAACAAACACAAATAAACAATAAAACTATTTTGTCCCTTCTTTTCCTTTTCAAAATTTTTGTTTTTTTTTTTTTTCAAAATTTAGCAAAAGAAGTAAACCTAACTTGTCCCTTTAACACCAAACATGAGTTTCCAATAGAGTTCAAAGAGTGAGTAGTGCACTAAGTGTAAATCGGGCAAAAATTCCTAAAAATTCAAGCAAGAACTAGAGCATGAAAACATTCAATGTTAACAATTCTCCTAGACTTAAGAATAAAAATCAATGCAACTCAAGGTGAACCGCCATTGGCTATGTGGAGCATATATCAATCAAGAACAATAGAAAAGATGTGCGCATTATGAAACTCCCCCACACTTAAGTTGTACATTGTCCTCAATGTACACATGCAAGCTCACTCAAAAATATATCATTCATAGATGTGGAAAAAGCAATCAAAACAATACTCCCCGACTCCTTGTGTTGCGCTTTGATGAAGCTAATTCATTGGGAGTAGTGTTCCAACGCGTTGTGAAGCTCACACGGCCAAGTGCCGAAGCACCTTGGCCGTGCTCATGACTAAGTCTCAATTCCCAAGATGACAAGACAATCTGCACGCATACACGAGGGGGTTCGAGTGAAGCTCAAGAAAAACAAAAAAATAACCTCGAGTGTATAAAAAGATGAAGCAATGAATACAACCTCGGTAAATGCAACATAACATAAACGCAGAAGGAAAAATCTTTTATGTGTGAACAAGTCTAAAAACAAGAAAATAGAATAAAGTAAAATGCACGAAAGTAAAAGAAAAGTCAATTGTTGGAGTCGCTTCTGGGCTCCTTTCACTTCTGTCAAGTGGAAGCATATAGTGGGTCCTCCGGTCTTTCGGGGGTCAAGGATGGAGGTGTTGGAGGAACCGACGGGAGCACTGAAGAGTCCTCAGTCGCATGACAAATGATGAGAGCAACGCCTCGCTCTAGGATCTCGCTGTAATATGTCGAAAAACGTGCCATGAACTCAGATATCTTGAGTGGCCTACGAGTCCCCGAGATCTCGGTAATCTCTCGCTCGAGCTTCGACCTACCTCGTCCATATCACTCCCAAGGCACTCTTGAGTCTCTCAAAATGATCATGAGCTCGAGATGATGGAAATATCATGCACGGGTGGTTCCTCCTCGCTGGAGGTGTCTCGGTCTCCATCGGCGCTGGTTGGGGCTCGGGAGTGGACTGAGATACCCCAGCTTCATCATTTGAATATTTTTGGATCAACCCCATGAGCCTCATTGTCTCCAACCCAAGTGGAGTTGGTATTATCGCTTTCTCAGTTCCGCTGATTTTATCTCGCAAACCCATCCCCACAATGAGTCTGGTAATATATGGACCCGAGAAGATGACACCCAATCAGGGATATTGTCCTTGATGCTTCAAATACTCCGCTAAAATGTATCCCAGATGGACCAGTTCATTCCGAACCATGGAGTACAAGCACAGAAGTTCTTGCTTGTTGATGACTCCCGTGCTATCACCGCGACTATTCACTGACCTGCTTATGATGGCGTGAAGATATCTGTAACTGGGTCGAGATAAACATGAGGCCTTAGACACTCCTGGTTCATAACGCCCCTTTCCACATAATAATGAATATGCCTCAATGGGAGATAAACCCATCATGTCAATTGGGAGATTCTCATACTCCTCAGTTTCAGTATACTCTTCATCATATAGACCAAGTCTAGTGGAAAACTGTGTGACACTCATACTGTGATGCTGCCCAAAAGCTCTGAACTGAATCGCGTCGACTCTATCAAAATGAGCATAAGAGCGATCGAACTCAAACGAAGCAAGTACCTCCCAAGTGAGTGTGCGGATAGCAGGGTCATGAATATTCAGTAACTTGTGCCAACTACCGACCAATAATAATTTCTCGACCTCGTCAGCCATATCATCCGCTAGTTGCACCTTCCTAAGTAACCCAACATCCAGAATTCGCGTTTGACCAAACTTAAGCTTCTCTAACCGCTCAAACCAAGCTTGATGCGGAGGGAGTGTGAATTCCATAACTTCCGGCTCAGGGGCAGGCTTTTGAGGCTGCTTAGCAACTGTTTTCTTCGATTTGGTAGCCATACCTGTATGTATTAGAAAAGGAAAGTCAATCAGTTCCATTCAAGCTGCAGAAAAATAAGAACACACGGCCGTGTGGAAATTCCGCGCGCCCGTGCACTTCCACGGGGTGTGGAACCCGCACGGTCCTTGTAGCCAATCTCCATGCCACCTCTCTATCTCACTTCCATATCATCTTAAAAACAAATCATAACCAGTTTAGCAAGAAAACGATGTGTTTTGACCATTTCAATCTCAGGTAATAAGTTAGATTCAAACGAAATCAAAAAAGAGAGGAAATCAAGGCTTACCGATGAGCTGCACTTAAACACCCTTACAATCCACACAATGCTCAATCAATCAGCTCGAAGACAATAGTAGCAGGGGACAAGAATGTCAGAAAAATGCTCTTTGGGCAGCTTAGGTTTATTTGAGGGGAAGGGTGTGACTCTTGTATTGGGAGAGCGGATGGTCCTTTAAATCCTTGAAATCCACACGGGAGTGCGGGAGTCGTCCACGCCCGTGCGCCTTCAAACGAAGGGTTCACAGGGGTAGACGCACGCCCCTGTGGCCTTGCTGGATATCCGAGAAAAATGTATACACGCCCGTGCGGAAATTCAGCACGGGTGTGGACTTACACATGCCCAACTCACAGGGGCAGCCCTGACGCCCCTGTGTCTTCTGGATGGAGAGAACTCATCTGCAGAGTTTCAAGACGGGGTGTAGAAATTACCGCGCCCGTACGTGGTTCACAAGGTCGCTCACAGGGGTGAGTCCACGCCCCGTGTGCTCTCGGGAAAAACGCCCAACTCTGCAGGGAATTCCACGCCCGTGCGGAAATTACCCACGGGCGTGCGATATTCGCATGGTCGTTCACAGGGGCAGCCGCACGCCCCTGTGCCTTCCTCTCAACAAAACACACAATGAGTACTTTTAAAAATCCCACAACAAAATCGCAGCACAAGCACTTAAAAATCGAGACACCAACACTTAACAATTTATTCATGCAAACAAATTAAACTAAGAAGATAGGAAAATAGTAAACACTTGGGTTGCCTCCCAAGAAGCGCTTGTTTAACATCACTATGCTTGACGTACCTTACCTTACCTCATGAGGGTTCATGGAGGAAAAATACTTCTCTATTGTCACTGCAAATTTCTCCGCCATGGTTTGGTTTCAGCCTATGTCCATTCACCTTGAATGTGCCCTTCTCTGGATGACTAATCTCAATGGCTTCATGAGGTGAAACTTTGGTTACGGTATACAGACCATACCACCTTGATTTAAGTTTCCCCGGGAATAAAAGTAGACGGGAGTTGAATAGTAGCACCTGGTCGCCGACTTTGAAATCTTTCGGGGGTTTAATATGCTTGTCATGCCACTTCCGAATCCTTTCCTTATATATCCTTGCATTCTCATATGCCTTCAGCCTCCATTCATCTAGCTCATTGAGATGTAATATTCATTGCTCTCCAGAATTGCGCAAGTCGGAATTCATCACTTTAATTGCCCAATACGCTTTGTGCTCTAATTCCACCGGTAAATGGCAAGATTTTCCATATACTAGATTATAGGGAGTGGTCCCTATTGGTGTTTTGTATGTTGTTCTATAAGCCCAAAGCGTGTCGTCCAACCTTTCAGACCAATCTCGTTTACCTTGTTCCACTATTTTAGTTAGGATTCTCTTGAGCTCTCTGTTTGTAACCTCCACTTGCCCACTCGTTTGCGGATGGTAAGGTGTTGCAAGACGATGATGAACCCCATAATGCTTTTAACACTTTCGCCAGCTTGTGTATTACAAAAAATGTGTTCCCGATCGCTAATGATAATTCTTGGAGTTCAAAACGAGCAAATAACTTCTTAAGAAATTTCACCACGTTCTTGCATCATTAGTTGGAAGAGCTTGGGCTTCCACCCACTTGGAAACATAGTCAACTGCTACTAAAATGTATTGATTGCCGTTGGACTTTGGAAATGGTCCAATGAAATCAATTCCCCATACATCAAACACCTCGTAAAATTGCATAGAATTTTGAGGCATCTCATCCCTTTGTGATAAGTTTCCAGCCCTTTGACAACTATCACATCGTAAAACGAATTGATGAACATCTTGGAATAAAGTCGGTCAGTAGAACCTAGAAGCTAGAACCTTCTCTGCAGTTCGACTTGACGCATAGTGCCCCCCACCACTGAGCCTGAGTGACAATGCGCAATGATGTTCCACCCTTCCTCCCTAGAAACACACCTTCGCACCACCTGATCTGCACAAATACGGAATAGGTATGGATCTTCCCAGAAAAAATTCTTAAGGTCACTGAAAAATTTCTTCTTCTGTTGAAAGCTTAAGCCCTGCTTCAATACCTCTCCTGACAGATAGTTTGCAAAATCCGCAAACCATGGGGTATCTTCTAATTCTGATTCCTGTACCGCATACAGATGTTCTTCAGGGAAGAAATCATTAACTTCCTTTCTTGCCGGTTCTTGCCCCTCACAACCCTCTAATCTCGACAAATGATCGGCAACCACATTCTTTGTCCCCTTTTTTATCTTTTGATTTCCATATCAAATTCTTGTAACAACTGATATCCACCGAATCAATCTTGGCTTCGCGATCCGCTCTTGTTCATGAGATAGCAAAGTGCGTAATGATCCGTGAACACGGTGACATTAGATAGGATGAGATATGGTCCGAATTTATCAAAAAGCATACACTATCGCTAATAGTTCCTTTTACAGTAGTGGTGTAATTCTCTTGTGCACTTGTGAGAGTCTTGCTAGCATAATAGATCGGGTTGAAATTGCTTATTTTCTTTCTCGACCCAAAAGCCACTCCCCATCGTGATAATCACTAGCATCACACATTACTTGAATGGCTCATCCCACTTTGGTGTTGTTAGGATTGGTGCTTGCACTAACTTCTCTTTCAATACATTGAATGCATTCAGACATACGCTTTCCAAAGTCAAAAGGGGTATCCTTCTCCGAAGTTTGGTCAACGGTTGGGAGATTTTTCGAAAAGTCCTTAATAAATCTTCTCAGAAAACCCGCATAACCCAAGAAACTCGCGGATCCCTTTTTACATTCGTGAGGTGGTGGAAGCTTGTCAATTATCTCAATCTTTGCCTTATCCACCTCCATACCTGACTGAGAAATCTTATGTCCAAGGACAATGCCTTCTTGTACCATAAAATGACACTTCTCCCAATTAAGGATGAGATTTGTCTCTTCACATCTCACTAATACTCTTTCCAAATTGTTTAAGCAAGCATCGAAAGAGTCCCTGAACACTGAAAAATCATCCATGAAAACTTCCATAATATCTTTGAGAAAGTCATCAAAAATTGCCGTCATGCAGCGCTAAAATGTTGCAGGGGTGTTACACAACCCGAAAGTCATTCTTCTATAAGCAAAGGTTCCATAAGGGCAAGTAAATGTGGTTTTCTCCTGATTTTCTGGAGCTATCGGAATTTGAAAGTATCCTGACATGCCATCAAGGAAACAGTAGAAATGATGCCCTGCTAGTCGCTCCAACATTTGGTCAATGAATGGCAAAGGAAAGTGATCTTTCCGAGTGACGTCATTTAGTCTTCTATAATCAATGCATACTCGCCAACAAGTAACTGTCCTCGTGGGGATTAACTCATTCTTTTCATTCCTCACTACTGTTATTCCTCCTTTTTTTGGGACAACTTGGGTCGGACTCACCCACTCGCTGTCGGATATGGGGTAGATAATTCCTACATCCAAAAGTTTTATTACCTCCGCCTTAACAACCTCCTTCATATTCGGGTTCAATCTTCACTGAGGTTGGATCACAGATTTATAGTCATCCTCCATTAGGATCTTATGAGTGCAGAATGATGGATTTATACCCTTAATGTCGGATATCGTCCATGTGATGGCTGATTTGTGCTTTTTCAACATGCTAACAAGCTTATCCTTTTGTTCCGCAGATAAGTTCGACGCCACAATTACGGGGAGTTTAGAGTCCTCCATTAGGAATGCATATTCCAAATGTGCTGGAAGAGTTTTAAGCTCAAGTTCTGGTGGTTTGACAATTGATGGCCGCAAGCTACCCTCCTTCAATTTATCAATCTCCTCGAATTCATTCGCCTCATGTTCACAGTTACTCTCTTCCTTTTCCACCTGGAAATCTATTTCTTTACAATCTACAATGGATATCAACATGTCCATTCCACAGAATTTCAAATTTGAAATATCAACTCCAACTGAAAAGAGTTCTTGCTTCTGATCTTGATAGGAAGAATCAAACCTAGCAATGATTCTTTCTACATCCTCCTCTAACTGGTCTCTCATTGAAACTGAAGTGGATTCCTCAAACTGCTTTATCACATTATCTAATTTACAGCTTTGCCCTTGAATCCTGGCGATGTACTCTTCAACCGATTTTTCTAATGGCTGTTGAGTTGTACATTGTTCATGGTAAGAATAACACGATATGTCATTCCATGCAACTGTTTGAACTTTCTGCTCTACGTGTTCAACCATCCTCATGATAGTGTCAAATGATTCAAACATGTTGATCATTTTCTGCAACAAAAAGAAATAAAGAAAAATTAGAGCAATGATAGAATAAGAAGATATGAATTAGAATGTGTGGTGAAATAGGTAAGAAAACAAAGTGCAAAGTATCTCTAAATGCCTACCTCCCCGGCAACGGCGCCAAAAACTTGATAAGTTCCCCTTGCGTATATCCCGCAAGTGCACGAGTTTGTCAAAGTAATAATCCCGAGTGAGCGGGGTTGAATCCACAGGGAGTAGGGAGTAAAGACACTTAATTCGATTCTTAGCTATGTGGAGTATCAACAATGATAAGTGTGATAATTATTCAATTCTTAACAATTAAAAGCAACAAGTAAGAGAGAAAAAGTAAGGAGCAGGTAAGGCAATCGATAAAGATGGGGTACTCGGATGATGCTTCACCTAGGATAATCGCTTCAAGTGCAAGAACTCTCTATTATGCTTCCTAATCAATGCAATGGTGACTCGTGGAAATCCTTACATACATAGTCCCAAATCTAAGGTCAACTATACCTAACTCTATTCATGTCCTGGAGGAAAGAATAAATAACCTCTCAACCTCGCACTCGAATAAAGTTGCAATGAGCTCTAGGGATTCCAAGTGATAAATCGTTTCCTAATTATAGACCTAACCCTTTGGTCTAGGCCAAAGGTCCCTACCCATAACTAAGTCCTAGATACTAAGATCCCCTCAATGCTTCACTCCATTGCACGTGCAACTAGGCCCTAGCGGAGGTTCATCCCTTAGACCATTCACTCTATTATGGCCGCAAAGAACTCAAGGAACGGAGGTAGAATCTATCACGTCGGAGGGGAAAGGGGACGCTCCTATACTTCTCGACTCACACTCTCAACCCTCTCCAATCTACCTTTGTCTAACGCTCGTGGTGTGTCACTCACTCACAAGGTTACCAACAAGAACTCTCAACCCTAGTGTCACTCTAGGGGAAATGTTCATACAATCAAGCATTCAAGGTTGGAACTCACAATAAACATCAATTTATTGAAAGCATAATAAAGAAGTTCAATGAAACGAATACATCCTAGGGTTCACAATCACCCAAGTACCCACTAGGGGTTTAGCTATCCATGGAGCTAAGTACAATCAAAGAAATCGAATGTAAAAAGCAATGAATCCATAAAAGAAACCCCTCGATGGTCGTGGTCGATGGTCTTGTAGAGAGTCCCTCTACTCATCGCAGGGATCCTTTGTCCGGCCTAGGATACACCTCACCGGATCGATGTCGACTGAAAAGCTCTCCCAATAACCTTCTTCCAAATGACGCGATGTTGGAGCCAGTAGAACCTCTACAAAACCCCTAGCCAATACCCCTCAAAACCCTAGCCAAGCCCTCTCTCAAGTTGGGGAAAAGATGGAGAAAAGAATACCAAAATCGGGGCTGAATCGGCTTTAAATAGGGCTAGAATCAGGCAACTCCACGGGCGTGGATGCTACACGCGCCCGTGCGGAATTTCCACATGTGGGCGTGGACAATTTCCACACGCCCTTCCAACTAGTGAATTGACTTGAATCTTCTTGGAAGTTGGCACACATCTCCACGTTTATGAACTCCTCTCATGTCTTGGTCCTTCAATTGAACAAGAACTCCCAACATTGTGTCTTTATAGCCTATCTTTGCTTCATTTTTACTCTTTAAGGCATTCACAACCTATATGCATAAAAGAACACCAAATACACAATATGAGACATAAACCATGGTAAAAACGATGCTCAATGCATGTAAAACATATATAAAAATATGTCTACTCAATCACTT